>NW_027328147.1:325587-651175 GCF_047675955.1 Chlorocebus sabaeus | reverse complement strand
CTGTTCTTGTGGAATTGGCAAAAGGGATATTTGGAAGCCCATAGAGGGCTATGGTGAAAAAGGAAGTATCTTCTGTTCAATACTGGAAAGAAGCTTTCTGAGAAACTGCTCTGTGTTCTGTTAATTCATCTCCCAGTGTTACATCTTTCCCATCAAGAAGTCTTTCGCTAAGGCTGTTCTTGTGGAATTGGCAAAGGGATATTTGGAAGCCCATAGAGGGCTATGGTGAAAAAGGAAATATCTTCCATTCAAAACTGGAAAGAAGCTTTCTGAGAAACTGCTCTGAGTTCTGTTAATTCATCTCACAGAGTTACATCTTGCCCTTCAAGAAGCCTTTCGCTAAGGCTGTTCTTGTGGAATTGGCAAAGGGATATTTGGAAGCCCCTAGAGGTCTATGGTGAAAAAGGAAATATCTTCCATTCAAAACTGGAAAGAAACTTTCTGAGAAACTGCTCTGTGTTCTGTGAATTCATCTCACAGAGTTACATCTTTCCCTTCAAGAAGCCTTTCGCTAAGACTGTTCTTGTGTAATTGGCAAAGGGATATTTGGAAGCCCATAGATGGCTATGGTAAAAAAGGAAATATCTTCCGTTCAAAACTGGAAAGAAGCTTTCCGAGAAACTGCTCTGTGTTCTCTAAATTCATCTCACAGAGTTACACCTTTCCCTTCAAGAAGCCTTTCGCTAAGGCTGTTCTTGTGGAATTGGCAAAGGGATATTTGGAAGCCCATGGAGGGCTATGGTGAAAAAGGAAATATCTTCCGTTCAAAACTGGAAAGAAGCTTTCTGGGAAACTGCTCTGTGTTCTGTTAATTCATCTCACAGAGTTACATCTTTCCCTTCAAGAAGCCTTTCGCTAAGGCTGTTCTTGTGGAATTGGCAAAGGGATATTTGGAAGCCCATAGAGGGCTATGGTGAAAAAGGAAATACAATGCGTTCAAAACTGGAAAGAAGCTTTCAGAGAAACTGCTCTGTGTTCTGTTAATTCATCTCAGAGATTTACATCTTTCCATTCAAGAAGCCTTTCGCTAAGGCTGTTCTTGTGGAATTGGCAAAGGGATATTTGGAAACCCATAGAGGGCTATGGTGAAAAAGGAAAAACCTTCCGTTCAAAACTGGAAAGAAGCTTTCTGAGAAACTGCTTTGTGTTCTGTTAATTCATCTCACACAGTTACATCTTTCCCTTCAAGAAGCCTTTCGCTAAGGCTGTTCTTGTGGAATTGGCAAAGGGATATTTGGAAGCCCATAGAGGGCTATGGTGAAAAAGGAAATATCTTCCATTCAAAACTGGAAAAAAGCTTTCTGAGAAACTGCTCTGAGTTCTGTTAATTCATCTCACAGAGTTACATCTTGCCCTTCAAGAAGCCTTTCGCTAAGGCTGTTCTTGTGGAAATGGCAAAGGGATATTTGGAAGCCCATAGAGGGCTATGTGAAAAAGGAAATATCTCCCGTTCAAAACTTTAAAGAAGCTTTCTGAGAAACTGCTCTGTGTTCTGTTAATTCATCACACAGAGTTACATCTTTCCCTTCAAGAAGCCTTTCGCTAAGGCTGTTCTTGTGGAATTGGCAAAGGGATATTTGGAAGCCCATAGAGGGCTATGGTGAAAAAGGAAATATCTTCCGTTCAAAACTGGAAAGAAGCTTTCTGAGAAACTGCTCTGTGTTCTGTTAATTCATCTCACAGAGTTACATCTTTCCCTTCAAGAAGCCTTTACCTAAGGCTGTTGTTGTGGAATTGGCAAAGGGATATTTGGAAGCCCATAGAGGGCTATGGTGAAAAAGGAAATATCTTCCGTTCAAAACTGGAAGGAATCTTTCTGAGAAGCTGCTCGGTGTTCTGTTAATTCATCTCGAAGAGTTACATCTTTCCCTTCAAGAAGCCTTTCGCTAAGGCTGTTCTTGTGGAATAGGCAAAGGGATATTTGGAAGCCCATAGAGGGCTATGGTGAAAAAGGAAATATCTTCCATTCAAAACTGGAAAAAAGCTTTCTGAGAAACTGCTCTGAGTTCTGTTAATTCATCTCACAGAGTTACATCTTGCCCTTCAAGAAGCCTTTCGCTAAGACTGTTCTTGTGGAATTGGGAAAGGGATACTTGGAAGCCCATAGAGGGCTATGGTGAAAAAGGAAATATCTTCCGTTGAAAACTGGAAAGAAGCTTTCTGAGAAACTGCTCTGTGTTCTGTGAATTCATCTCACAGAGTTACATCTTTCCCTTCAAGAAGCCTTTCGCTAAGACTGTTCTTGTGGAATTGGGAAAGGGATACTTGGAAGCCCATAGAGGGCTATGGTGAAAAAGGAAGTACCTTTCGTTCAAAACTGGAAAGAAGCTTTCTGAGAAACTGCTCTGTGTTCTGTTAATTCATCTCACAGAGTTACATCTTTCCCTTCAAGAAGCCTTTCGCTAAGGCTGTTCTTGTGGAATTGGCAAAGGGATATTTGGAAGCCCATAGAGGGCTACGGTGAAAAAGGAAATATCTTCCGTTCAAAACTGGAAAGAAGCTTTCTGAGAAACTGCTCTGTGTTCTGTAAATTCATCTCAAAGAGTTACATCTTTCCCTTCAAGAAGCCTTTCGCTAAGGCTGTTCTTGTGTAATTGGCAAAGGGATATTTGGAAGCCCATAGAAGGCTATGGTGAAAAAGGAAATATCTTCCGTTCAAAACTGGAAAGAAGCTTTCTGAGAAACTGCTGTGTGTTCTGTTAATTCATCTCACAGAGTTACATCTTTTCCTTCAAGAAGCCTTTCGCTAAGGCTGTTCTTGTGCAATTGGCAAATGGATATTTGGAAGCCCTTAGAGGGCTAAGGTGAAAAAGGAAATATTTTCCGTTCAAAACTGGAAAGAAGCTTTCTGAGAAACCGCTCTGTGTTCTGTGAATTCATCTCACAGAGTTACATCTTTCCCTTCAAGAAGCCTTTCGCTAAGGCTGTTCTTGTGGAATTGGCAAAGGGATATTTGGAAGCACATAGAGGGCTATGGTGAAAAAGGAAATAACTTCCATTCGAAACTGGAAAGAAGCTTTCTGAGAAACTGCTCTGTGTTCTGTGAATTCATCTCACAGAGATACATCTTTTCCTTCAAGAAGCCTTTCGCTAAGGCTGTTCTTGTGGAATTGGCAAAGGGATATTTGGAAGCCAATAGAGGGCTATGGTGAAAAAGAAATATCTTCCATTCAAAACTGGAAAAAAGCTTTCTGAGAAACTGCTCTGAGTTCTGTTAATTCATCTCACAGAGTTACATCTTGCCCTTCAAGAAGCCTTTCGCTAAGGCTGTTCTTGTGGAAATGGCAAAGGGATATTTGGAAGCCCATAGAGGGCTATGTGAAAAAGGAAATATATTCCGTTCAAAACTGGAAAGAAGCTTTATGAGAAACTGCTCTGTGTTCTGTTAATTCATCACACAGAGTTACATGTTTCCCTTCAAGAAGCCTTTCGCTAAGGCTGTTCTTGTGGAATTGGCAAAGGGATATTTGGAAGCCCATAGAGGGCTATGGTGAAAAAGGAAATATCTTCCGTTCAAAACTCGAAAGAAGCTTTCTGAGAAACTGCTATGTGTTCTGTGAATTCATCTCACAGAGTTACATCTTTCCCTTCAAGAAGCCTTTCGCTAAGGCTGTTCTTGTGGAATTGGCAAAGGGATATTTGGAAGCCCATAGAGGGCTATGGTGAAAAAGGAAATATCTACCGTTCAAAACGGGAAAGAATCTTTCTGAGAAACTGCTCTGTGTTCTGTAAATTCATCACACAGAGTTACATCTTTCCCTTCAAGAAGCCTTTCGCTAAGGCTGTTCTTGTGGAATTGGCAAAGGGATATTTGGAAGCCCATAGAGGGCTATGGTGAAAAAGGAAATATCTACCGTTCAAAACGGGAAAGAAGCTTTCTGAGAAACTGCTCTGTGTTCTGTAAATTCATCACACAGAGTTACATCTTTCCCTTCAAGTAGCCTTTCGCTAAGGCTGTTCTTGTGGAACTGGCAAAGGGATATTTGGAAGCCCATAGAGGGCTATGGTGAAAAAGGAAATATCTTCCGTTCAAAACTGGAAAGAAGCTTTCTGAGAAACTGCTCTGTGTTCTGTTAATTCATCTCACAGAGTTACATCTTTCCCTTCAAGAAGCCTTTCGCTAAGGCTGTTCTTGTGGAATTGGCAAAGGGATATTTGGAAGCCCATAGAGGGCTATGGTGAAAAAGGAAATATCTACCGTTCAAAACGGGAAAGAAGCTTTCTGAGAAACTGCTCTGTGTTCTGTAAATTCATCTCAAAGAGTTACATCTTTCCCTTCAAGAAGCCTTTCGCTAAGGCTGTTCTTGTGTAATTGGCAAAGGGATATTTGGAAGCCCATAGAAGGCTATGGTGAAAAAGGAAATATCTTCCGTTCAAAACTGGAAAGAAGCTTTCTGAGAAACTGCTGTGTGTTCTGTTAATTCATCTCACAGAGTTACATCTTTTCCTTCAAGAAGCCTTTCGCTAAGGCTGTTCTTGTGGAATTGGCAAATGGATATTTGGAAGCCCTTAGAGGGCTAAGGTGAAAAAGGAAATATTTTCCGTTCAAAACTGGAAAGAAGCTTTCTGAGAAACCGCTCTGTGATCTGTGAATTCATCTCACAGAGTTACATCTTTCCCTTCAAGAAGCCTTTCGCTAAGGCTGTTCTTGTGGAATTGGCAAAGGGATATTTGGAAGCACAATGAGGGCTATGGTGAAAAAGGAAATAACTTCCATTCGAAACTGGAAAGAAGCTTTCTGAGAAACTGCTCTGTGTTCTGTGAATTCATCTCACAGAGATACATCTTTCCCTTCAAGAAGCCTTTCGCTAAGGCTGTTCTTGTGGAATTGGCAAAGGGATATTTGGAAGACCATAGAGGGCTATGGTGAAAAAGGAAATATCTTCCATTCAAAACTGGAAAGAAACTTTCTGAGAAACTGCTCTGTGTTCTGTGAATTCATCTCACAGAGTTACATCTTTCCCTTCAAGAAGCCTTTCGCTAAGACTGTTCTTGTGGAATTGGGAAAGGGATACTTGGAAGCCCATAGAGGGCTATGGTGAAAAAGGAAGTACCTTTCGTTCAAAACTGGAAAGAAGCTTTCTGAGAAACTGCTCTGTGTTCTGTTAATTCATCTCACAGAGTTACATCTTTCCCTTCAAGAAGCCTTTCGCTAAGGCTGTTCTTGTGGAATTGGCAAAGGGATATTTGGAAGCCCATAGAGGGCTATGGTGAAAAAGGAAATATCTACCGTTCAAAACGGGAAAGAAGCTTTCTGAGAAACTGCTCTGTGTTCTGTAAATTCATCTCAAAGAGTTACATCTTTCCCTTCAAGAAGCCTTTCGCTAAGGCTGTTCTTGTGTAATTGGCAAAGGGATATTTGGAAGCCCATAGAAGGCTATGGTGAAAAAGGAAATATCTTCCGTTCAAAACTGGAAAGAAGCTTTCTGAGAAACTGCTGTGTGTTCTGTTAATTCATCTCACTGAGTTACATCTTTTCCTTCAAGAAGCCTTTCGCTAAGGCTGTTCTTGTGCAATTGGCAAATGGATATTTGGAAGCCCTTAGAGGGCTAAGGTGAAAAAGGAAATATTTTCCGTTCAAAACTGGAAAGAAGCTTTCTGAGAAACCGCTCTGTGTTCTGTGAATTCATCTCACAGAGTTACATCTTTCCCTTCAAGAAGCCTTTCGCTAAGGCTGTTCTTGTGGAATTGGCAAAGGGATATTTGGAAGCACATAGAGGGCTATGGTGAAAAAGGAAATAACTTCCATTCGAAACTGGAAAGAAGCTTTCTGAGAAACTGCTCTGTGTTCTGTGAATTCATCTCACAGAGATACATCTTTTCCTTCAAGAAGCCTTTCGCTAAGGCTGTTCTTGTGGAATTGGCAAAGGGATATTTGGAAGCCAATAGAGGGCTATGGTGAAAAAGGAAATATCTTCCATTCAAAACTGGAAAAAAGCTTTCTGAGAAACTGCTCTGAGTTCTGTTAATTCATCTCACAGAGTTACATCTTGCCTTCAAGAAGCCTTTCGCTAAGGCTGTTCTTGTGGAAATGGCAAAGGGATATTTGGAAGCCCATAGAGGGCTATGTGAAAAAGGAAATATATTCCGTTCAAAACTGGAAAGAAGCTTTATGAGAAACTGCTCTGTGTTCTGTTAATTCATCACACAGAGTTACATGTTTCCCTTCAAGAAGCCTTTCGCTAAGGCTGTTCTTGTGGAATTGGCAAAGGGATATTTGGAAGCCCATAGAGGGCTATGGTGAAAAAGGAAATATCTACCGTTCAAAATGGGAAAGAATCTTTCTGAGAAACTGCTCTGTGTTCTGTAAATTCATCACACAGAGTTACATCTTTCCCTTCAAGAAGCCTTTCGCTAAGGCTGTTCTTGTGGAATTGGCAAAGGGATATTTGGAAGCCCATAGAGGGCTATGGTGAAAAAGGAAATATCTACCGTTCAAAACGGGAAAGAAGCTTTCTGAGAAACTGCTCTGTGTTCTGTAAATTCATCACACAGAGTTACATCGTTCCCTTCAAGTAGCCTTTCGCTAAGGCTGTTCTTGTGGAACTGGCAAAGGGATATTTGGAAGCCCATAGAGGGCTATGGTGAAAAAGGAAATATCTTCCGTTCAAAACTGGAAAGAAGCTTTCTGAGAAACTGCTCTGTGTTCTGTTAATTCATCTCACAGAGTTACATCTTTCCCTTCAAGAAGCCTTTCGCTAAGGCTGTTCTTGTGGAATTGGCAAAGGGATATTTGGAAGCCCATAGAGGGCTATGGTGAAAAAGGAAATATCTACCGTTCAAAACGGGAAAGAAGCTTTCTGAGAAACTGCTCTGTGTTCTGTAAATTCATCTCAAAGAGTTACATCTTTCCCTTCAAGAAGCCTTTCGCTAAGGCTGTTCTTGTGTAATTGGCAAAGGGATATTTGGAAGCCCATAGAAGGCTATGGTGAAAAAGGAAATATCTTCCGTTCAAAACTGGAAAGAAGCTTTCTGAGAAACTGCTGTGTGTTCTGTTAATTCATCTCACAGAGTTACATCTTTTCCTTCAAGAAGCCTTTCGCTAAGGCTGTTCTTGTGGAATTGGCAAATGGATATTTGGAAGCCCTTAGAGGGCTAAGGTGAAAAAGGAAATATTTTCCGTTCAAAACTGGAAAGAAGCTTTCTGAGAAACCGCTCTGTGATCTGTGAATTCATCTCACAGAGTTACATCTTTCCCTTCAAGAAGCCTTTCGCTAAGGCTGTTCTTGTGGAATTGGCAAAGGGATATTTGGAAGCACAGAGAGGGCTATGGTGAAAAAGGAAATAACTTCCATTCGAAACTGGAAAGAAGCTTTCTGAGAAACTGCTCTGTGTTCTGTGAATTCATCTCACAGAGATACATCTTTCCCTTCAAGAAGCCTTTCGCTAAGGCTGTTCTTGTGGAATTGGCAAAGGGATATTTGGAAGACCATAGAGGGCTATGGTGAAAAAGGAAATATCTTCCATTCAAAACTGGAAAGAAACTTTCTGAGAAACTGCTCTGTGTTCTGTGAATTCATCTCACAGAGTTACATCTTTCCCTTCAAGAAGCCTTTCGCTAAGACTGTTCTTGTGGAATTGGGAAAGGGATACTTGGAAGCCCATAGAGGGCTATGGTGAAAAAGGAAGTACCTTTCGTTCAAAACTGGAAAGAAGCTTTCTGAGAAACTGCTCTGTGTTCTGTTAATTCATCTCACAGAGTTACATCTTTCCCTTCAAGAAGCCTTTCGCTAAGGCTGTTCTTGTGGAATTGGCAAAGGGATATTTGGAAGCCCATAGAGGGCTATGCTGAAAAAGGAAATATCTTCCGTTCAAAACTGGAAAGAAGCTTTCTGAGAAACTGCTCTGTGTTCTGTTAATTCATCTCACAGAGTTACATCTTTCCCTTCAAGAAGCCTTTCGCTAAGGCTGTTCTTTTCGAATTGGCAAAGGGATATTTTTAAGCCCATAGAGGGCTATGGTGAAAAAGGAAATATCTACCGTTCAAAACGGGAAAGAAGCTTTCTGAGAAACTGCACTGTGTTCTGTTAATTCGTCTCACAGAGTTACATCTTTCCCTTCAAGAAGCCTTTCTCTAAGGATGTTCTTGTGGAATTGGCAAAGGGATATTTGGAAGCCCATAGAGGGCTGTGGTGAAAAAGGAAATTTCCTCCGTTCAAAACTGGAAAGAAGCTTTCTGAGAAACTGCTGTGTGTTCTGTAAATTCATCTCAAAGAGTTTCATCTTTCCCTTCAAGAAGCCTTTCGCTAAGGCTGTTCTTGTGGAATTGGCAAAGGGATATTTGGAAGCCCACAGAAGGCTATGGTGAAAAAGGAAATATCTTCCGTTCAAAACTGGATAGAAGCTTTCTGAGAAACTGCTCTGTGTTCTGTTAATTCATCTCACAGATTTACATCTTTCCCTTCAAGAAGCCTTTCTCTAAGGATGTTCTTGTGGAATTGGCAAAGGGATATTTGGAAGCCCATAGAGGGCTATGGTGAAAAAGGAAATTTCCTCCGTTCAAAACTGGAAAGAAGCTTTCTGAGAAACTGCTCTGTGTTCTCTTAATTCATCTCACAGAGTTACATCTTTTCCTTCAAGAAGCCTTTCGCTAAGGCTGTTCTTGTGGAATTGGCAAATGGATATTTGGAAGCCCATAGAGGGCTAAGGTGAAAAAGGAAATGTTTTCCGTTCAAAACTGGAAAGAAGCTTTCTGAGAAACTGCTCTGTGTTCTGTGAAATCATCTCACAGAGTTACATCTTTCCCTTAAAGAAGCCTTTCGCTAAGGCTGTTCTTGTGGAATTGGCAAAGGGATATTTGGAAGCACATAGAGGGCTATGGTGAAAAAGGAAATAACTTCCATTCGAAACTGGAAAGAAGCTTTCTGAGAAACTGCTCTGTGTTCTGTTATTTCATCTCACAGAGTTACATCTTTCCCTTCAAGAAGCCTTTCGCTAAGGCTGTTCTTGTGGAATTGGCAAAGGGATATTTGGAAGCCCATAGAGGGCTATGGTGAAAAAGGAAATATCTTCCATTCAAAACTGGAAAGAAGCTTTCTGAGAAACTGCTCTGTGTTTTGTTAATTCATCTCACAGAGTTACATCTTTCCCCTCAAGAAACCTTTCGCTATGGCTGTTCTTGTGAAATTGGCAAATTGATATTTGGAAGCCCATAGAGGGCTATGGTGAAAAAGGAAATATCTTCCGTTCAAAACTGGAAAGAAGCTTTCTGAGAAACTGCTCTCTGTTCTGTTAATTCATCACACAGAGTTACATCTTTCCCTTCAAGAAGCCTTTCGCTAAGGCTGTTCTTGTGGAATTGGCAAAGGGATATTTGGAAGCCCATAGAGGGCTATGGTGAAAAAGGAAATACAATGCGTTCAAAACTGGAAAGAAGCTTTCAGAGCAACTGCTCTGTGTTCTGTTAATTCATCTCAGAGAGTTACATCTTTCCATTCAAGAAGCCTTTCGCTAAGGCTGTTCTTGTGGAATTGGCAAAGGGATATTTGGAAAACCATAGACGGCTATGGTGAAAAAGGAAAAACCTTCCTTTAAAAACTGGAAAGAAGCTTTCTGAGAAACTGCTTTGTGTTCTGTTAATTCATCTCACAGAGTTACATCTTTCCCTTCAAGAAGCCTTTCGCTAAGGCTGTTCTTGTGGAATTGGCAAAGGGATATTTAGAAGCCCATAGAGGGCTATGGTGAAAAAGGAAATATCTTCCATTCAAAACTGGAAAAAAGCTTTCTGAGAAACTGCTCTGAGTTCTGTTAATTCATCTCACAGAGTTACATCTTGCCCTTCAAGAAGCCTTTCGCTAAGGCTCTTCTTGTGGAAATGGCAAAGGGATATTTGGAAGCCCATAGAGTGCTATGTGAAAAAGGAAATATCTTCCGTTCAAAACTGGAAAGAAGCTTTCTGAGAAACTGCTCTGTGTTCTGTTAATTCATCACACAGAGTTACATCTTTCCCTTCAAGAAGCCTTTCGCTAAGGCTGTTCTTGTGGAATTGGCAAAGGGATATTTGGAAGCCCATAGAGGGCTATGGTGAAAAAGGAAATATCTTCCGTTCAAAACTGGAAAGAAGCTTTCTGAGAAACTGCTCTGTGTTCTGTAATTTCATCTCACAGAGTTACATCTTTCCCTTCAAGAAGCCTTTCGCTAAGGCTGTTCTTGTGGAATTGGCAAAAGGATATTTGGAAACCCATAGAGGGCTATGGTGAAAAAGGAAATATCTTCCGTTCAAAACTGGAAAGAAGCTTTCTGAGAAACTGCTCTGTGTTCTGTTAATTCATCTCACAGAGTTACATCTTTCCCTTTAAGAAGCCTTTCGCTAAGGCTGTTCTTGTGGAATTGGCAAAGGGATATTTGGAAGCCCATAGAGGGCTATGGTGAGAAAGGAAATATCTTCCATTCAAATCTGGAAAGGAGCTTTCTTAGAAACTTCTCTGTGTTCTGTTAATTCATCTCACAGAGTTACATCTTGCCCTTCAAGAAGCCTTTCGCTAAGGCTGTTCTTGTGGAATTGGCAAAAGGGATATTTGGAAGCCCATAGAGAGCTATGGTGAAAAAGGAAGTATCTTCTGTTCAATACTGGAAAGAAGCTTTCTGAGAAACTGCTCTGTGTTCTGTTAATTCATCTCCCAGTGTTACATCTTTCCCATCAAGAAGTCTTTCGCTAAGGCTGTTCTTGTGGAATTGGCAAAGGGATATTTGGAAGCCCATAGAGGGCTATGGTGAAAAAGGAAATATCTTCCATTCAAAACTGGAAAGAAGCTTTCTGAGAAACTGCTCTGAGTTCTGTTAATTCATCTCACAGAGTTACATCTTGCCCTTCAAGAAGCCTTTCGCTAAGGCTGTTCCTGTGGAATTGGCAAAGGGATATTTGGAAGCCCCTAGAGGTCTATGGTGAAAAAGGAAATATCTTCCATTCAAAACTGGAAAGAAACTTTCTGAGAAACTGCTCTGTGTTCTGTGAATTCATCTCACAGAGTTACATCTTTCCCTTCAAGAAGCCTTTCGCTAAGACTGTTCTTGTGTAATTGGCAAAGGGATATTTGGAAGCCCATAGATGGCTATGGTAAAAAAGGAAATATCTTCCGTTCAAAACTGGAAAGAAGCTTTCCGAGAAACTGCTCTGTGTTCTCTAAATTCATCTCACAGAGTTACACCTTTCCCTTCAAGAAGCCTTTCGCTAAGGCTGTTCTTGTGGAATTGGCAAAGGGATATTTGGAAGCCCATGGAGGGCTATGGTGAAAAAGGAAATATCTTCCGTTCAAAACTGGAAAGAAGCTTTCTGGGAAACTGCTCTGTGTTCTGTTAATTCATCTCACAGAGTTACATCTTTCCCTTCAAGAAGCCTTTCGCTAAGGCTGTTCTTGTGGAATTGGCAAAGGGATATTTGGAAGCCCATAGAGGGCTATGGTGAAAAAGGAAATACAATGCGTTCAAAACTGGAAAGAAGCTTTCAGAGAAACTGCTCTGTGTTCTGTTAATTCATCTCAGAGATTTACATCTTTCCATTCAAGAAGCCTTTCGCTAAGGCTGTTCTTGTGGAATTGGCAAAGGGATATTTGGAAACCCATAGAGGGCTATGGTGAAAAAGGAAAAACCTTCCGTTCAAAACTGGAAAGAAGCTTTCTGAGAAACTGCTTTGTGTTCTGTTAATTCATCTCACACAGTTACATCTTTCCCTTCAAGAAGCCTTTCGCTAAGGCTGTTCTTGTGGAATTGGCAAAGGGATATTTGGAAGCCCATAGAGGGCTATGGTGAAAAAGGAAATATCTTCCATTCAAAACTGGAAAAAAGCTTTCTGAGAAACTGCTCTGAGTTCTGTTAATTCATCTCACAGAGTTACATCTTGCCCTTCAAGAAGCCTTTCGCTAAGGCTGTTCTTGTGGAAATGGCAAAGGGATATTTGGAAGCCCATAGAGGGCTATGTGAAAAAGGAAATATCTCCCGTTCAAAACTTTAAAGAAGCTTTCTGAGAAACTGCTCTGTGTTCTGTTAATTCATCACACAGAGTTACATCTTTCCCTTCAAGAAGCCTTTCGCTAAGGCTGTTCTTGTGGAATTGGCAAAGGGATATTTGGAAGCCCATAGAGGGCTATGGTGAAAAAGGAAATATCTTCCGTTCAAAACTGGAAAGAAGCTTTCTGAGAAACTGCTCTGTGTTCTGTTAATTCATCTCACAGAGTTACATCTTTCCCTTCAAGAAGCCTTTACCTAAGGCTGTTGTTGTGGAATTGGCAAAGGGATATTTGGAAGCCCATAGAGGGCTATGGTGAAAAAGGAAATATCTTCCGTTCAAAACTGGAAGGAATCTTTCTGAGAAGCTGCTCGGTGTTCTGTTAATTCATCTCGAAGAGTTACATCTTTCCCTTCAAGAAGCCTTTCGCTAAGGCTGTTCTTGTGGAATAGGCAAAGGGATATTTGGAAGCCCATAGAGGGCTATGGTGAAAAAGGAAATATCTTCCATTCAAAACTGGAAAAAAGCTTTCTGAGAAACTGCTCTGAGTTCTGTTAATTCATCTCACAGAGTTACATCTTGCCCTTCAAGAAGCCTTTCGCTAAGACTGTTCTTGTGGAATTGGGAAAGGGATACTTGGAAGCCCATAGAGGGCTATGGTGAAAAAGGAAATATCTTCCGTTGAAAACTGGAAAGAAGCTTTCTGAGAAACTGCTCTGTGTTCTGTGAATTCATCTCACAGAGTTACATCTTTCCCTTCAAGAAGCCTTTCGCTAAGACTGTTCTTGTGGAATTGGGAAAGGGATACTTGGAAGCCCATAGAGGGCTATGGTGAAAAAGGAAGTACCTTTCGTTCAAAACTGGAAAGAAGCTTTCTGAGAAACTGCTCTGTGTTCTGTTAATTCATCTCACAGAGTTACATCTTTCCCTTCAAGAAGCCTTTCGCTAAGGCTGTTCTTGTGGAATTGGCAAAGGGATATTTGGAAGCCCATAGAGGGCTACGGTGAAAAAGGAAATATCTTCCGTTCAAAACTGGAAAGAAGCTTTCTGAGAAACTGCTCTGTGTTCTGTAAATTCATCTCAAAGAGTTACATCTTTCCCTTCAAGAAGCCTTTCGCTAAGGCTGTTCTTGTGTAATTGGCAAAGGGATATTTGGAAGCCCATAGAAGGCTATGGTGAAAAAGGAAATATCTTCCGTTCAAAACTGGAAAGAAGCTTTCTGAGAAACTGCTGTGTGTTCTGTTAATTCATCTCACAGAGTTACATCTTTTCCTTCAAGAAGCCTTTCGCTAAGGCTGTTCTTGTGCAATTGGCAAATGGATATTTGGAAGCCCTTAGAGGGCTAAGGTGAAAAAGGAAATATTTTCCGTTCAAAACTGGAAAGAAGCTTTCTGAGAAACCGCTCTGTGTTCTGTGAATTCATCTCACAGAGTTACATCTTTCCCTTCAAGAAGCCTTTCGCTAAGGCTGTTCTTGTGGAATTGGCAAAGGGATATTTGGAAGCACATAGAGGGCTATGGTGAAAAAGGAAATAACTTCCATTCGAAACTGGAAAGAAGCTTTCTGAGAAACTGCTCTGTGTTCTGTGAATTCATCTCACAGAGATACATCTTTTCCTTCAAGAAGCCTTTCGCTAAGGCTGTTCTTGTGGAATTGGCAAAGGGATATTTGGAAGCCAATAGAGGGCTATGGTGAAAAAGAAATATCTTCCATTCAAAACTGGAAAAAAGCTTTCTGAGAAACTGCTCTGTGTTCTGTTAATTCATCTCACAGAGTTACATCTTGCCCTTCAATAAGCCTTTCGCTAAGGCTGTTCTTGTGGAAATGGCAAAGGGATATTTGGAAGCCCATAGAGGGCTATGTGAAAAAGGAAATATATTCCGTTCAAAACTGGAAAGAAGCTTTATGAGAAACTGCTCTGTGTTCTGTTAATTCATCACACAGAGTTACATGTTTCCCTTCAAGAAGCCTTTCGCTAAGGCTGTTCTTGTGGAATTGGCAAAGGGATATTTGGAAGCCCATAGAGGGCTATGGTGAAAAAGGAAATATCTTCCGTTCAAAACTCGAAAGAAGCTTTCTGAGAAACTGCTATGTGTTCTGTGAATTCATCTCACAGAGTTACATCTTTCCCTTCAAGAAGCCTTTCGCTAAGGCTGTTCTTGTGGAATTGGCAAAGGGATATTTGGAAGCCCATAGAGGGCTATGGTGAAAAAGGAAATATCTACCGTTCAAAACGGGAAAGAATCTTTCTGAGAAACTGCTCTGTGTTCTGTAAATTCATCACACAGAGTTACATCTTTCCCTTCAAGAAGCCTTTCGCTAAGGCTGTTCTTGTGGAATTGGCAAAGGGATATTTGGAAGCCCATAGAGGGCTATGGTGAAAAAGGAAATATCTACCGTTCAAAACGGGAAAGAAGCTTTCTGAGAAACTGCTCTGTGTTCTGTAAATTCATCACACAGAGTTACATCTTTCCCTTCAAGTAGCCTTTCGCTAAGGCTGTTCTTGTGGAACTGGCAAAGGGATATTTGGAAGCCCATAGAGGGCTATGGTGAAAAAGGAAATATCTTCCGTTCAAAACTGGAAAGAAGCTTTCTGAGAAACTGCTCTGTGTTCTGTTAATTCATCTCACAGAGTTACATCTTTCCCTTCAAGAAGCCTTTCGCTAAGGCTGTTCTTGTGGAATTGGCAAAGGGATATTTGGAAGCCCATAGAGGGCTATGGTGAAAAAGGAAATATCTACCGTTCAAAACGGGAAAGAAGCTTTCTGAGAAACTGCTCTGTGTTCTGTAAATTCATCTCAAAGAGTTACATCTTTCCCTTCAAGAAGCCTTTCGCTAAGGCTGTTCTTGTGTAATTGGCAAAGGGATATTTGGAAGCCCATAGAAGGCTATGGTGAAAAAGGAAATATCTTCCGTTCAAAACTGGAAAGAAGCTTTCTGAGAAACTGCTGTGTGTTCTGTTAATTCATCTCACAGAGTTACATCTTTTCCTTCAAGAAGCCTTTCGCTAAGGCTGTTCTTGTGGAATTGGCAAATGGATATTTGGAAGCCCTTAGAGGGCTAAGGTGAAAAAGGAAATATTTTCCGTTCAAAACTGGAAAGAAGCTTTCTGAGAAACCGCTCTGTGATCTGTGAATTCATCTCACAGAGTTACATCTTTCCCTTCAAGAAGCCTTTCGCTAAGGCTGTTCTTGTGGAATTGGCAAAGGGATATTTGGAAGCACAATGAGGGCTATGGTGAAAAAGGAAATAACTTCCATTCGAAACTGGAAAGAAGCTTTCTGAGAAACTGCTCTGTGTTCTGTGAATTCATCTCACAGAGATACATCTTTCCCTTCAAGAAGCCTTTCGCTAAGGCTGTTCTTGTGGAATTGGCAAAGGGATATTTGGAAGACCATAGAGGGCTATGGTGAAAAAGGAAATATCTTCCATTCAAAACTGGAAAGAAACTTTCTGAGAAACTGCTCTGTGTTCTGTGAATTCATCTCACAGAGTTACATCTTTCCCTTCAAGAAGCCTTTCGCTAAGACTGTTCTTGTGGAATTGGGAAAGGGATACATGGAAGCCCATAGAGGGCTATGGTGAAAAAGGAAGTACCTTTCGTTCAAAACTGGAAAGAAGCTTTCTGAGAAACTGCTCTGTGTTCTGTTAATTCATCTCACAGAGTTACATCTTTCCCTTCAAGAAGCCTTTCGCTAAGGCTGTTCTTGTGGAATTGGCAAAGGGATATTTGGAAGCCCATAGAGGGCTATGCTGAAAAAGGAAATATCTTCCGTTCAAAACTGGAAAGAAGCTTTCTGAGAAACTGCTCTGTGTTCTGTTAATTCATCTCACAGAGTTACATCTTTCCCTTCAAGAAGCCTTTCGCTAAGGCTGTTCTTTTGGAATTGGCAAAGGGATATTTGGAAGCCCATAGAGGGCTATGGTGAAAAAGGAAATATCTACCGTTCAAAACGGGAAAGAAGCTTTCTGAGAAACTGCACTGTGTTCTGTTAATTCATCTCACAGAGTTACATCTTTCCCTTCAAGAAGCCTTTCTCTAAGGATGTTCTTGTGGAATTGGCAAAGGGATATTTGGAAGCCCATAGAGGGCTATGGTGAAAAAGGAAATTTCCTCCTTTCAAAACTGGAAAGAAGCTTTCTGAGAAACTGCTGTGTGTTCTGTAAATTCATCTCAAAGAGTTTCATCTTTCCCTTCAAGAAGCCTTTCGCTAAGGCTGTTCTTGTGGAATTGGCAAAGGGATATTTGGAAGCCCACAGAAGGCTATCGTGAAAAAGGAAATATCTTCCGTTCAAAACTGGATAGAAGCTTTCTGAGAAACTGCTCTGTGTTCTGTTAATTCATCTCACAGATTTACATCTTTCCCTTCAAGAAGCCTTTCTCTAAGGATGTTCTTGTGGAATTGGCAAAGGGATATTTGGAAGCCCATAGAGGGCTATGGTGAAAAAGGAAATTTCCTCCGTTCAAAACTGGAAAGAAGCTTTCTGAGAAACTGCTCTGTGTTCTGTTAATTCATCTCACAGAGTTCCATCTTTTCCTTCAAGAAGCCTTTCGCTAAGGCTGTTCTTGTGGAATTGGCAAAGGGATATTTGGAAAACCATAGACGGCTATGGTGAAAAAGGAAAAACCTTCCTTTAAAAACTGGAAAGAAGCTTTCTGAGAAACTGCTTTGTGTTCTGTTAATTCATCTCACAGAGTTACATCTTTCCCTTCAAGAAGCCTTTCGCTAAGGCTGTTCTTGTGGAATTGGCAAAGGGATATTTAGAAGCCCATAGAGGGCTATGGTGAAAAAGGAAATATCTTCCATTCAAAACTGGAAAAAAGCTTTCTGAGAAACTGCTCTGAGTTCTGTTAATTCATCTCACAGAGTTACATCTTGCCCTTCAAGAAGCCTTTCGCTAAGGCTCTTCTTGTGGAAATGGCAAAGGGATATTTGGAAGCCCATAGAGTGCTATGTGAAAAAGGAAATATCTTCCGTTCAAAACTGGAAAGAAGCTTTCTGAGAAACTGCTCTGTGTTCTGTTAATTCATCACACAGAGTTACATCTTTCCCTTCAAGAAGCCTTTCGCTAAGGCTGTTCTTGTGGAATTGGCAAAGGGATATTTGGAAGCCCATAGAGGGCTATGGTGAAAAAGGAAATATCTTCCGTTCAAAACTGGAAAGAAGCTTTCTGAGAAACTGCTCTGTGTTCTGTAAATTCATCTCACAGAGTTACATCTTTCCCTTCAAGAAGCCTTTCGCTAAGGCTGTTCTTGTGGAATTGGCAAAAGGATATTTGGAAACCCATAGAGGGCTATGGTGAAAAAGGAAATATCTTCCGTTCAAAACTGGAAAGAAGCTTTCTGAGAAACTGCTCTGTGTTCTGTTAATTCATCTCACAGAGTTACATCTTTCCCTTTAAGAAGCCTTTCGCTAAGGCTGTTCTTGTGGAATTGGCAAAGGGATATTTGGAAGCCCATAGAGGGCTATGGTGAGAAAGGAAATATCTTCCATTCAAATCTGGAAAGGAGCTTTCTTAGAAACTTCTCTGTGTTCTGTTAATTCATCTCACAGAGTTACATCTTGCCCTTCAAGAAGCCTTTCGCTAAGGCTGTTCTTGTGGAATTGGCAAAAGGGATATTTGGAAGCCCATAGAGGGCTATGGTGAAAAAGGAAGTATCTTCTGTTCAATACTGGAAAGAAGCTTTCTGAGAAACTGCTCTGTGTTCTGTTAATTCATCTCCCAGTGTTACATCTTTCCCATCAAGAAGTCTTTCGCTAAGGCTGTTCTTGTGGAATTGGCAAAGGGATATTTGGAAGCCCATAGAGGGCTATGGTGAAAAAGGAAATATCTTCCATTCAAAACTGGAAAGAAGCTTTCTGAGAAACTGCTCTGAGTTCTGTTAATTCATCTCACAGAGTTACATCTTGCCCTTCAAGAAGCCTTTCGCTAAGGCTGTTCTTGTGGAATTGGCAAAGGGATATTTGGAAGCCCCTAGAGGTCTATGGTGAAAAAGGAAATATCTTCCATTCAAAACTGGAAAGAAACTTTCTGAGAAACTGCTCTGTGTTCTGTGAATTCATCTCACAGAGTTACATCTTTCCCTTCAAGAAGCCTTTCGCTAAGACTGTTCTTGTGTAATTGGCAAAGGGATATTTGGAAGCCCATAGATGGCTATGGTAAAAAAGGAAATATCTTCCGTTCAAAACTGGAAAGAAGCTTTCCGAGAAACTGCTCTGTGTTCTCTAAATTCATCTCACAGAGTTACACCTTTCCCTTCAAGAAGCCTTTCGCTAAGGCTGTTCTTGTGGAATTGGCAAAGGGATATTTGGAAGCCCATGGAGGGCTATGGTGAAAAAGGAAATATCTTCCGTTCAAAACTGGAAAGAAGCTTTCTGGGAAACTGCTCTGTGTTCTGTTAATTCATCTCACAGAGTTACATCTTTCCCTTCAAGAAGCCTTTCGCTAAGGCTGTTCTTGTGGAATTGGCAAAGGGATATTTGGAAGCCCATAGAGGGCTATGGTGAAAAAGGAAATACAATGCGTTCAAAACTGGAAAGAAGCTTTCAGAGAAACTGCTCTGTGTTCTGTTAATTCATCTCAGAGATTTACATCTTTCCATTCAAGAAGCCTTTCGCTAAGGCTGTTCTTGTGGAATTGGCAAAGGGATATTTGGAAACCCATAGAGGGCTATGGTGAAAAAGGAAAAACCTTCCGTTCAAAACTGGAAAGAAGCTTTCTGAGAAACTGCTTTGTGTTCTGTTAATTCATCTCACACAGTTACATCTTTCCCTTCAAGAAGCCTTTCGCTAAGGCTGTTCTTGTGGAATTGGCAAAGGGATATTTGGAAGCCCATAGAGGGCTATGGTGAAAAAGGAAATATCTTCCATTCAAAACTGGAAAAAAGCTTTCTGAGAAACTGCTCTGAGTTCTGTTAATTCATCTCACAGAGTTACATCTTGCCCTTCAAGAAGCCTTTCGCTAAGGCTGTTCTTGTGGAAATGGCAAAGGGATATTTGGAAGCCCATAGAGGGCTATGTGAAAAAGGAAATATCTCCCGTTCAAAACTTTAAAGAAGCTTTCTGAGAAACTGCTCTGTGTTCTGTTAATTCATCACACAGAGTTACATCTTTCCCTTCAAGAAGCCTTTCGCTAAGGCTGTTCTTGTGGAATTGGCAAAGGGATATTTGGAAGCCCATAGAGGGCTATGGTGAAAAAGGAAATATCTTCCGTTCAAAACTGGAAAGAAGCTTTCTGAGAAACTGCTCTGTGTTCTGTTAATTCATCTCACAGAGTTACATCTTTCCCTTCAAGAAGCCTTTACCTAAGGCTGTTGTTGTGGAATTGGCAAAGGGATATTTGGAAGCCCATAGAGGGCTATGGTGAAAAAGGAAATATCTTCCGTTCAAAACTGGAAGGAATCTTTCTGAGAAGCTGCTCGGTGTTCTGTTAATTCATCTCGAAGAGTTACATCTTTCCCTTCAAGAAGCCTTTCGCTAAGGCTGTTCTTGTGGAATAGGCAAAGGGATATTTGGAAGCCCATAGAGGGCTATGGTGAAAAAGGAAATATCTTCCATTCAAAACTGGAAAAAAGCTTTCTGAGAAACTGCTCTGAGTTCTGTTAATTCATCTCACAGAGTTACATCTTGCCCTTCAAGAAGCCTTTCGCTAAGACTGTTCTTGTGGAATTGGGAAAGGGATACTTGGAAGCCCATAGAGGGCTATGGTGAAAAAGGAAATATCTTCCGTTGAAAACTGGAAAGAAGCTTTCTGAGAAACTGCTCTGTGTTCTGTGAATTCATCTCACAGAGTTACATCTTTCCCTTCAAGAAGCCTTTCGCTAAGACTGTTCTTGTGGAATTGGGAAAGGGATACTTGGAAGCCCATAGAGGGCTATGGTGAAAAAGGAAGTACCTTTCGTTCAAAACTGGAAAGAAGCTTTCTGAGAAACTGCTCTGTGTTCTGTTAATTCATCTCACAGAGTTACATCTTTCCCTTCAAGAAGCCTTTCGCTAAGGCTGTTCTTGTGGAATTGGCAAAGGGATATTTGGAAGCCCATAGAGGGCTACGGTGAAAAAGGAAATATCTTCCGTTCAAAACTGGAAAGAAGCTTTCTGAGAAACTGCTCTGTGTTCTGTAAATTCATCTCAAAGAGTTACATCTTTCCCTTCAAGAAGCCTTTCGCTAAGGCTGTTCTTGTGTAATTGGCAAAGGGATATTTGGAAGCCCATAGAAGGCTATGGTGAAAAAGGAAATATCTTCCGTTCAAAACTGGAAAGAAGCTTTCTGAGAAACTGCTGTGTGTTCTGTTAATTCATCTCACAGAGTTACATCTTTTCCTTCAAGAAGCCTTTCGCTAAGGCTGTTCTTGTGCAATTGGCAAATGGATATTTGGAAGCCCTTAGAGGGCTAAGGTGAAAAAGGAAATATTTTCCGTTCAAAACTGGAAAGAAGCTTTCTGAGAAACCGCTCTGTGTTCTGTGAATTCATCTCACAGAGTTACATCTTTCCCTTCAAGAAGCCTTTCGCTAAGGCTGTTCTTGTGGAATTGGCAAAGGGATATTTGGAAGCACATAGAGGGCTATGGTGAAAAAGGAAATAACTTCCATTCGAAACTGGAAAGAAGCTTTCTGAGAAACTGCTCTGTGTTCTGTGAATTCATCTCACAGAGATACATCTTTTCCTTCAAGAAGCCTTTCGCTAAGGCTGTTCTTGTGGAATTGGCAAAGGGATATTTGGAAGCCAATAGAGGGCTATGGTGAAAAAGAAATATCTTCCATTCAAAACTGGAAAAAAGCTTTCTGAGAAACTGCTCTGAGTTCTGTTAATTCATCTCACAGAGTTACATCTTGCCCTTCAAGAAGCCTTTCGCTAAGGCTGTTCTTGTGGAAATGGCAAAGGGATATTTGGAAGCCCATAGAGGGCTATGTGAAAAAGGAAATATATTCCGTTCAAAACTGGAAAGAAGCTTTATGAGAAACTGCTCTGTGTTCTGTTAATTCATCACACAGAGTTACATGTTTCCCTTCAAGAAGCCTTTCGCTAAGGCTGTTCTTGTGGAATTGGCAAAGGGATATTTGGAAGCCCATAGAGGGCTATGGTGAAAAAGGAAATATCTTCCGTTCAAAACTCGAAAGAAGCTTTCTGAGAAACTGCTATGTGTTCTGTGAATTCATCTCACAGAGTTACATCTTTCCCTTCAAGAAGCCTTTCGCTAAGGCTGTTCTTGTGGAATTGGCAAAGGGATATTTGGAAGCCCATAGAGGGCTATGGTGAAAAAGGAAATATCTACCGTTCAAAACGGGAAAGAATCTTTCTGAGAAACTGCTCTGTGTTCTGTAAATTCATCACACAGAGTTACATCTTTCCCTTCAAGAAGCCTTTCGCTAAGGCTGTTCTTGTGGAATTGGCAAAGGGATATTTGGAAGCCCATAGAGGGCTATGGTGAAAAAGGAAATATCTACCGTTCAAAACGGGAAAGAAGCTTTCTGAGAAACTGCTCTGTGTTCTGTAAATTCATCACACAGAGTTACATCTTTCCCTTCAAGTAGCCTTTCGCTAAGGCTGTTCTTGTGGAACTGGCAAAGGGATATTTGGAAGCCCATAGAGGGCTATGGTGAAAAAGGAAATATCTTCCGTTCAAAACTGGAAAGAAGCTTTCTGAGAAACTGCTCTGTGTTCTGTTAATTCATCTCACAGAGTTACATCTTTCCCTTCAAGAAGCCTTTCGCTAAGGCTGTTCTTGTGGAATTGGCAAAGGGATATTTGGAAGCCCATAGAGGGCTATGGTGAAAAAGGAAATATCTACCGTTCAAAACGGGAAAGAAGCTTTCTGAGAAACTGCTCTGTGTTCTGTAAATTCATCTCAAAGAGTTACATCTTTCCCTTCAAGAAGCCTTTCGCTAAGGCTGTTCTTGTGTAATTGGCAAAGGGATATTTGGAAGCCCATAGAAGGCTATGGTGAAAAAGGAAATATCTTCCGTTCAAAACTGGAAAGAAGCTTTCTGAGAAACTGCTGTGTGTTCTGTTAATTCATCTCACAGAGTTACATCTTTTCCTTCAAGAAGCCTTTCGCTAAGGCTGTTCTTGTGGAATTGGCAAATGGATATTTGGAAGCCCTTAGAGGGCTAAGGTGAAAAAGGAAATATTTTCCGTTCAAAACTGGAAAGAAGCTTTCTGAGAAACCGCTCTGTGATCTGTGAATTCATCTCACAGAGTTACATCTTTCCCTTCAAGAAGCCTTTCGCTAAGGCTGTTCTTGTGGAATTGGCAAAGGGATATTTGGAAGCACAATGAGGGCTATGGTGAAAAAGGAAATAACTTCCATTCGAAACTGGAAAGAAGCTTTCTGAGAAACTGCTCTGTGTTCTGTGAATTCATCTCACAGAGATACATCTTTCCCTTCAAGAAGCCTTTCGCTAAGGCTGTTCTTGTGGAATTGGCAAAGGGATATTTGGAAGACCATAGAGGGCTATGGTGAAAAAGGAAATATCTTCCATTCAAAACTGGAAAGAAACTTTCTGAGAAACTGCTCTGTGTTCTGTGAATTCATCTCACAGAGTTACATCTTTCCCTTCAAGAAGCCTTTCGCTAAGACTGTTCTTGTGGAATTGGGAAAGGGATACTTGGAAGCCCATAGAGGGCTATGGTGAAAAAGGAAGTACCTTTCGTTCAAAACTGGAAAGAAGCTTTCTGAGAAACTGCTCTGTGTTCTGTTAATTCATCTCACAGAGTTACATCTTTCCCTTCAAGAAGCCTTTCGCTAAGGCTGTTCTTGTGGAATTGGCAAAGGGATATTTGGAAGCCCATAGAGGGCTACGGTGAAAAAGGAAATATCTACCGTTCAAAACTGGAGAGAAGCTTTCTGAGAAACTGCTCTGTGTTCTGTAAATTCATCACACAGAGTTACATCTTTCCCCTCAAGAAACCTTTCGCTATGGCTGTTCTTGTGAAATTGGCAAATTGATATTTGGAAGCCCATAGAGGGCTATGGTGAAAAAGGAAATATCTTCCGTTCAAAACTGGAAAGAAGCTTTCTGAGAAACTGCTCTCTGTTCTGTTAATTCATCACACAGAGTTACATCTTTCCCTTCAAGAAGCCTTTCGCTAAGGCTTTTCTTGTGGAATTGGCAAAGGGATATTTGGAAGCCCATAGAGGGCTATGCTGAAAAAGGAAATATCTTCCGTTCAAAACTGGAAAGAAGCTTTCTGAGAAACTGCTCTGTGTTCTGTTAATTCATCTCACAGAGTTACATCTTTCCCTTCAAGAAGCCTTTCGCTAAGGCTGTTCTTTTGGAATTGGCAAAGGGATATTTGGAAGCCCATAGAGGGCTATGGTGAAAAAGGAAATATCTACCGTTCAAAACGGGAAAGAAGCTTTCTGAGAAACTGCACTGTGTTCTGTTAATTCATCTCACAGAGTTACATCTTTCCCTTCAAGAAGCCTTTCTCTAAGGATGTTCTTGTGGAATTGGCAAAGGGATATTTGGAAGCCCATAGAGGGCTATGGTGAAAAAGGAAATTTCCTCCGTTCAAAACTGGAAAGAAGCTTTCTGAGAAACTGCTGTGTGTTCTGTAAATTCATCTCAAAGAGTTTCATCTTTCCCTTCAAGAAGCCTTTCGCTAAGGCTGTTCTTGTGGAATTGGCAAAGGGATATTTGGAAGCCCACAGAAGGCTATGGTGAAAAAGGAAATATCTTCCGTTCAAAACTGGATAGAAGCTTTCTGAGAAACTGCTCTGTGTTCTGTTAATTCATCTCACAGATTTACATCTTTCCCTTCAAGAAGCCTTTCTCTAAGGATGTTCTTGTGGAATTGGCAAAGGGATATTTGGAAGCCCATAGAGGGCTATGGTGAAAAAGGAAATTTCCTCCGTTCAAAACTGGAAAGAAGCTTTCTGAGAAACTGCTCTGTGTTCTGTTAATTCATCTCACAGAGTTCCATCTTTTCCTTCAAGAAGCCTTTCGCTAAGGCTGTTCTTGTGGAATTGGCAAATGGATATTTGGAAGCCCATAGAGGGCTAAGGTGAAAAAGGAAATGTTTTCCGTTCAAAACTGGAAAGAAGCTTTCTGAGAAACTGCTCTGTGTTCTGTGAAATCATCTCACAGAGTTACATCTTTCCCTTAAAGAAGCCTTTCGCTAAGGCTGTTCTTGTGGAATTGGCAAAGGGATATTTGGAAGCACATAGAGGGCTATGGTGAAAAAGGAAATAACTTCCATTCGAAACTGGAAAGAAGCTTTCTGAGAAACTGCTCTGTGTTCTGTTATTTCATCTCACAGAGTTACATCTTTCCCTTCAAGAAGCCTTTCGCTAAGGCTGTTCTTGTGGAATTGGCAAAGGGATATTTGGAAGACCATAGAGGGCTATGGTGAAAAAGGAAATATCTTCCATTCAAAACTGGAAAGAAGCTTTCTGAGAAACTGCTCTGTGTTTTGTTAATTCATCTCACAGAGTTACATCTTTCCCCTCAAGAAACCTTTCGCTATGGCTGTTCTTGTGAAATTGGCAAATTGATATTTGGAAGCCCATAGAGGGCTATGGTGAAAAAGGAAACATCTTCCGTTCAAAACTGTAAAGAAGCTTTCTGAGAAACTGCTCTCTGTTCTGTTAATTCATCACACAGAGTTACATCTTTCCCTTCAAGAAGCCTTTCGCTAAGGCTGTTCTTGTGGAATTGGCAAAGGGATATTTGGAAGCCCATAGAGGGCTATGGTGAAAAAGGAAATACAATGCGTTCAAAACTGGAAAGAAGCTTTCAGAGCAACTGCTCTGTGTTCTGTTAATTCATCTCAGAGAGTTACATCTTTCCATTCAAGAAGCCTTTCGCTAAGGCTGTTCTTGTGGAATTGGCAAAGGGATATTTGGAAAACCATAGACGGCTATGGTGAAAAAGGAAAAACCTTCCTTTAAAAACTGGAAAGAAGCTTTCTGAGAAACTGCTTTGTGTTCTGTTAATTCATCTCACAGAGTTACATCTTTCCCTTCCAGAAGCCTTTCGCTAAGGCTGTTCTTGTGGAATTGGCAAAGGGATATTTAGAAGCCCATAGAGGGCTATGGTGAAAAAGGAAATATCTTCCATTCAAAACTGGAAAAAAGCTTTCTGAGAAACTGCTCTGAGTTCTGTTAATTCATCTCACAGAGTTACATCTTGCCCTTCAAGAAGCCTTTCGCTAAGGCTCTTCTTGTGGAAATGGCAAAGGGATATTTGGAAGCCCATAGAGTGCTATGTGAAAAAGGAAATATCTTCCGTTCAAAACTGGAAAGAAGCTTTCTGAGAAACTGCTCTGTGTTCTGTTAATTCATCACACAGAGTTACATCTTTCCCTTCAAGAAGCCTTTCGCTAAGGCTGTTCTTGTGGAATTGGCAAAGGGATATTTGGAAGCCCATAGAGGGCTATGGTGAAAAAGGAAATATCTTCCGTTCAAAACTGGAAAGAAGCTTTCTGAGAAACTGCTCTGTGTTCTGTAAATTCATCTCACAGAGTTACATCTTTCCCTTCAAGAAGCCTTTCGCTAAGGCTGTTCTTGTGGAATTGGCAAAAGGATATTTGGAAACCCATAGAGGGCTATGGTGAAAAAGGAAATATCTTCCGTTCAAAACTGGAAAGAAGCTTTCTGAGAAACTGCTCTGTGTTCTGTTAATTCATCTCACAGAGTTACATCTTTCCCTTTAAGAAGCCTTTCGCTAAGGCTGTTCTTGTGGAATTGGCAAAGGGATATTTGGAAGCCCATAGAGGGCTATGGTGAGAAAGGAAATATCTTCCATTCAAATCTGGAAAGGAGCTTTCTTAGAAACTTCTCTGTGTTCTGTTAATTCATCTCACAGAGTTACATCTTGCCCTTCAAGAAGCCTTTCGCTAAGGCTGTTCTTGTGGAATTGGCAAAAGGGATATTTGGAAGCCCATAGAGGGCTATGGTGAAAAAGGAAGTATCTTCTGTTCAATACTGGAAAGAAGCTTTCTGAGAAACTGCTCTGTGTTCTGTTAATTCATCTCCCAGTGTTACATCTTTCCCTTCAAGAAGTCTTTCGCTAAGGCTGTTCTTGTGGAATTGGCAAAGGGATATTTGGAAGCCCATAGAGGGCTATGGTGAAAAAGGAAATATCTTCCATTCAAAACTGGAAAGAAGCTTTCTGAGAAACTGCTCTGAGTTCTGTTAATTCATCTCACAGAGTTACATCTTGCCCTTCAAGAAGCCTTTCGCTAAGGCTGTTCTTGTGGAATTGGCAAAGGGATATTTGGAAGCCCATAGATGGCTATGGTAAAAAAGGAAATATCTTCCGTTCAAAACTGGAAAGAAGCTTTCCGAGAAACTGCTCTGTGTTCTCTAAATTCATCTCACAGAGTTACACCTTTCCCTTCAAGAAGCCTTTCGCTAAGGCTGTTCTTGTGGAATTGGCAAAGGGATATTTGGAAGCCCATGGAGGGCTATGGTGAAAAAGGAAATATCTTCCGTTCAAAACTGGAAAGAAGCTTTCTGGGAAACTGCTCTGTGTTCTGTTAATTCATCTCACAGAGTTACATCTTTCCCTTCAAGAAGCCTTTCGCTAAGGCTGTTCTTGTGGAATTGGCAAAGGGATATTTGGAAGCCCATAGAGGGCTATGGTGAAAAAGGAAATACAATGCGTTCAAAACTGGAAAGAAGCTTTCAGAGAAACTGCTCTGTGTTCTGTTAATTCATCTCAGAGATTTACATCTTTCCATTCAAGAAGCCTTTCGCTAAGGCTGTTCTTGTGGAATTGGCAAAGGGATATTTGGAAACCCATAGAGGGCTATGGTGAAAAAGGAAAAACCTTCCGTTCAAAACTGGAAAGAAGCTTTCTGAGAAACTGCTTTGTGTTCTGTTAATTCATCTCACACAGTTACATCTTTCCCTTCAAGAAGCCTTTCGCTAAGGCTGTTCTTGTGGAATTGGCAAAGGGATATTTGGAAGCCCATAGAGGGCTATGGTGAAAAAGGAAATATCTTCCATTCAAAACTGGAAAAAAGCTTTCTGAGAAACTGCTCTGAGTTCTGTTAATTCATCTCACAGAGTTACATCTTGCCCTTCAAGAAGCCTTTCGCTAAGGCTGTTCTTGTGGAAATGGCAAAGGGATATTTGGAAGCCCATAGAGGGCTATGTGAAAAAGGAAATATCTCCCGTTCAAAACTGGAAAGAAGCTTTCTGAGAAACTGCTCTGTGTTCTGTTAATTCATCACACAGAGTTACATCTTTCCCTTCAAGAAGCCTTTCGCTAAGGCTGTTCTTGTGGAATTGGCAAAGGGATATTTGGAAGCCCATAGAGGGCTATGGTGAAAAAGGAAATATCTTCCGTTCAAAACTGGAAAGAAGCTTTCTGAGAAACTGCTCTGTGTTCTGTTAATTCATCTCACAGAGTTACATCTTTCCCTTCAAGAAGCCTTTACCTAAGGCTGTTGTTGTGGAATTGGCAAAGGGATATTTGGAAGCCCATAGAGGGCTATGGTGAAAAAGGAAATATCTTCCGTTCAAAACTGGAAGGAATCTTTCTGAGAAGCTGCTCGGTGTTCTGTTAATTCATCTCGAAGAGTTACATCTTTCCCTTCAAGAAGCCTTTCGCTAAGGCTGTTCTTGTGGAATTGGCAAAGGGATATTTGGAAGCCCCTAGAGGGCAATGGTGAAAAAGGAAGTACCTTTCGTTCAAAACTGGAAAGAAGCTTTCTGAGAAACTGCTCTGTGTTCTGTTAATTCATCTCACAGAGTTACATCTTTCCCTTCAAGAAGCCTTTCGCTAAGGCTGTTCTTGTGGAATTGGCAAAGGGATATTTGGAAGCCCATAGAGGGCTATGGTGAAAAAGGAAATATCTTCCGTTCAAAACTGGAAAGAAGCTTTCTGAGAAACTGCTCTGTGTTCTGTTAATTCATCTTTCAGAGTTACATCTTTCCCTTCAAGAAGCCTTTCGCTAAGGCTGTTCTTGTGGAATTGGCAAAGGGATATTTGGAAGCCCATAGAGGGCTATGGTGAATAAGGAAATATCTTCAGTTCAAAACGGGAAAGAAGCTTTCTGAGAAACTGCTCTCTGTTCTGTTAATTCATCACACAGAGTTACATCTTTCCCGTCAAGATGCCTTTCGCTAAGGCTGTTCTTGTGGAATTGGCAAAGGGATATTTGGAAGCCCAAAGAGGGCTATGGTGAAAAAGGAAATACAATCCGTTCAAAACTGGAAAGAAGCTTTCCGAGAAACTGCTCTGTGTTCTGTTAATTCATCTCAGAGAGTTACATCTTTCCCTTCAAGAAGCCTTTCGCTAAGGCTGTTCTTTTGCAATTGGCAAAGGGATATTTGGAAGCCCATAGAGGGCTATGGTGAAAAAGGAAATATCGTCCGTTCAAAACTGGAAAGAAGCTTTCTGAGAAACTGCTCTGTGTTCTGTTAATTCATCTCACAGAGTTACATCGTGCCCTTCAAGAGGCCTTTCGCTAAGGCTGTTCTTGTGGAATTGGCAAAGGGATATTTGGAAGACCGTAGAGGGCTATGGTGAAAAAGGAAATATCTTCCATTCAAAAGTGGAAAGAAACTTTCTGAGAAACTGCTCTGTGTTCTGTGAAATCATCTCACAGAGTTACATCTTTCCCTTCAAGAAGCCTTTCGCTAAGACTGTTCTTGTGTAATTGGCAAAGGGATGTTTGGAAGCCCATAGATGGCTATGGTGAAAAAGGAAATATCTTCCGTTCAAAAGTGGAAAGAAGCTTTCCGAGAAACTGCTCTGTGTTCTGTTAATTCATCTCACAGAGTTACATCTTTCCCTTCAAGAAGCCTTTCGCTAAGGCTGTTCTTGTGGAATTGGAACAGGGATATTTGGAAGCCCATAGAGGGTTATGGTGAAAAAGGAAATATCTTCCGTTCAAAACTGGAAAGAAGCTTTCTGAGAAACTGCTCTGTGTTCTGTTAATTAATCTCACAGAGTTACATCTTTCCCTTCAAGAAGCCTTTCGCGAAGGCTGTTCTTGTGGAATTGGCAAAGGGATATTTGGAAGCCCATGGAGGGCTATGGTGAAAAAAGAAATATCTTCCGTTCAAAACTGGAAAGAAGCTTTCTGAGAAACTGCTCTGTGTTCTGTGAATTCATCTCACAGAGTTACATCTTTCCCTTCTAGAAGCCTTTCGCTAAGGCTGTTCTTGTGGAATTGGCAAAAGAGATATTTGGAAGCCCATAGAGGGCTATGGTGAAAAAGGAAGTATCTTCCGGTCAAAACTGGAAAGAAGCTTTCTGAGAAACTGCTCTGTGTTCTGTTAATTCATCTCCCAGAGTTACATCTTTCCCTTCAAGAAGCCTTTCGCTAAGGCTGTTCTTGTGGAATTGGCAAAGTGATATTTGGAAGCCCCTAGAGGGCTATGGTGAAAAAGGAAATATCTTCCGTTCAAAACGGGAAAGAAGCTTTCTGAGAAACTGCTCTGTGTTCTGTTAATTTATCTAAAAGTGTTACATCTTTCCCTTCAAGAAGCCTTTCGCTAAGGCTCTTCTTGTGTAATTCGCAAAGGGATATTTGGAAGCCCATAGAGGGCTATGGTGAAAAAGGAAAAACCTTCCGTTGAAAACTGGAAAGAAGCTTTCTGAGAAACTGCTTTGTGTTCTGTTAATTCATCTCACAGAGTTACATCTTTCCCTTCAAGAAGCCTTTCGCTAAGGCTGTTCTTGTGGAATTGGAAAAGGGATATTTGGAAGCCCATAGAGGGCTATGGTGAAAAAGGAAATATCTTCCATTCAAAACTGGAAAAAAGCTTTCTGAGAAACTGCTCTGAGTTCTGTTAATTCATCTCACAGAGTTACATCTTGCCCTTCAAGAAGCCTTTCGCTAAGGCTGTTCTTGTGGAAATGGCAAAGGGATATTTGGAAGCCCATAGAGGGCTATGTGAAAAAGGAAATATCTTCCGTTCAAAACTGGAAAGAAGCTTTCTGAGAAACTGCTCTGTGTTCTGTTAATTCATCACACAGAGTTACATCTTTCCCTTCAAGAAGCCTTTCGCTAAGGCTGTTCTTGTGGAATTGGCAAAGGGATATTTGGAAGCCCATAGAGGGCTATGGTGAAAAAGGAAATATCTTCCGTTCAAAACTGGAAAGAAGCTTTCTGAGAAACTGCTCTGTGTTCTGTTAATTCATCTCACAGAGTTATATCTTTCCCTTCTAGAAGCCTTTCGCTAAGGCTGTTCTTGTGGAATTGGCAAAGGGATATTTGGAAGCCCATAGAGGGCTATGGTGAAAAAGGAAATATCTTCCATTCAAAACTGGAAAAAAGCTTTCTGAGAAACTGCTCTGAGTTCTGTTAATTCATCTCACAGAGTTACATCTTGCCCTTCAAGAAGACTTTCGCTAAGGCTGTTCTTGTGGAAATCGCAAAGGGATATTTGGAAGCCCATAGAGGGCTATGTGAAAAAGGAAATATCTTCCGTTCAAAACTGGAAAGAAGCTTTCTGAGAAACTGCTCTGTGTTCTGTTATTTCATCACACAGAGTTACATCTTTCCCTTCAAGAATCCTTTCGCTAAGGCTGTTCTTGTGGAATTGGCAAAGGGATATTTGGAAGCCCATAGAGGGCTATGGTGAAAAAGGAAATATCTTCCGTTCAAAACTGGAAAGAAGCTTTCTGAGAAACTGCTCTGTGTTCTGTTAATTCATCTCACAGAGTTACATCTTTCCCTTCAAGAAGCCTTTCGCTAAGGCTGTTCTTGTGGAATTGGCAAAGGGATATTTGGAAGCCCATAGAGGGCTATGGTGAAAAAGGAAATATCTTCCGTTCAAAACTGGAAAGAAGCTTTCTGAGAAACTGCTCTGTGTTCTGTTAATTCATCTCACAGAGTTACATCTTTCCCTTCAAGAAGCCTTTACCTAAGGCTGTTGTTGTGGAATTGGCAAAGGGATATTTGGAAGCCCATAGAGGGCTATGGTGAAAAAGGAAATATCTTCCGTTCAAAACTGGAAGGAATCTTTCTGAGAAGCTGCTCGGTGTTCTGTTAATTCATCTCGAAGAGTTACATCTTTCCCTTCAAGAAGCCTTTCGCTAAGGCTGTTCTTGTGGAATAGGCAAAGGGATATTTGGAAGCCCATAGAGGGCTATGGTGAAAAAGGAAATATCTTCCGTTCAAAACTGGAAATAAGCTTTCTGAGAAACTGCTCTGTGTTTTGTGAATTCATCTCACAGAGTTACATCTTTCCCTTCAAGAAGCCTTTCGCTAAGGCTGTTCTTGTGGAATTGGGAAAGAGATATTTGGAAGCCCATAGAGGGCTATGGTGAAAAATTAAATATATTCCGTTCAAAACTGGAAAGAAGCTTTCTGAGAAACTGCTCTGTGTTCTGTGAATTCATCTCACAGAGTTACATCTTTCCCTTCAAGAAGCCTTTCGCTAAGGCTGTTCTTGTGGAATTGGCAAAGGGATATTTGGAAGCCCCTAGAGGGCAATGGTGAAAAAGGAAGTACCTTTCGTTCAAAACTGGAAAGAAGCTTTCTGAGAAACTGCTCTGTGTTCTGTTAATTCATCTCACAGAGTTACATCTTTCCCTTCAAGAAGCCTTTCGCTAAGGCTGTTCTTGTGGAATTGGCAAAGGGATATTTGGAAGCCCATAGAGGGCTATGGTGAAAAAGGAAATATCTTCCGTTCAAAACTGGAAAGAAGCTTTCTGAGAAACTGCTCTGTGTTCTGTTAATTCATCTTTCAGAGTTACATCTTTCCCTTCAAGAAGCCTTTCGCTAAGGCTGTTCTTGTGGAATTGGCAAAGGGATATTTGGAAGCCCATAGAGGGCTATGGTGAATAAGGAAATATCTTCAGTTCAAAACGGGAAAGAAGCTTTCTGAGAAACTGCTCTCTGTTCTGTTAATTCATCACACAGAGTTACATCTTTCCCGTCAAGATGCCTTTCGCTAAGGCTGTTCTTGTGGAATTGGCAAAGGGATATTTGGAAGCCCAAAGAGGGCTATGGTGAAAAAGGAAATACAATCCGTTCAAAACTGGAAAGAAGCTTTCCGAGAAACTGCTCTGTGTTCTGTTAATTCGTCTCAGAGAGTTACATCTTTCCCTTCAAGAAGCCTTTCGCTAAGGCTGTTCTTTTGCAATTGGCAAAGGGATATTTGGAAGCCCATAGAGGGCTATGGTGAAAAAGGAAATATCGTCCGTTCAAAACTGGAAAGAAGCTTTCTGAGAAACTGCTCTGTGTTCTGTTAATTCATCTCACAGAGTTACATCGTGCCCTTCAAGAGGCCTTTCGCTAAGGCTGTTCTTGTGGAATTGGCAAAGGGATATTTGGAAGACCGTAGAGGGCTATGGTGAAAAAGGAAATATCTTCCATTCAAAAGTGGAAAGAAACTTTCTGAGAAACTGCTCTGTGTTCTGTGAAATCATCTCACAGAGTTACATCTTTCCCTTCAAGAAGCCTTTCGCTAAGACTGTTCTTGTGTAATTGGCAAAGGGATGTTTGGAAGCCCATAGATGGCTATGGTGAAAAAGGAAATATCTTCCGTTCAAAAGTGGAAAGAAGCTTTCCGAGAAACTGCTCTGTGTTCTGTTAATTCATCTCACAGAGTTACATCTTTCCCTTCAAGAAGCCTTTCGCTAAGGCTGTTCTTGTGGAATTGGCAAAAGGGATATTTGGAAGCCCATAGAGGGCTATGGTGAAAAAGGAAGTATCTTCCGGTCAAAACTGGAAAGAAGCTTTCTGAGAAACTGCTCTGTGTTCTGTTAATTCATCTCCCAGAGTTACATCTTTCCCTTCAAGAAGCCTTTCGCTAAGGCTGTTCTTGTGGAATTGGCAAAGTGATATTTGGAAGCCCCTAGAGGGCTATGGTGAAAAAGGAAATATCTTCCGTTCAAAACGGGAAAGAGCTTTCTGAGAAACTGCTCTGTGTTCTGTTAATTTATCTAAAAGTGTTACATCTTTCCCTTCAAGAAGCCTTTCGTTAAGGCTCTTCTTGTGTAATTCGCAAAGGGATATTTGGAAGCCCATAGAGGGCTATGGTGAAAAAGGAAATATCTTCCGTTCAAAACTGGAAAGAAGCTTTCTGGGAAACTGCTCTGTGTTCTGTTAATTCATCTCACAGAGTTACATCTTTACCTTCAAGAAGCCTTTCGCTAAGGCTGTTCTTGTGGAATTGGCAAAGGGATATTAGGAAGCCCATAGAGGGCTATGGTGAAAAAGGAAATATCTTCCGTTCAAAACTGGAAAGAAGCTTTCTGAGAAACTGCTCTGTGTTCTGTTAATTCATCTCACAGAGTTACATCTTTCCCTTCAAGAAGCCTTTCGCTAAGGCTGTTCTTGTGGAATTGGCAAAGGGATATTTGGAAACCCATAGAGGGCTATGGTGAAAAAGGAAAAACCTTCCGTTGAAAACTGGAAAGAAGCTTTCTGAGAAACTGCTTTGTGTTCTGTTAATTCATCTCACAGAGTTACATCTTTCCCTTCAAGAAGCCTTTCGCTAAGGCTGTTCTTGTGGAATTGGAAAAGGGATATTTGGAAGCCCATAGAGGGCTATGGTGAAAAAGGAAATATCTTCCATTCAAAACTGGAAAAAAGCTTTCTGAGAAACTGCTCTGAGTTCTGTTAATTCATCTCACAGAGTTACATCTTGCCCTTCAAGAAGCCTTTCGCTATGGCTGTTCTTGTGGAAATGGCAAAGGGATATTTGGAAGCCCATAGAGGGCTATGTGAAAAAGGAAATATCTTCCGTTCAAAACTGGAAAGAAGCTTTCTGAGAAACTGCTCTGTGTTCTGTTAATTCATCACACAGAGTTACATCTTTCCCTTCAAGAAGCCTTTCGCTAAGGCTGTTCTTGTGGAATTGGCAAAGTGATATTTGGAAGCCCATAGAGGGCTATGGTGAAAAAGGAAATATCTTCCGTTCAAAACTGGAAAGAAGCTTTCTGAGAAACTGCTCTGTGTTCTGTTAATTCATCTCACAGAGTTATATCTTTCCCTTCTAGAAGCCTTTCGCTAAGGCTGTTCTTGTGGAATTGGCAAAGGGATATTTGGAAGCCCATAGAGGGCTATGGTGAAAAAGGAAATATCTTCCATTCAAAACTGGAAAAAAGCTTTCTGAGAAACTGCTCTGAGTTCTGTTAATTCATCTCACAGAGTTACATCTTGCCCTTCAAGAAGACTTTCGCTAAGGCTGTTCTTGTGGAAATCGCAAAGGGATATTTGGAAGCCCATAGAGGGCTATGTGAAAAAGGAAATATCTTCCGTTCAAAACTGGAAAGAAGCTTTCTGAGAAACTGCTCTGTGTTCTGTTAATTCATCACACAGAGTTACATCTTTCCCTTCAAGAATCCTTTCGCTAAGGCTGTTCTTGTGGAATTGGCAAAGGGATATTTGGAAGCCCATAGAGGGCTATGGTGAAAAAGGAAATATCTTCCGTTCAAAACTGGAAAGAAGCTTTCTGAGAAACTGCTCTGTGTTCTGTTAATTCATCTCACAGAGTTACATCTTTCCCTTCAAGAAGCCTTTCGCTAAGGCTGTTCTTGTGGAATTGGCGAAGGGATATTTGGAAGCCCATAGAGGGCTATGGTGAAAAAGGAAATATCTTCCGTTCAAAACTGGAAAGAAGCTTTCTGAGAAACTGCTCTGTGTTCTGTTAATTCATCTCACAGAGTTACATCTTTCCCTTCAAGAAGCCTTTACCTAAGGCTGTTGTTGTGGAATTGGCAAAGGGATATTTGGAAGCCCATAGAGGGCTATGGTGAAAAAGGAAATATCTTCCGTTCAAAACTGGAAGGAATCTTTCTGAGAAGCTGCTCGGTGTTCTGTTAATTCATCTCGAAGAGTTACATCTTTCCCTTCAAGAAGCCTTTCGCTAAGGCTGTTCTTGTGGAATAGGCAAAGGGATATTTGGAAGCCCATAGAGGGCTATGGTGAAAAAGGAAATATCTTCCGTTCAAAACTGGAAATAAGCTTTCTGAGAAACTGCTCTGTGTTTTGTGAATTCATCTCACAGAGTTACATCTTTCCCTTCAAGTAGCCTTTCCCTAAGGCTGTTCTTGTGGAATTGGGAAAGAGATATTTGGAAGCCCATAGAGGGATATGGTGAAAAATTAAATATTTTCCGTTCAAAACTGGAAAGAAGCTTTCTGAGAAACTGCTCTGTGTTCTGTGAATTCATCTCACAGAGTTACATCTTTCCCTTCAAGAAGCCTTTCGCTAAGGCTGTTCTTGTGGAATTGGCAAAGGGATATTTGGAAGCCCATAGAGGGCTATGGTGAAAAAGGAAATAACTTCCATTCAAAACTGGAAAGAAGCTGTCTGAGAAACTGCTCTGTGTTCTGTTAATTCATCTCACAGAGTTACATCTTTCCCTTCAAGAAGCCTTTCGCTAAGGCTGTTCTTTTGGAATTGGCAAAGGGATCTTTGGAAGACCGTAGAGGGCTATGGTGAAAAAGGAAATATCTTCCATTCAAAAGTGGAAAGAAACTTTCTGAGAAACTGCTCTGTGTTCTGTGAAATCATCTCACAGAGTTACATCTTTCCCTTCAAGAAGCCTTTCGCTAAGACTGTTCTTGTGTAATTGGCAAAGGGATGTTTGGAAGCCCATAGATGGCTATCGTGAAAAAGGAAATATCTTCCGTTCAAAAGTGGAAAGAAGCTTTCCGAGAAACTGCTCTGTGTTCTGTTAATTCATCTCACAGAGTTACATCTTTCCCTTCAAGAAGCCTTTCGCTAAGGCTGTTCTTGTGGAATTGGAACAGGGATATTTGGAAGCCCATAGAGGGTTATGGTGAAAAAGGAAATATCTTCCGTTCAAAACTGGAAAGAAGCTTTCTGAGAAACTGCTCTGTGTTCTGTTAATTCATCTCACAGAGTTACATCTTTCCCTTCAAGAAGCCTTTCGCTAAGGCTGTTCTTGTGGAATTGTCAAAGGGATATTTGGAAGACCATAGAGGGCTATGGTGAAAAAGGAAATATCTTCCATTCAAAACTGGAAAGAAACCTTCTGAGAAACTGCTCTGTGTTCTGTGAATTCATCTCACAGAGTTACATCTTTCCCTTCAAGAAGCCTTTCGCTAAGACTGTTCTTGTGAAATTGGGAAAGGGATACTTGGAAGCCCCTAGAGGGCAATGGTGAAAAAGGAAGTACCTTTCGTTCAAAACTGGAAAGAACCTTTCTGAGAAACTGCTCTGTGTTCTGTTAATTCATCTCACAGAGTTACATCTTTCCCTTCAAGAAGCCTTTCGCTAAGGCTGTTCTTGTGGAATTGGCAAAGGGATATTTGGAAGCCCATAGAGGGCTATGGTGAAAAAGGAAATATCTTCCGTTCAAAACTGGAAAGAAGCTTTCTGAGAAACTGCTCTGTGTTCTGTTAACTCATCTCACTGAGTTACATCTTTCCCTTCAAGAAGCCTTTCGCTAAGGCTGTTCTTGTGGAATTGGAAAAGGGATATTTGGAAGCCCATAGAGGGCTATGGTGAAAAAGGAAATATCTTCCGTTAAAAACTGGAAAGAAGCTTTCTGAGAAACTGCTCTGTGTTCTGTGAATTCATCTCACAGAGTTACATCTTTCCCTTCAAGAATCCTTTCGCTAAGGCTGTTCTTGTGGAATTGGCAAAGGGATATTTGGAAACCCATAGAGGGCTATGGTGAAAAAGGAAATATCTTCCGTTCAAAACGGGAAAGAAGCTTTCTGAGAAACTGCTCTCTGTTCTTTTAATTCATCACACAGAGTTACATCTTTCCCTTCAAGAAGCCTTTCGCTAAGGCTGTTCTTTTGGAATTGGCAAAGGGATATTTGGAAGCCCAAAGAGGGCTATGGTGAAAAAGGAAATACAATCCGTTCAAAACTGGGAAGAAGCTTTCAGAGAAACTGCTCTGTGTTCTGTTAATTCATCTTAGAGAGTTACATCTTTCCCTTCAAGAAGCCTTTCGCTAAGGCTGTTCTTTTGGAATTGGGAAAGGGATATTTGGAAGCCAATAGAGGGCTATGGTGAAAAAGGAAATATCTTCCGTTCAAAACTGGAAAGAAGCTTTCTGAGAAACTGCTCTGTGTTCTGTTAATTCATCTCACAGTGTTACATCTTTCCCTTCAAGAAGCCTTCGCTAAGGCTGTTCTTGTGGAATTGGTAAAGGGATATTTGGAAGACCACAGAGGTCTATGGTGAAAAAGGAAATATCTTCCATTCAAAACTGGAAAGAAACTTTCTGAGAAACTGCTCTGTGTTCTGTGAATTCATCTCACAGAGTTACATCTTTCCCTTCAAGAAGCCTTTCGCTAAGGCTGTTCTTGTGGAATTGGCAAAGGGATGTTTGGAAGCCCATAGATGGCTATGGTGAAAAAGGAAAAACCTTCCGTTCAAAACTGGAAAGAAGCTTTCTGAGAAACTGCTCTGTGTTCTCTTAATTCATCTCACAGAGTTACATCTTTCCCTTCAAGAAGCCTTTCGCTAAGGCTGTTCTTGTGGAATTGGCAAAGGGATATTTGGAAGCCCATAGAGGGCTATGGTGAAAAAGGAAATATCTTCCGTTCAAAACTGGAAAGAGGCTTTCTGAGAAACTGCTCTGTGTTCTGTTAATTCATCTCCCAGAGTTACATCTTTCCCTTCAAGAAGCCTTTAGCTAAGGCTGTTCTTGTGGAATTGGCAAAGGGATATTTGGAAGCCCATAGAGGGCTATGGTGAAAAAGGAAATATCTTCCGTTCAAAACGGGAAAGAAGCTTTCTGAGAAACTGCTCTGTGTTCTGTTAATTCATCTCACAGAGTTACATCTTTCCCTTCAAGAAGCCTTTCGCTAAGGCTGTTCTTGTGGAATTGGAAAAGGGATATTTGGAAGCCCATAGAGGGCTATGGTGAAAAAGGAAATATCTTCCGTTCAAAACTGGAAAGAAGCTTTCTGAGAAACTGCTATGTGTTCTGAGATTTCATCTCACAGAGTTACGTCATTCCCTTCAAGAAGCCTTTCGCTAAGGCTGTTCTTGTGGAATTGGCAAAGGGATATTTGGAAACCCATAGAGGGCCATGCTGAAAAAGGAAATATCTTCCGTTCAAAACGGGAAAGAAGCTTTCTGAGAAACTGCTCTCTGTTCTGTTAATTCATCACACAGAGTTACATCTTTCCCGTCAAGATGCCTTTCGCTAAGGCTGTTCTTGTGGAATTGGCAAAGGGATATTTGGAAGCCCAAAGAGGGCTATGGTGAAAAAGGAAATACAATCCGTTCAAAACTGGAAAGAAGCTTTCTGAGAAACTGCTCTGTGTTCTGTGAATTCATCTCACAGAGTTACATCTTTCCCTTCAAGAAGCCTTTCGCTAAGGCTGTTCTTGTGGAATTGGCAAAGGGATATTTGGAAGCCCATAGAGGGCTATGGTGAAAAAAGAAATATCTTCCGTTCAAAACTGGAAAGAAGCTTTCTGAGAAACTGCTCTGTGTTCTGTTAATTCATCTCACAGAGTTACATCTTTCCCTTCAAGAAGCCTTTCGCTAAGGCTGTTCTTGTGGAATTGGCAAAAGGGATATTTGGAAGCCCATGGAGGGCTATGGTGAAAAAGGAAGTATCTTCCGGTCAAAACTGGAAAGAAGCTTTCTGAGAACCTGCTCTGTGTTCTGTTAATTCATCTCCCAGAGTTACATCTTTCCCTTCAAGAAGCCTTTCGCTAAGGCTGTTCTTGTGGAATTGGCAAAGGGATATTTGGAAGCCCATAGAGGGCTATGGTGAAAAAGGAAATATCTTCCGTTCAAAACGGGAAAGAACCTTTCTGAGAAACTGCTCTGTGTTCTGTTAATTTATCTAAAAGTGTTACATCTTTCCCTTCAAGAAGCCTTTCGCTAAGGCTGTTCTTGTGTAATTCGCAAAGGGATATTTGGAAGCCCATAGAAGGCTATGGTAAAAAAGGAAATATCTTCCGTTCAAAACTGGAAAGAAGCTTTCCGAGAAACTGCCATGTGTTCTCTAAATTCATCTCACAGAGTTACATCTTTCCCTTCAAGAAGCCTTTCGCTAAGGCTGTTCTTGTGGAATTGGCAAAGGGATATTTGGAAGCCCATGGAGGGCTATGGTGAAAAAGGAAATATCTTCCGTTCAAAACTGGAAAGAAGCTTTCTGAGAAACTGCTCTGTGTTCTGTTAATTCATCTCACAGAGTTACATCTTTCCCTTCAAGAAGCCTTTCGCTAAGGCTGTTCTTGTGGAATTGGCAAAGGGATATTTGGAAACCCATAGAGGGCTATGGTGAAAAAGGAAAAACCTTCCGTTCAAAACTGGAAAGAAGCTTTCTGAGAAACTGCTTTGTGTTCTGTTAATTCATCTCACAGAGTTACATCTTTCCCTTCAAGAAGCCTTTCGCTAAGGCTGTTCTTGTGGAATTGGCAAAGGGATATTTGGAAGCCCATAGAGGGCTATGGTGAAAAAGGAAATATCTTCCATTCAAAACTGGAAAAAAGCTTTCCGAGAAACTGCTCTGAGTTCTGTTAATTCATCTCACAGAGTTACATCTTGCCCTTCAAGAAGCCTTTCGCTAAGGCTGTTCTTGTGGAAATGGCAAAGGGATATTTGGAAGCCCATAGAGGGCTATGTGAAAAAGGAAATATCTTCCGTTCAAAACTGGAAAGAAGCTTTCTGAGAAACTGCTCTGTGTTCTGTAAATTCATCACACAGAGTTACATCTTTACCTTCAAGAAGCCTTTCGCTAAGGCTGTTCTTGTGGAATTGGCAAAGGGATATTTGGAAGCCCAAAGAGGGCTATGGTGAAAAAGGAAATATCTTCCGTTCAAAACTGGAAAGAAGCTTTCTGAGAAACTGCTCTGTGTTCTGTTAATTCATCTCACAGAGTTACATCTTTCCCTTCAAGAAGCCTTTCGTTAAGGCTGTTCTTGTGGAATTGGCAAAGGGATATTTGGAAGCCCATAGAGGGCTATTGTGAAAAAGGAAATATCTTCCATTCAAAACTGGAAAAAAGCTTTCTGAGAAACTGCTCTGAGTTCTGTTAATTCATCTCACAGAGTTACATCTTGCCCTTCAAGAAGCCTTTCGCTAAGGCTGTTCTTGTGGAAATGGCAAAGGGATATTTGGAAGCCCATAGAGGGCTATGTGAAAAAGGAAATATCTTCCGTTCAAAACTGGAAAGAAGCTTTCTGAGAAACTGCTCTGTGTTCTGTTAATTCATCACACAGAGTTACATCTTTCCCTTCAAGAAGCCTTTCGCTAAGGCTGTTCTTGTGGAATTGGCAAAGGGATATTTGGAAGCCCAAAGAGGGCTATGGTGAAAAAGGAAATACAATCCGTTCAAAACTGGGAAGAAGCTTTCAGAGAAACTGCTCTGTGTTCTGTTAATTCATCTCAGAGAGTTACATCTTTCCCTTCAAGAAGCCTTTCGCTAAGGCTGTTCTTTTGGAATTGGGAAAGGGATATTTGGAAGCCAATAGAGTGCTATGGTGAAAAAGGAAATATCTTCCGTTCAAAACTGGAAAGAAGCTTTCTGAGAAACTGCTCTGTGTTCTGTTAATTCATCTCACAGTGTTACATCTTTCCCTTCAAGAAGCCTTCGCTAAGGCTGTTCTTGTGGAATTGGTAAAGGGATATTTGGAAGACCGCAGAGGTCTATGGTGAAAAAGGAAATATCTTCCATTCAAAACTGGAAAGAAACTTTCTGAGAAACTGCTCTGTGTTCTGTGAATTCATCTCACAGAGTTACATCTTTCCCTTCAAGAAGCCTTTCGCTAAGGCTGTTCTTGTGGAATTGGCAAAGGGATATTTGGAAGCCATTAGATGGCTATGGTGAAAAAGGAAAAACCTTCCGTTCAAAACTGGAAAGAAGCTTTCTGAGAAACTGCTCTGTGTTCTCTTAATTCATCTCACAGAGTTACATCTTTCCCTTCAAGAAGCCTTTCGCTAAGGCTGTTCTTGTGGAATTGGCAAAGGGATATTTGGAAGCCCATAGAGGGCTATGGTGAAAAAGGAAATATCTTCCGTTCAAAACTGGAAAGAAGCTTTCTGAGAAACTGCTCTGTGTTCTGTTAATTCATCTCCCAGAGTTACATCTTTCCCTTCAAGAAGCCTTTAGCTAAGGCTGTTCTTGTGGAATTGGCAAAGGGATATTTGGAAGCCCATAGAGGGCTATGGTGAAAAAGGAAATATCTTCCGTTCAAAACGGGAAAGAAGCTTTCTGAGAAACTGCTCTGTGTTCTGTTAATTCATCTCAAAGAGTTACATCTTTCCCTTCAAGAAGCCTTTCGCTAAGGCTGTTCTTGTGGAATTGGCAAAGGGATATTTGGAAGCCCATGGAGGGCTATGGTGAAAAAGGAAATATCTTCCGTTCAAAACTGGAAAGAAGCTTTCTGGGAGACTGCTCTGTGTTCTGTTAATTCATCTCACAGAGTTACATCTTTCCCTTCAAGAAGCCTTTCGCTAAGGCTGTTCTTGTGGAATTGGAAAAGGGATATTTGGAAGCCCATAGAGGGCTATGGTGAAAAAGGAAATATCTTCCGTTCAAAACTGGAAAGAAGCTTTCTGAGAAACTGCTATGTGTTCTGTGAATTCATCTCACAGAGTTACATCATTCCCTTCAAGAAGCCTTTCGCTAAGGCTGTTCTTGTGGAATTGGCAAAGGGATATTTGGAAACCTATAGAGGGCCATGCTGAAAAAGGAAATATCTTCCGTTCAAAACGGGAAAGAAGCTTTCTGAGAAACTGCTCTCTGTTCTGTTAAGTCATCACACAGAGTTACATCTTTCCTGTCAAGATGCCTTTCGCTAAGGCTGTTCTTGTGGAATTGGCCAAGGGATATTTGGAAGCCCAAAGAGGGCTATGGTGAAAAAGGAAATACAATCCGTTCAAAACTGGAAAGAAGCTTTCTGAGAAACTGCTCTGTGTTCTGTGAATTCATCTCACAGAGTTACATCTTTCCCTTCAAGAAGCCTTTCGCTAAGGCTGTTCTTGTGGAATTGGCAAAGGGATATTTGGAAGCCCATAGAGGGCTATGGTGAAAAAGGAAATATCTTCCGTTCCAAACGGGAAAGAACCTTTCTGAGAAACTGCTCTGTGTTCTGTTAATTTATCTAAAAGTGTTACATCTTTCCCTTCAAGAAGCCTTTCGCTAAGGCTGTTCTTGTGTAATTCGCAAAGGGATATTTGGAAGCCCATAGAAGGCTATGGTAAAAAAGGAAATATCTTCCGTTCAAAACTGGAAAGAAGCTTTCCGAGAAACTGCTCCGTGTTCTCTAAATTCATCTCACAGAGTTACATCTTTCCCTTCAAGAAGCCTTTCGCTAAGGCTGTTCTTGTGGAATTGGCAAAGGGATATTTGGAAGCCCATGGAGGGCTATGGTGAAAAAGGAAATATCTTCCGTTCAAAACTGGAAAGAAGCTTTCTGAGAAACTGCTCTGTGTTCTGTTAATTCATCTCACAGAGTTACATCTTTCCCTTCAAGAAGCCTTTCGCTAAGGCTGTTCTTGTGGAATTGGCAAAGGGATATTTGGAAACCCATAGAGGGCTATGGTGAAAAAGGAAAAACCTTCCGTTCAAAACTGGAAAGAAGCTTTCTGAGAAACTGCTTTGTGTTCTGTTAATTCATCTCACAGAGTTACATCTTTCCCTTCAAGAAACCTTTCGCTAAGGCTGTTCTTGTGGAATTGGCAAAGGGATATTTGGAAGCCCATAGAGGGCTATGGTGAAAAAGGAAATATCTTCCATTCAAAACTGGAAAAAAGCTTTCTGAGAAACTGCTCTGAGTTCTGTTAATTCATCTCACAGAGTTACATCTTGCCCTTCAAGAAGCCTTTCGCTAAGGCTGTTCTTGTGGAAATGGCAAAGGGATATTTGGAAGCCCATAGAGGGCTATGTGAAAAAGGAAATATCTTCCGTTCAAAACTGGAAAGAAGCTTTCTGAGAAACTGCTCTGTGTTCTGTAAATTCATCACACAGAGTTACATCTTTCCCTTCAAGAAGCCTTTCGCTAAGGCTGTTCTTGTGGAATTGGCAAAGGGATATTTGGAAGCCCAAAGAGGGCTATGGTGAAAAAGGAAATATCTTCCGTTCAAAACTGGAAAGAAGCTTTCTGAGAAACTGCTCTGTGTTCTGTTAATTCATCTCACAGAGTTACATCTTTCCCTTCAAGAAGCCTTTCGTTAAGGCTGTTCTTGTGGAATTGGCAAAGGGATATTTGGAAGCCCATAGAGGGCTATGGTGAAAAAGGAAATATCTTCCATTCAAAACTGGAAAAAAGCTTTCTGAGAAACTGCTCTGAGTTCTGTTAATTCATCTCACAGAGTTACATCTTGCCCTTCAAGAAGCCTTTCGCTAAGGCTGTTTTTGTGGAAATGGCAAAGGGATATTTGGAAGCCCATGGAGGGCTATGGTGAAAAAGGAAATATCTTCCGTTCAAAACTGGAAATAAGCTTTCTGAGAAACTGCTCTGTGTTTTGTGAATTCATCTCACAGAGTTACATCTTTCCCTTCAAGAAGCCTTTCGCTAAGGCTGTTCTTGTGGAATTGGGAAAGAGATATTTGGAAGCCCATAGAGGGCTATGGTGAAAAATTAAATATTTTCCGTTCAAAACTGGAAAGAAGCTTTCTGAGAAACTGCTCTGTGTTCTGTGAATTCATCTCACAGAGTTACATCTTTCCCTTCAAGAAGCCTTTCGCTAAGGCTGTTCTTGTGGAATTGGCAAAGGGATATTTGGAAGCCCCTAGAGGGCAATGGTGAAAAAGGAAGTACCTTTCGTTCAAAACTGGAAAGAAGCTTTCTGAAAAACTGCTCTGTGTTCTGTTAATTCATCTCACAGAGTTACATCTTTCCCTTCAAGAAGCCTTTCGCTAAGGCTGTTCTTGTGGAATTGGCAAAGGGATATTTGGAAGCCCATAGAGGGCTATGGTGAAAAAGGAAATATCTTCCGTTCAAAACTGGAAAGAAGCTTTCTGAGAAACTGCTCTGTGTTCTGTTAACTCATCTCACAGAGTTACATCTTTCCCTTCAAGAAGTCTTTCGCTAAGGCTGTTCTTGTGGAATTGGAACAGGGATATTTGGAAGCCCATAGAGGGCTATGGTGAAAAAGGAAATATCTTCCGTTAAAAACTGGAAAGAAGCTTTCTGAGAAACTGCTCTGTGTTCTGTGAATTCATCTCACAGAGTTACATCTTTCCCTTCAAGAATCCTTTCGCTAAGGCTGTTCTTGTGGAATTGGCAAAGGGATATTTGGAAGCCCATAGAGGGCTATGGTGAAAAATGAAATATCTTCCGTTCAAAACGGGAAAGAAGCTTTCTGAGAAACTGCTCTGTGTTCTGTTAATTCATCTCAAAGAGTTACATCTTTCCCTTCAAGAAGCCTTTCGCTAAGGCTGTTCTTGTGGAATTGGCAAAGGGATATTTGGAAGCCCATGGAGGGCTATGGTGAAAAAGGAAATATCTTCCGTTCAAAACTGGAAAGAAGCTTTCTGGGAGACTGCTCTGTGTTCTGTTAATTCATCTCACAGAGTTACATCTTGCCCTTCAAGAAGCCTTTCGCTAAGGCTGTTCTTGTGGAAATCGCAAAGGGATATTTGGAAGCCCATAGAGGGCTATGTGAAAAAGGAAATATCTTCCGTTCAAAACTGGAAAGAAGCTTTCTGAGAAACTGCTCTGTGTTCTGTTAATTCATCACACAGAGTTACATCTTTCCCTTCAAGAAGACTTTCGCTAAGGCTGTTCTTGTGGAATTGGCAAAGAGATATTTGGAAGCCCATAGAGGGCTATGGTGAAAAAGGAAATATCTTCCGTTCAAAACTGGAAAGAAGCTTTCTGAGAAACTGCTCTGTGTTCTGTTAATTCATCTCACAGAGTTACATCTTTCCCTTCAAGAAGCCTTTCGCTAAGGCTGTTCTTGTGGAATTGGCAAAGGGATATTTGGAAGCCCATAGAGGGCTATGGTGAAAAAGGAAATATCTTCCGTTCAAAACTGGAAAGAAGCTTTCTGAGAAACTGCTCTGTGTTCTGTTAATTCATCTCACAGAGTTACATCTTTCCCTTCAAGAAGCCTTTACCTAAGGCTGTTGTTGTGGAATTGGCAAAGGGATATTTGGAAGCCCATAGAGGGCTATGGTGAAAAAGGAAATATCTTCCGTTCAAAACTGGAAGGAATCTTTCGGAGAAGCTGCTCGGTGTTCTGTTAATTCATCTCGAAGAGTTACATCTTTCCCTTCAAGAAGCCTTTCGCTAAGGCTGTTCTTGTGGAATAGGCAAAGGGATATTTGGAAGCCCTTAGAGGGCTATGGTGAAAAAGGAAATATCTTCCGTTCAAAACTGGAAATAAGCTTTCTGAGAAACTGCTCTGTGTTTTGTGAATTCATCTCACAGAGTTACATCTTTCCCTTCAAGAAGCCTTTCGCTAAGGCTGTTCTTGTGGAATTGGGAAAGAGATATTTGGAAGCCCATAGAGGGATATGGTGAAAAATAAAATATTTTCCGTTCAAAACTGGAAAGAAGCTTTCTGAGAAACTGCTCTGTGTTCTGTGAATTCATCTCACAGAGTTACATCTTTCCCTTCAAGAAGCCTTTCGCTAAGGCTGTTCTTGTGGAATTGGCAAAGGGATATTTGGAAGCCCATAGAGGGCTATGGTGAAAAAGGAAATAACTTCCATTCAAAACTGGAAAGAAGCTGTCTGAGAAACTGCTCTGTGTTCTGTTAATTCATCTCACAGTGTTACATCTTGCCCTTCAAGAAGCCTTTCGCTAAGGCTGTTCTTGTGGAATTGGCAAAGGGATATTTGGAAGACCGTAGAGGGCTATGGTGAAAAAGGAAATATCTTCCATTCAAAAGTGGAAAGAAACTTTCTGAGAAACTGCTCTGTGTTCTGTGAAATCATCTAACAGAGTTACATCTTTCCCTTCAAGAAGCCTTTCGCTAAGACTGCTCTTGTGTAATTGGCAAAGGGATGTTTGGAAGCCCATAGATGGCTATCGTGAAAAAGGAAATATCTTCCGTTCAAAAGTGGAAAGAAGCTTTCCGAGAAACTGCTCTGTGTTCTGTTAATTCATCTCACAGAGTTACATCTTTCCCTTCAAGAAGCCTTTCGCTAAGGCTGTTCTTGTGAAATTGGAACAGGGATATTTGGAAGCCCATAGAGGGTTATGGTGAAAAAGGAAATATCTTCCGTTCAAAACTGGAAAGAAGCTTTCTGAGAAACTGCTCTGTGTTCTGTTAATTCATCTCACAGAGTTACATCTTTCCCTTCAAGAAGCCTTTCGCTAAGGCTGTTCTTGTGGAATTGGCAAAGGGATATTTGGAAGCCCCTAGAGGGCAATGGTGAAAAAGGAAGTACCTTTCGTTCAAAACTGGAAAGAAGCTTTCTGAGAAACTGCTCTGTGTTCTGTTAATTCATCTCACAGAGTTACATCTTTCCCTTCAAGAAGCCTTTCGCTAAGGCTGTTCTTGTGGAATTGGCAAAGGGATATTTGGAAGCCCATAGAGGGCTATGGTGAAAAAGGAAATATCTTCCGTTCAAAACTGGAAAGAAGCTTTCTGAGAAACTGCTCTGTGTTCTGTTAACTAATCTCACAGAGTTACATCTTTCCCTTCAAGAAGTCTTTCGCTAAGGCTGTTCTTGTGGAATTGGAACAGGGATATTTGGAAGCCCATAGAGGGCTATGGTGAAAAAGGAAATATCTTCCGTTAAAAACTGGAAAGAAGCTTTCTGAGAAACTGCTCTGTGTTCTGTGAATTCATCTCACAGAGTTACATCTTTCCCTTCAAGAATCCTTTCGCTAAGGCTGTTCTTGTGGAATTGGCAGAGGGATATTTGGAAGCCCATAGAGGGCTATGGTGAAAAAGGAAATATCTTCCGTTCAAAACGGGAAAGAAGCTTTCTGAGAAACTGCTCTGTGTTCTGTTAATTCATCTCAAAGAGTTACATCTTTCCCTTCAAGAAGCCTTTCGCTAAGGCTGTTCTTGTGGAATTGGCAAAGGGATATTTGGAAGCCCATGGAGGGCTATGGTGAAAAAGGAAATATCTTCCGTTCAAAACTGGAAAGAAGCTTTCTGGGAGACTGCTCTGTGTTCTGTTAATTGATCTCACAGAGTTACATCTTGCCCTTCAAGAAGCCTTTCGCTAAGGCTGTTCTTGTGGAAATCGCAAAGGGATATTAGGAAGCCCATAGAGGGCTATGTGAAAAAGGAAATATCTTCCGTTCAAAACTGGAAAGAAGCTTTCTGAGAAACTGCTCTGTGTTCTGTTAATTCATCACACAGAGTTACATCTTTCCCTTCAAGAAGCCTTTCGCTAAGGCTGTTCTTGTGGAATTGGCAAAGAGATATTTGGAAGCCCATAGAGGGCTATGGTGAAAAAGGAAATATCTTCCGTTCAAAACTGGAAAGAAGCTTTCTGAGAAACTGCTCTGTGTTCTGTTAATTCATCTCACAGAGTTACATCTTTCCCTTCAAGAAGCCTTTCGCTAAGGCTGTTCTTGTGGAATTGGCAAAGGGATATTTGGAAGCCCATAGAGGGCTATGGTGAAAAAGGAAATATCTTCCGTTCAAAACTGGAAAGAAGCTTTCTGAGAAACTGCTCTGTGTTCTGTTAATTCATCTCACAGAGTTACATCTTTCCCTTCAAGAAGCCTTTACCTAAGGCTGTTGTTGTGGAATTGGCAAAGGGATATTTGGAAGCCCATAGAGGGCTATGGTGAAAAAGGAAATATCTTCCGTTCAAAACTGGAAGGAATCTTTCTGAGAAGCTGCTCGGTGTTCTGTTAATTCATCTCGAAGAGTTACATCTTTCCCTTCAAGAAGCCTTTCGCTAAGGCTGTTCTTGTGGAATAGGCAAAGGGATATTTGGAAGCCCATAGAGGGCTATGGTGAAAAAGGAAATATCTTCCGTTCAAAACTGGAAACAAGCTTTCTGAGAAACTGCTCTGTGTTCTGTGAATTCATCTCACAGAGTTACATCTTTCCCTTCAAGAAGCCTTTCGCTAAGGCTGTTCTTGTGGAATTGGCAAAGGGATATTTGGAAGCCCATAGAGGGCTATGGTGAAAAAGGAAATAACTTCTATTCAAAACTGGAAAGAAGCTGTCTGAGAAACTGCTCTGTGTTCTGTTAATTCATCTCACAGTGTTACATCTTGCCCTTCAAGAAACCTTTCGCTAAGGCTGTTCTTGTGGAATTGGCAAAGGGATATTTGGAAGACCGTAGAGGGCTATGGTGAAAAAGGAAATATCTTCCATTCAAAAGTGGAAAGAAACTTTCTGAGAAACTGCTCTGTGTTCTGTAAAATCATCTAACAGAGTTACATCTTTCCCTTCAAGAAGCCTTTCGCTAAGACTGTTCTTGTGTAATTGGCAAAGGGATGTTTGGAAGCCCATAGATGGCTATCGTGAAAAAGGAAATATCTTCCGTTCAAAAGTGGAAAGAAGCTTTCCGAGAAACTGCTCTGTGTTCTGTTAATTCATCTCACAGAGTTACATCTTTCCCTTCAAGAAGCCTTTCGCTAAGGCTGTTCTTGTGAAATTGGAACAGGGATATTTGGAAGCCCATAGAGGGTTATGGTGAAAAAGGAAATATCTTCCGTTCAAAACTGGAAAGAAGCTTTCTGAGAAACTGCTCTGTGTTCTGTTAATTCATCTCACAGAGTTACATCTTTCCCTTCAAGAAGCCTTTCGCTAAGGCTGTTCTTGTGGAATTGTCAAAGGGATATTTGGAAGACCATAGAGGGCTATGGTGAAAAAGGAAATATCTTCCATTCAAAACTGGAAAGAAACTTTCTGAGAAACTGCTCTGTGTTCTCTGAATTCATCTCACAGAGTTACATCTTTCCCTTCAAGAAGCCTTTCGCTAAGACTGTTCTTGTGAAATTGGGAAAGGGATACTTGGAAGCCCCTAGAGGGCAATGGTGAAAAAGGAAGTACCTTTCGTTCAAAACTGGAAAGAAGCTTTCTGAGAAACTGCTCTGTGTTCTGTTAATTCATCTCACAGAGTTACATCTTTCCCTTCAAGAAGCCTTTCGCTAAGGCTGTTCTTGTGGAATTGGCAAAGGGATATTTGGAAGCCCATAGAGGGCTATGGTGAAAAAGGAAATATCTTCCGTTCAAAACTGGAAAGAAGCTTTCTGAGAAACTGCTCTGTGTTCTGTTAACTCATCTCACTGAGTTACATCTTTCCCTTCAAGAAGCCTTTCGCTAAGGCTGTTCTTGTGGAATTGGAAAAGGGATATTTGGAAGCCCATAGAGGGCTATGGTGAAAAAGGCAATATCTTCCGTTAAAAACTGGAAAGAAGCTTTCTGAGAAACTGCTCTGTGTTCTGTGAATTCATCTCACAGAGTTACATCTTTCCCTTCAAGAATCCTTTCGCTAAGGCTGTTCTTGTGGAATTGGCAAAGCGATATTTGGAAACCCATAGAGGGCTATGGTGAAAAAGGAAATATCTTCCGTTCAAAACTGGAAAGAAGCTTTCTGAGAAACTGCTCTCTGTTCTTTTAATTCATCACACAGAGTTACATCTTTCCCTTCAAGAAGCCTTTCGCTAAGGCTGTTCTTGTGGAATTGGCAAAGGGATATTTGGAAGCCCAAAGAGGGCTATGGTGAAAAAGGAAATACAATCCGTTCAAAACTGGGAAGAAGCTTTCAGAGAAACTGCTCTGTGTTCTGTTAATTCATCTCAGAGAGTTACATCTTTCCCTTCAAGAAGCCTTTCGCTAAGGCTGTTCTTTTGGAATTGGGAAAGGGATATTTGGAAGCCAATAGAGGGCTATGGTGAAAAAGGAAATATCTTCCGTTCAAAACTGGAAAGAAGCTTTCTGAGAAACTGCTCTGTGTTCTGTTAATTCATCTCACAGTGTTACATCTTTCCCTTCAAGAAGCCTTCGCTAAGGCTGTTCTTGTGGAATTGGTAAAGGGATATTTGGAAGACCACAGAGGTCTATGGTGAAAAAGGAAATATCTTCCATTCAAAACTGGAAAGAAACTTTCTGAGAAACTGCTCTGTGTTCTGTGAATTCATCTCACAGAGTTACATCTTTCCCTTCAAGAAGCCTTTCGCTAAGGCTGTTCTTGTGGAATTGGCAAAGGGATATTTGGAAGCCCATAGATGGCTATGGTGAAAAAGGAAAAACCTTCCGTTCAAAACTGGAAAGAAGCTTTCTGAGAAACTGCTCTGTGTTCTCTTAATTCATCTCACAGAGTTAGATCTTTCCCTTCAAGAGCCTTTCGCTAAGGCTGTTCTTGTGGAATTGGCAAAGGGATATTTGGAAGCCCATAGAGGGCTATGGTGAAAAAGGAAATATCTTCCGTTCAAAACTGGAAAGAAGCTTTCTGAGAAACTGCTCTGTGTTCTGTTAATTCATCTCCCAGAGTTACATCTTTCCCTTCAAGAAGCCTTTCGCTAAGGCTGTTCTTGTGGAATTGGCAAAGGGATATTTGGAAGCCCATGGAGGGCTATGGTGAAAAAGGAAATATCTTCCGTTCAAAACTGGAAATAAGCTTTCTGGGAGACTGCTCTGTGTTCTGTTAATTCATCTCACAGAGTTACATCTTTCCCTTCAAGAAGCCTTTCGCTAAGGCTGTTCTTGTGGAATTGGCAAAGGGATATTTGGAAGCCCATGGAGGGCTATGGTGAAAAAGGAAATATCTTCCGTTCAAAACTGGAAAGAAACTTTCTGGGAAACTGCTCTGTGTTCTGTTAATTCATCTCACAGAGTTACATCTTTACCTTCAAGAAGCCTTTCGCTAAGGCTGTTCTTGTGGAATTGGCAAAGGGATATTTGGAAGCCCATAGAGGGCTATGGTGAAAAAGGAAATATCTTCCGTTCAAAACTGGAAAGAAGCTTTCAGAGAAACTGCTCTGTGTTCTGTTAATTCATCTCACAGAGTTACATCTTTCCCTTCAAGAAGACTTTCGCTAAGGCTGTTCTTGTGGAATTGGCAAAGGGATATTTGGAAACCCATAGAGGGCTACGGTGGAAAAGGAAAAACCTTCCGTTCAAAACTGGAAAGAAGCTTTCTGAGAAACTGCTTTGTGTTCTGTTAATTCATCTCACAGAGTTACATCTTTCCCTTCAAGAAGCCTTTCGCTAAGGCTGTTCTTGTGCAATTGGCAAAGGGATATTTGGAAGCCCATAGAGGGCTATGGTGAAAAAGGAAGTATCTTCCATTCAAAACTGGAAAAAAGCTTTCTGAGAAACTGCTCTGTGTTCTGTTAATTCATCTCACAGAGTTACATCTTGCCCTTCAAGAAGCCTTTCGCTAAGGCTGTTCTTGTGGAAATGGCAAAGGGATATTTGGAAGCCCAAAGAGGGCTATGGTGAAAAAGGAAATACAATCCGTTCAAAACTGGGAAGAAGCTTTCAGAGAAACTGCTCTGTGTTCTGTTAATTCATCTCAGAGAGTTACATCTTTCCCTTCAAGAAGCCTTTCGCTAAGGCTGTTCTTTTGGAATTGGGAAAGGGATATTTGGAAGCCAATAGAGGGCTATGGTGAAAAAGGAAATATCTTCCGTTCAAAACTGGAAAGAAGCTTTCTGAGAAACTGCTCTGTGTTCTGTTAATTCATCTCACAGTGTTACATCTTTCCCTTCAAGAAGCCTTCGCTAAGGCTGTTCTTGTGGAATTGGTAAAGGGATATTTGGAAGACCACAGAGGTCTATGGTGAAAAAGGAAATATCTTCCATTCAAAACTGGAAAGAAACTTTCTGAGAAACTGCTCTGTGTTCTCTGAATTCATCTCACAGAGTTACATCTTTCCCTTCAAGAAGCCTTTCGCTAAGGCTGTTCTTGTGGAATTGGCAAAGGGATATTTGGAAGCCCATAGATGGCTATGGTGAAAAAGGAAAAACCTTCCGTTCAAAACTGGAAAGAAGCTTTCTGAGAAACTGCTCTGTGTTCTCTTAATTCATCTCACAGAGTTAGATCTTTCCCTTCAAGAAGCCTTTCGCTAAGGCTGTTCTTGTGGAATTGGCAAAGGGATATTTGGAAGCCCATAGAGGGCTATGGTGAAAAAGGAAATATCTTCCGTTCAAAACTGGAAAGAAGCTTTCTGAGAAACTGCTCTGTGTTCTGTTAATTCATCTCCCAGAGTTACATCTTTCCCTTCAAGAAGCCTTTCGCTAAGGCTGTTCTTGTGGAATTGGCAAAGGGATATTTGGAAGCCCATGGAGGGCTATGGTGAAAAAGGAAATATCTTCCGTTCAAAACTGGAAATAAGCTTTCTGGGAGACTGCTCTGTGTTCTGTTAATTCGTCTCACAGAGTTACATCTTTCCCTTCAAGAAGCCTTTCGCTAAGGCTGTTCTTGTGGAATTGGCAAAGGGATATTTGGAAGCCCATGGAGGGCTATGGTGAAAAAGGAAATATCTTCCGTTCAAAACTGGAAAGAAACTTTCTGGGAAACTGCTCTGTGTTCTGTTAATTCATCTCACAGAGTTACATCTTTACCTTCAAGAAGCCTTTCGCTAAGGCTGTTCTTGTGGAATTGGCAAAGGGATATTTGGAAGCCCATGGAGGGCTATGGTGAAAAAGGAAATATCTTCCGTTCAAAACTGGAAAGAAGCTTTCTGGGAGACTGCTCTGTGTTCTGTTAATTGATCTCACAGAGTTACATCTTGCCCTTCAAGAAGCCTTTCGCTAAGGCTGTTCTTGTGGAAATCGCAAAGGGATATTAGGAAGCCCATAGAGGGCTATGTGAAAAAGGAAATATCTTCCGTTCAAAACTGGAAAGAAGCTTTCTGAGAAACTGCTCTGTGTTCTGTTAATTCATCACACAGAGTTACATCTTTCCCTTCAAGAAGCCTTTCGCTAAGGCTGTTCTTGTGGAATTGGCAAAGAGATATTTGGAAGCCCATAGAGGGCTATGGTGAAAAAGGAAATATCTTCCGTTCAAAACTGGAAAGAAGCTTTCTGAGAAACTGCTCTGTGTTCTGTTAATTCATCTCACAGAGTTACATCTTTCCCTTCAAGAAGCCTTTCGCTAAGGCTGTTCTTGTGGAATTGGCAAAGGGATATTTGGAAGCCCATAGAGGGCTATGGTGAAAAAGGAAATATCTTCCGTTCAAAACTGGAAAGAAGCTTTCTGAGAAACTGCTCTGTGTTCTGTTAATTCATCTCACAGAGTTACATCTTTCCCTTCAAGAAGCCTTTACCTAAGGCTGTTGTTGTGGAATTGGCAAAGGGATATTTGGAAGCCCATAGAGGGCTATGGTGAAAAAGGAAATATCTTCCGTTCAAAACTGGAAGGAATCTTTCTGAGAAGCTGCTCGGTGTTCTGTTAATTCATCTCGAAGAGTTACATCTTTCCCTTCAAGAAGCCTTTCGCTAAGGCTGTTCTTGTGGAATAGGCAAAGGGATATTTGGAAGCCCATAGAGGGCTATGGTGAAAAAGGAAATATCTTCCGTTCAAAACTGGAAACAAGCTTTCTGAGAAACTGCTCTGTGTTCTGTGAATTCATCTCACAGAGTTACATCTTTCCCTTCAAGAAGCCTTTCGCTAAGGCTGTTCTTGTGGAATTGGCAAAGGGATATTTGGAAGCCCATAGAGGGCTATGGTGAAAAAGGAAATAACTTCCATTCAAAACTGGAAAGAAGCTGTCTGAGAAACTGCTCTGTGTTCTGTTAATTCATCTCACAGTGTTACATCTTGCCCTTCAAGAAACCTTTCGCTAAGGCTGTTCTTGTGGAATTGGCAAAGGGATATTTGGAAGACCGTAGAGGGCTATGGTGAAAAAGGAAATATCTTCCATTCAAAAGTGGAAAGAAACTTTCTGAGAAACTGCTCTGTGTTCTGTAAAATCATCTAACAGAGTTACATCTTTCCCTTCAAGAAGCCTTTCGCTAAGACTGTTCTTGTGTAATTGGCAAAGGGATGTTTGGAAGCCCATAGATGGCTATCGTGAAAAAGGAAATATCTTCCGTTCAAAAGTGGAAAGAAGCTTTCCGAGAAACTGCTCTGTGTTCTGTTAATTCATCTCACAGAGTTACATCTTTCCCTTCAAGAAGCCTTTCGCTAAGGCTGTTCTTGTGAAATTGGAACAGGGATATTTGGAAGCCCATAGAGGGTTATGGTGAAAAAGGAAATATCTTCCGTTCAAAACTGGAAAGAAGCTTTCTGAGAAACTGCTCTGTGTTCTGTTAATTCATCTCACAGAGTTACATCTTTCCCTTCAAGAAGCCTTTCGCTAAGGCTGTTCTTGTGGAATTGTCAAAGGGATATTTGGAAGACCATAGAGGGCTATGGTGAAAAAGGAAATATCTTCCATTCAAAACTGGAAAGAAACTTTCTGAGAAACTGCTCTGTGTTCTCTGAATTCATCTCACAGAGTTACATCTTTCCCTTCAAGAAGCCTTTCGCTAAGACTGTTCTTGTGAAATTGGGAAAGGGATACTTGGAAGCCCCTAGAGGGCAATGGTGAAAAAGGAAGTACCTTTCGTTCAAAACTGGAAAGAAGCTTTCTGAGAAACTGCTCTGTGTTCTGTTAATTCATCTCACAGAGTTACATCTTTCCCTTCAAGAAGCCTTTCGCTAAGGCTGTTCTTGTGGAATTGGCAAAGGGATATTTGGAAGCCCATAGAGGGCTATGGTGAAAAAGGAAATATCTTCCGTTCAAAACTGGAAAGAAGCTTTCTGAGAAACTGCTCTGTGTTCTGTTAACTCATCTCACTGAGTTACATCTTTCCCTTCAAGAAGCCTTTCGCTAAGGCTGTTCTTGTGGAATTGGAAAAGGGATATTTGGAAGCCCATAGAGGGCTATGGTGAAAAAGGCAATATCTTCCGTTAAAAACTGGAAAGAAGCTTTCTGAGAAACTGCTCTGTGTTCTGTGAATTCATCTCACAGAGTTACATCTTTCCCTTCAAGAATCCTTTCGCTAAGGCTGTTCTTGTGGAATTGGCAAAGCGATATTTGGAAACCCATAGAGGGCTATGGTGAAAAAGGAAATATCTTCCGTTCAAAACTGGAAAGAAGCTTTCTGAGAAACTGCTCTCTGTTCTTTTAATTCATCACACAGAGTTACATCTTTCCCTTCAAGAAGCCTTTCGCTAAGGCTGTTCTTGTGGAATTGGCAAAGGGATATTTGGAAGCCCAAAGAGGGCTATGGTGAAAAAGGAAATACAATCCGTTCAAAACTGGGAAGAAGCTTTCAGAGAAACTGCTCTGTGTTCTGTTAATTCATCTCAGAGAGTTACATCTTTCCCTTCAAGAAGCCTTTCGCTAAGGCTGTTCTTTTGGAATTGGGAAAGGGATATTTGGAAGCCAATAGAGGGCTATGGTGAAAAAGGAAATATCTTCCGTTCAAAACTGGAAAGAAGCTTTCTGAGAAACTGCTCTGTGTTCTGTTAATTCATCTCACAGTGTTACATCTTTCCCTTCAAGAAGCCTTCGCTAAGGCTGTTCTTGTGGAATTGGTAAAGGGATATTTGGAAGACCACAGAGGTCTATGGTGAAAAAGGAAATATCTTCCATTCAAAACTGGAAAGAAACTTTCTGAGAAACTGCTCTGTGTTCTGTGAATTCATCTCACAGAGTTACATCTTTCCCTTCAAGAAGCCTTTCGCTAAGGCTGTTCTTGTGGAATTGGCAAAGGGATATTTGGAAGCCCATAGATGGCTATGGTGAAAAAGGAAAAACCTTCCGTTCAAAACTGGAAAGAAGCTTTCTGAGAAACTGCTCTGTGTTCTCTTAATTCATCTCACAGAGTTAGATCTTTCCCTTCAAGAGCCTTTCGCTAAGGCTGTTCTTGTGGAATTGGCAAAGGGATATTTGGAAGCCCATAGAGGGCTATGGTGAAAAAGGAAATATCTTCCGTTCAAAACTGGAAAGAAGCTTTCTGAGAAACTGCTCTGTGTTCTGTTAATTCATCTCCCAGAGTTACATCTTTCCCTTCAAGAAGCCTTTCGCTAAGGCTGTTCTTGTGGAATTGGCAAAGGGATATTTGGAAGCCCATGGAGGGCTATGGTGAAAAAGGAAATATCTTCCGTTCAAAACTGGAAATAAGCTTTCTGGGAGACTGCTCTGTGTTCTGTTAATTCATCTCACAGAGTTACATCTTTCCCTTCAAGAAGCCTTTCGCTAAGGCTGTTCTTGTGGAATTGGCAAAGGGATATTTGGAAGCCCATGGAGGGCTATGGTGAAAAAGGAAATATCTTCCGTTCAAAACTGGAAAGAAACTTTCTGGGAAACTGCTCTGTGTTCTGTTAATTCATCTCACAGAGTTACATCTTTACCTTCAAGAAGCCTTTCGCTAAGGCTGTTCTTGTGGAATTGGCAAAGGGATATTTGGAAGCCCATAGAGGGCTATGGTGAAAAAGGAAATATCTTCCGTTCAAAACTGGAAAGAAGCTTTCAGAGAAACTGCTCTGTGTTCTGTTAATTCATCTCACAGAGTTACATCTTTCCCTTCAAGAAGACTTTCGCTAAGGCTGTTCTTGTGGAATTGGCAAAGGGATATTTGGAAACCCATAGAGGGCTACGGTGGAAAAGGAAAAACCTTCCGTTCAAAACTGGAAAGAAGCTTTCTGAGAAACTGCTTTGTGTTCTGTTAATTCATCTCACAGAGTTACATCTTTCCCTTCAAGAAGCCTTTCGCTAAGGCTGTTCTTGTGCAATTGGCAAAGGGATATTTGGAAGCCCATAGAGGGCTATGGTGAAAAAGGAAGTATCTTCCATTCAAAACTGGAAAAAAGCTTTCTGAGAAACTGCTCTGTGTTCTGTTAATTCATCTCACAGAGTTACATCTTGCCCTTCAAGAAGCCTTTCGCTAAGGCTGTTCTTGTGGAAATGGCAAAGGGATATTTGGAAGCCCAAAGAGGGCTATGGTGAAAAAGGAAATACAATCCGTTCAAAACTGGGAAGAAGCTTTCAGAGAAACTGCTCTGTGTTCTGTTAATTCATCTCAGAGAGTTACATCTTTCCCTTCAAGAAGCCTTTCGCTAAGGCTGTTCTTTTGGAATTGGGAAAGGGATATTTGGAAGCCAATAGAGGGCTATGGTGAAAAAGGAAATATCTTCCGTTCAAAACTGGAAAGAAGCTTTCTGAGAAACTGCTCTGTGTTCTGTTAATTCATCTCACAGTGTTACATCTTTCCCTTCAAGAAGCCTTCGCTAAGGCTGTTCTTGTGGAATTGGTAAAGGGATATTTGGAAGACCACAGAGGTCTATGGTGAAAAAGGAAATATCTTCCATTCAAAACTGGAAAGAAACTTTCTGAGAAACTGCTCTGTGTTCTGTGAATTCATCTCACAGAGTTACATCTTTCCCTTCAAGAAGCCTTTCGCTAAGGCTGTTCTTGTGGAATTGGCAAAGGGATATTTGGAAGCCCATAGATGGCTATGGTGAAAAAGGAAAAACCTTCCGTTCAAAACTGGAAAGAAGCTTTCTGAGAAACTGCTCTGTGTTCTCTTAATTCATCTCACAGAGTTAGATCTTTCCCTTCAAGAAGCCTTTCGCTAAGGCTGTTCTTGTGGAATTGGCAAAGGGATATTTGGAAGCCCATAGAGGGCTATGGTGAAAAAGGAAATATCTTCCGTTCAAAACTGGAAAGAAGCTTTCTGAGAAACTGCTCTGTGTTCTGTTAATTCATCTCCCAGAGTTACATCTTTCCCTTCAAGAAGCCTTTCGCTAAGGCTGTTCTTGTGGAATTGGCAAAGGGATATTAGGAAGCCCATGGAGGGCTATGGTGAAAAAGGAAATATCTTCCGTTCAAAACTGGAAATAAGCTTTCTGGGAGACTGCTCTGTGTTCTGTTAATTCGTCTCACAGAGTTACATCTTTCCCTTCAAGAAGCCTTTCGCTAAGGCTGTTCTTGTGGAATTGGCAAAGGGATATTTGGAAGCCCATGGAGGGCTATGGTGAAAAAGGAAATATCTTCCGTTCAAAACTGGAAAGAAACTTTCTGGGAAACTGCTCTGTGTTCTGTTAATTCATCTCACAGAGTTACATCTTTACCTTCAAGAAGCCTTTCGCTAAGGCTGTTCTTGTGGAATTGGCAAAGGGATATTTGGAAGCCCATAGAGGGCTATGGTGAAAAAGGAAATATCTTCCGTTCAAAACGGGAAAGAAGCTTTCTGAGAAACTGCTCTGTGTTCTGTTAATTCATCTCACAGAGTTACATCTTTCCCTTCAAGAAGCCTTTCGCTAAGGCTGTTCTTGTGGAATTGGCAAAGGGATATTTGGAAACCCATAGAGGGCTACGGTGGAAAAGGAAAAACCTTCCGTTCAAAACTGGAAAGAAGCTTTCTGAGAAACTGCTTTGTGTTCTGTTAATTCATCTCACAGAGTTACATCTTTCCCTTCAAGAAGCCTTTCGCTAAGGCTGTTCTTGTGCAATTGGCAAAGGGATATTTGGAAGCCCATAGAGGGCTATGGTGAAAAAGGAAGTATCTTCCATTCAAAACTGGAAAAAAGCTTTCTGAGAAACTGCTCTGTGTTCTGTTAATTCATCTCACAGAGTTACATCTTGCCCTTCAAGAAGCCTTTCGCTAAGGCTGTTCTTGTGGAAATGGCAAAGGGATATTTGGAAGCCCATAGAGGGCTATGTGAAAAAGGAAATATCTTCCGTTCAAAAGTGGAAAGAAGCTTTCTGAGAAACTGCTCTGTGTTCTGTAAATTCATCACACAGAGTTACATCTTTCCCTTCAAGAAGCCTTTCGCTAAGGCTGTTCTTGTGGAATTGGCAAAGGGATATTTGGAAGCCCATAGAGGGCTATGGTGAAAAAGGAAATATCTTCCGTTAAAAACTGGAAAGAAGCTTTCTGAGAAACTGCTCTGTGTTCTGTGAATTCATCTCACAGAGTTACATCTTTCCCTTAAAGAAGCCTTTCGCTAAGGCTGTTCTTGTGGAATTGGCAAAGGGATATTTGGAAGCCCATAGAGGGCTATGGTGAAAAAGGAAATATCTTCCGTTCAAAACTGGAAATAAGCTTTCTGAGAAACTGCTCTGTGTTCTGTTAATTCATCTCACAGAGTTACATCTTTCCCTTCAAGAAGCCTTTCGCTAAGGCTGTTCTTGTGGAATTGGCAAAGGGATATTTGGAAACCCATAGAGGGCCATGGTGAAAAAGGAAATATCTTCCGTTCAAAACGGGAAAGAAGCTTTCTGAGAAACTGCTCTCTGTTCTGTTAATTCATCACACAGAGTTACATCTTTCCCGTCAAGATGCCTTTCTCTAAGGCTGTTCTTGTGGAATTGGCAAAGGGATATTTGGAAGCCCAAAGAGGGCTATGGTGAAAAAGGAAATACAATCCGTTCAAAACTGGAAAGAAGCTTTCCGAGAAACTGCTCTGTGTTCTGTTAATTCATCTCAGAGAGTTACATCTTTCCCTTCAAGAAGCCTTTCGCTAAGGCTGTTCTTTTGCAATTGGCAAAGGGATATTTGGAAGCCCATAGAGGGCTATGGTGAAAAAGGAAATATCGTCCGTTCAAAACTGGAAAGAAGCTTTCTGAGAAACTGCTCTGTGTTCTGTTAATTCATCTCACAGAATTACATCTTGCCCTTCAAGAGGCCTTTCGCTAAGGCTGTTCTTGTGGAATTGGCAAAGGGATATTTGGAAGACCGTAGAGGGCTATGGTGAAAAAGGAAATATCTTCCATTCAAAAGTGGAAAGAAACTTTCTGAGAAACTGCTCTGTGTTCTGTGAAATCATCTCACAGAGTTACATCTTTCCCTTCAAGAAGCCTTTCGCTAAGACTGTTCTTGTGTAATTGGCAAAGGGATGTTTGGAAGCCCATAGATGGCTATGGTGAAAAAGGAAATATCTTCCGTTCAAAAGTGGAAAGAAGCTTTCCGAGAAACTGCTCTGTGTTCTGTTAATTCATCTCACAGAGTTACATCTTTCCCTTCAAGAAGCCTTTCGCTAAGGCTGTTCTTGTGGAATTGGAACAGGGATATTTGGAAGCCCATAGAGGGTTATGGTGAAAAAGGAAATATCTTCCGTTCAAAACTGGAAAGAAGCTTTCTGAGAAACTGCTCAGTGTTCTGTTAATTCATCTCACAGAGTTACATCTTTCCCTTCAAGAAGCCTTTCGCTAAGGCTGTTCTTGTGGAATTGGCAAAGGGATATTTGGAAGCCCATAGAGGGCTATGGTGAAAAAAGAAATATCTTCCGTTCAAAACTGGAAAGAAGCTTTCTGAGAAACTGCTCTGTGTTCTGTTAATTCATCTCACAGAGTTACATCTTTCCCTTCAAGAAGCCTTTCGCTAAGGCTGTTCTTGTGGAATTGGCAAAAGGGATATTTGGAAGCCCATGGAGGGCTATGGTGAAAAAGGAAGTATCTTCCGGTCAAAACTGGAAAGAAGCTTTCTGAGAAACTGCTCTGTGTTCTGTGAAATCATCTCCCAGAGTTACATCTTTCCCTTCAAGAAGCCTTTCGCTAAGGCTGTTCTTGTGGAATTGGCAAAGGGATATTTGGAAGCCCATAGAGGGCTATGGTGAAAAAGGAAATATCTTCCGTTCAAAACGGGAAAGAACCTTTCTGAGAAACTGCTCTGTGTTCTGTTAATTTATCTAAAAGTGTTACATCTTTCCCTTCAAGAAGCCTTTCGCTAAGGCTGTTCTTGTGTAATTCGCAAAGGGATATTTGGAAGCCCATAGAAGGCTATGGTAAAAAAGAAAATATCTTCCGTTCAAAACTGGAAAGAAGCTTTCCGAGAAAGTGCTCTGTGTTCTCTAAATTCATCTCACAGAGTTACATCTTTCCCTTCAAGAAGCCTTTCGCTAAGTCTGTTCTTGTGGAATTGGCAAAGGGATATTTGGAAGCCCATGGAGGGCTATGGTGAAAAAGGAAATACCTTCCGTTCAAAACTGGAAAGAAGCTTTCTGGGAAACTGCTCTGTGTTCTGTTAATTCATCTCACAGAGTTACATCTTTCCCTTCAAGAAGCCTTTCGATAAGGCTGTTCTTGTGGAATTGGCAAAGGGATATTTGGAAGCCCATAGAGGGCTATGGTGAAAAAGGAAATATCTTCCGTTCAAAACTGGAAAGAAGCTTTCTGAGAAACTGCTCTGTGTTCTGTTAACTCATCTCACAGAGTTACATCTTTCCCTTCAAGAAGTCTTTCGCTAAGGCTGTTCTTGTGGAATTGGAACAGGGATATTTGGAAGCCCATAGAGGGCTATGGTGAAAAAGGAAATATCTTCCGTTAAAAACTGGAAAGAAGCTTTCTGAGAAACTGCTCTGTGTTCTGTGAATTCATCTCACAGAGTTACATCTTTCCCTTCAAGAATCCTTTAGCTAAGGCTGTTCTTGTGGAATTGGCAAAGGGATATTTGGAAGCCCAAAGAGGGCTATGGTGAAAAAGGAAATATCTTCCGTTCAAAACGGGAAAGAAGCTTTCTGAGAAACTGCTCTGTGTTCTGTTAATTCATCTCAAAGGGTTACATCTTTCCCTTCAAGAAGCCTTTCGCTAAGGCTGTTCTTGTGGAATTGGCAAAGGGATATTTGGAAGCCCATGGAGGGCTATGGTGAAAAAGGAAATATCTTCCGTTCAAAACTGGAAAGAAGCTTTCTGGGAGACTGCTCTGTGTTCTGTTAATTCATCTCACAGAGTTACATCTTGCCCTTCAAGAAGCCTTTCGCTAAGGCTGTTCTTGTGGAAATCGCAAAGGGATATTTGGAAGCCCATAGAGGGCTATGTGAAAAAGGAAATATCTTCTGTTCAAAACTGGAAAGAAGCTTTCTGAGAAACTGCTCTGTGTTCTGTTAATTCATCACACAGAGTTACATCTTTCCCTTCAAGAAGCCTTTCGCTAAGGCTGTTCTTGTGGAATTGGCAAAGAGATATTTGGAAGCCCATAGAGGGCTATGGTGAAAAAGGAAATATCTTCCGTTCAAAACTGGAAAGAAGCTTTCTGAGAAACTGCTCTGTGTTCTGTTAATTCATCTCACAGAGTTACATCTTTCCCTTCAAGAAGCCTTTCGCTAAGGCTGTTCTTGTGGAATTGGCAAAGGGATATTTGGAAGCCCATAGAGGGCTATGGTGAAAAAGGAAATATCTTCCGTTCAAAACTGGAAAGAAGCTTTCTGAGAAACTGCTCTGTGTTCTGTTAATTCATCTCACAGAGTTACATCTTTCCCTTCAAGAAGCCTTTCGCTAAGGCTGTTCTTGTGGAATTGTCAAAGGGATATTTGGAAGACCATAGAGGGCTATGGTGAAAAAGGAAATATCTTCCATTCAAAACTGGAAAGAAACTTTCTGAGAAACTGCTCTGTGTTCTGTGAATTCATCTCACAGAGTTACATCTTTCCGTTCAAGAAGCCTTTCGCTAAGACTGTTCTTGTGAAATTGGGAAAGGGATACTTGGAAGCCCCTAGAGGGCAATGGTGAAAAAGGAAGTACCTTTCGTTCAAAACTGGAAAGAAGCTTTCTGAGAAACTGCTCTGTGTTCTGTTAATTCATCTCACAGAGTTACATCTTTCCCTTCAAGAAGCCTTTCGCTAAGACTGTTCTTGTGGAATTGGCAAAGGGATATTTGGAAGCCCATAGAGGGCTATGGTGAAAAAGGAAATATCTTCCGTTCAAAACTGGAAAGAAGCTTTCTGAGAAACTGCTCTGTGTTCTGTTAACTCATCTCACTGAGTTACATCTTTCCCTTCAAGAAGCCTTTCGCTAAGGCTCTTCTTGTGGAATTGGAAAAGGGATATTTGGAAGCCCATAGAGGGCTATGGTGAAAAAGGAAATATCTTCCGTTAAAAACTGGAAAGAAGCTTTCTGAGAAACTGCTCTGTGTTCTGTGAATTCATCTCACAGAGTTACATCTTTCCCTTCAAGAATCCTTTCGCTAAGGCTGTTCTTGTGGAATTGGCAAAGGGATATTTGGTAACCCATAGAGGGCTATGGTGAAAAAGGAAATATCTTCCGTTCAAAACTGGAAAGAAGCTTTCTGAGAAACTGCTCTCTGTTCTTTTAATTCATCACACAGAGTTACATCTTTCCCTTCAAGAAGCCTTTCGCTAAGGCTGTTCTTGTGGAATTGGCAAAGGGATATTTGGAAGCCCAAAGAGGGCTATGGTGAAAAAGGAAATACAATCCGTTCAAAACTGGGAAGAAGCTTTCAGAGAAACTGCTCTGTGTTCTGTTAATTCATCTCAGAGAGTTACATCTCTCCCTTCAAGAAGCCTTTCGCTAAGGCTGTTCTTTTGGAATTGGGAAAGGGATATTTGGAAGCCAATAGAGGGCTATGGTGAAAAAGGAAATATCTTCCGTTCAAAACTGGAAAGAAGCTTTCTGAGAAACTGCTCTGTGTTCTGTGAATTCATCTCACAGAGTTACATCTTTCCCTACAAGAATCCTTTCGCTAAGGCTGTTCTTGTGGAATTGGCAAAGGGATATTTGGAAGCCCAAAGACGGCTATGGTGAAAAAGGAAATATCTTCCGTTCAAAACGGGAAAGAAGCTTTCTGAGAAACTGCTCTGTGTTCTGTTAATTCATCTCAAAGAGTTACATCTTTCCCTTCAAGAAGCCTTTCGCTAAGGCTGTTCTTGTGGAATTGGCAAAGGGATATTTGGAAGCCCATGGAGGGCTATGGTGAAAAAGGAAATATCTTCCGTTCAAAACTGGAAAGAAGCTTTCTGGGAGACTGCTCTGTGTTCTGTTAATTCATCTCACAGAGTTACATCTTGCCCTTCAAGAAGCCTTTCGCTAAGGCTGTTCTTGTGGAAATCGCAAAGGGATATTTGGAAGCCCATAGAGGGCTATGGTGAAAAAGGAAATATCTTCCGTTCAAAACTGGAAATAAGCTTTCTGAGAAACTGCTCTGTGTTTTGTGAATTCATCTCACAGAGTTACATCTTTCCCTTCAAGAAGCCTTTCGCTAAGGCTGTTCTTGTGGAATTGGGAAAGAGATATTTGGAAGCCCATAGAGGGATATGGTGAAAAATAAAATATTTTCCGTTCAAAACTGGAAACAAGCTTTCTGAGAAACTGCTCTGTGTTCTGTGAATTCATCTCACAGAGTTACATCTTTCCCTTCAAGAAGCCTTTCGCTAAGGCTGTTCTTGTGGAATTGGCAAAGGGATATTTCGAAGCCCATAGAGGGCTATGGTGAAAAAGGAAATAACTTCCATTCAAAACTGGAAAGAAGCTGTCTGAGAAACTGCTCTGTGTTCTGTTAATTCATCTCACAGTGTTACATCTTGCCCTTCAAGAAGCCTTTCGCGAAGGCTGTTCTTGTGGAATTGGCAAAGGGATATTTGGAAGACCGTAGAGGGCTATGGTGAAAAAGGAAATATCTTCCATTCAAAAGTGGAAAGAAACTTTCTGAGAAACTGCTCTGTGTTCTGTAAAATCATCTAACAGAGTTACATCTTTCCCTTCAAGAAGCCTTTCGCTAAGACTGTTCTTGTGTAATTGGCAAAGGGATGTTTGGAAGCCCATAGATGGCTATCGTGAAAAAGGAAATATCTTCCGTTCAAAAGTGGAAAGAAGCTTTCCGAGAAACTGCTCTGTGTTCTGTTAATTCATCTCACAGAGTTACATCTTTCCCTTCAAGAAGCCTTTCGCTAAGGCTGTTCTTGTGAAATTGGAACAGGGATATTTGGAAGCCCATAGAGGGTTATGGTGAAAAAGGAAATATCTTCCGTTCAAAACTGGAAAGAAGCTTTCTGAGAAACTGCTCTGTGTTCTGTTAATTCATCTCACAGAGTTACATCTTTCCCTTCAAGAAGCCTTTCGCTGAGGCTGTTCTTGTGGAATTGTCAAAGGGATATTTGGAAGACCATAGAGGGCTATGGTGAAAAAGGAAATATCTTCCATTCAAAACTGGAAAGAAACTTTCTGAGAAACTGCTCTGTGTTCTCTGAATTCATCTCACAGAGTTACATCTTTCCCTTCAAGAAGCCTTTCGCTAAGACTGTTCTTGTGAAATTGGGAAAGGGATACTTGGAAGCCCCTAGAGGGCAATGGTGAAAAAGGAAGTACCTTTCGTTCAAAACTGGAAAGGAGCTTTCTGAGAAACTGCTCTGTGTTCTGTTAATTCATCTCACAGAGTTACATCTTTCCCTTCAAGAAGCCTTTCGCTAAGGCTGTTCTTGTGGAATTGGCAAAGGGATATTTGGAAGCCCATAGAGGGCTATGGTGAAAAAGGAAATATCTTCCGTTCAAAACTGGAAAGAAGCTTTCTGAGAAACTGCTCTGTGTTCTGTCAATTCATCACACAGAGTTACATCTTTCCCTTCAAGAAGCCTTTCGCTAAGGCTGTTCTTGTGGAATTGGCAAAGAGATATTTGGAAGCCCATAGAGGGCTATGGTGAAAAAGGAAATATCTTCCGTTCAAAACTGGAAAGAAGCTTTCTGAGAAACTGCTCTGTGTTCTGTTAATTCATCTCACAGAGTTACATCTTTCCCTTCAAGAAGCCTTTCGCTAAGGCTGTTCTTGTGGAATTGGCAAAGGGATATTTGGAAGCCCATAGAGGGCTATGGTGAAAAAGGAAATATCTTCCGTTCAAAACTGGAAGGAAGCTTTCTGAGAAACTGCTCTTTGTTCTGTTAATTCATCTCACAGAGTTACATCTTTCCCTTCAAGAAGCCTTTACCTAAGGCTGTTGTTGTGGAATTGGCAAAGGGATATTTGGAAGCCCATAGAGGGCTATGGTGAAAAAGGAAATATCTTCCGTTCAAAACTGGAAGGAATCTTTCTGAGAAGCTGCTCGGTGTTCTGTTAATTCATCTCGAAGAGTTACATCTTTCCCTTCAAGAAGCCTTTCGCTAAGGCTGTTCTTGTGGAATAGGCAAAGGGATATTTGGAAGCCCATAGAGGGCTATGGTGAAAAAGGAAATATCTTCCGTTCAAAACTGGAAATAAGCTTTCTGAGAAACTGCTCTGTGTTTTGTGAATTCATCTCACAGAGTTACATCTTTCCCTTCAAGAAGCCTTTCGCTAAGGCTGTTCTTGTGGAATTGGGAAAGAGATATTTGGAAGCCCATAGAGGGATATGGTGAAAAATAAAATATTTTCCGTTCAAAACTGGAAACAAGCTTTCTGAGAAACTGCTCTGTGTTCTGTGAATTCATCTCACAGAGTTACATCTTTCCCTTCAAGAAGCCTTTCGCTAAGGCTGTTCTTGTGGAATTGGCAAAGGGATATTTGGAAGCCCATAGAGGGCTATGGTGAAAAAGGAAATAACTTCCATTCAAAACTGGAAAGAAGCTGTCTGAGAAACTGCTCTGTGTTCTGTTAATTCATCTCACAGTGTTACATCTTGCCCTTCAAGAAGCCTTTCGCTAAGGTTGTTCTTGTGGAATTGGCAAAGGGTTATTTGGAAGACCGTAGAGGGCTATGGTGAAAAAGGAAATATCTTCCATTCAAAAGTGGAAAGAAACTTTCTGAGAAACTGCTCTGTGTTCTGTAAAATCATCTAACAGAGTTACATCTTTCCCTTCAAGAAGCCTTTCGCTAAGACTGTTCTTGTGTAATTGGCAAAGGGATGTTTGGAAGCCCATAGATGGCTATCGTGAAAAAGGAAATATCTTCCGTTCAAAAGTGGAAAGAAGCTTTCCGAGAAACTGCTCTGTGTTCTGTTAATTCATCTCACAGAGTTACATCTTTCCCTTCAAGAAGCCTTTCGCTAAGGCTGTTCTTGTGAAATTGGAACAGGGATATTTGGAAGCCCATAGAGGGTTATGGTGAAAAAGGAAATATCTTCCGTTCAAAACTGGAAAGAAGCTTTCTGAGAAACTGCTCTGTGTTCTGTTAATTCATCTCACAGAGTTACATCTTTCCCTTCAAGAAGCCTTTCGCTAAGGCTGTTCTTGTGGAATTGTCAAAGGGATATTTGGAAGACCATAGAGGGCTATGGTGAAAAAGGAAATATCTTCCATTCAAAACTGGAAAGAAACTTTCTGAGAAACTGCTCTGTGTTCTCTGAATTCATCTCACAGAGTTACATCTTTCCCTTCAAGAAGCCTTTCGCTAAGACTGTTCTTGTGAAATTGGGAAAGGGATACTTGGAAGCCCCTAGAGGGCAATGGTGAAAAAGGAAGTACCTTTCGTTCAAAACTGGAAAGAAGCTTTCTGAGAAACTGCTCTGTGTTCTGTTAATTCATCTCACAGAGTTACATCTTTCCCTTCAAGAAGCCTTTCGCTAAGGCTGTTCTTGTGGAATTGGCAAAGGGATATTTGGAAGCCCATAGAGGGCTATGGTGAAAAAGGAAATATCTTCCGTTCAAAACTGGAAAGAAGCTTTCTGAGAAACTGCTCTGTGTTCTGTTAAGTCATCTCACTGAGTTACATCTTTCCCTTCAAGAAGCCTTTCGCTAAGGCTGTTCTTGTGGAATTGGAAAAGGGATATTTGGAAGCCCATAGAGGGCTATGGTGAAAAAGGCAATATCTTCCGTTAAAAACTGGAAAGAAGCTTTCTGAGAAACTGCTCTGTGTTCTGTGAATTCATCTCACAGAGTTACATCTTTCCCTACAAGAATCCTTTCGCTAAGGCTGTTCTTGTGGAATTGGCAAAGCGATATTTGGAAACCCATAGAGGGCTATGGTGAAAAAGGAAATATCTTCCGTTCAAAACTGGAAAGAAGCTTTCTGAGAAACTGCTCTCTGTTCTTTTAATTCATCACACAGAGTTACATCTTTCCCTTCAAGAAGCCTTTCGCTAAGGCTGTTCTTGTGGAATTGGCAAAGGGATATTTGGAAGCCCAAAGAGGGCTATGGTGAAAAAGGAAATACAATCCGTTCAAAACTGGGAAGAAGCTTTCAGAGAAACTGCTCTGTGTTCTGTTAATTCATCTCAGAGAGTTACATCTTTCCCTTCAAGAAGCCTTTCGCTAAGGCTGTTCTTTTGGAATTGGGAAAGGGATATTTGGAAGCCAATAGAGGGCTATGGTGAAAAAGGAAATATCTTCCGTTCAAAACTGGAAAGAAGCTTTCTGAGAAACTGCTCTGTGTTCTGTTAATTCATCTCACAGTGTTACATCTTTCCCTTCAAGAAGCCTTCGCTAAGGCTGTTCTTGTGCAATTGGCAAAGGGATATTTGGAAGCCCATAGAGGGCTATGGTGAAAAAGGAAGTATCTTCCATTCAAAACTGGAAAAAAGCTTTCTGAGAAACTGCTCTGTGTTCTGTTAATTCATCTCACAGAGTTACATCTTGCCCTTCAAGAAGCCTTTCGCTAAGGCTGTTCTTGTGGAAATGGCAAAGGGATATTTGGAAGCCCATAGAGGGCTATGTGAAAAAGGAAATATCTTCCGTTCAAAACTGGAAAGAAGCTTTCTGAGAAACTGCTCTGTGTTCTGTAAATTCATCACACAGAGTTACATCTTTCCCTTCAAGAAGCCTTTCGCTAAGGCTGTTCTTGTGGAATTGGCAAAGGGATATTTGGAAGCCCATAGAGGGCTATGGTGAAAAAGGAAATATCTTCCGTTAAAAACTGGAAAGAAGCTTTCTGAGAAACTGCTCTGTGTTCTGTGAATTCATCTCACAGAGTTACATCTTTCCCTTAAAGAAGCCTTTCGCTAAGGCTGTTCTTGTGGAATTGGCAAAGGGATATTTGGAAGCCCATAGAGGGCTATGGTGAAAAAGGAAATATCTTCCGTTCAAAACTGGAAAGAAGCTTTCTGAGAAACTGCTCTGTGTTCTGTTAATTCATCTCACAGAGTTACATCTTTCCCTTCAAGAAGCCTTTCGCTAAGGCTGTTCTTGTGGAATTGGCAAAGGGATATTTGGAAACCCATAGAGGGCCATGGTGAAAAAGGAAATACAATCCGTTCAAAACTGGAAAGAAGCTTTCCGAGAAACTGCTCTGTGTTCAGTTAATTCATCTCAGAGAGTTACATCTTTCCCTTCAAGAAGCCTTTCGCTAAGGCTGTTCTTTTGCAATTGGCAAAGGGATATTTGGAAGCCCATAGAGGGCTATGGTGAAAAAGGAAATATCGTCCGTTCAAAACTGGAAAGAAGCTTTCTGAGAAACTGCTCTGTGTTCTGTTAATTCATCTCACAGAATTACATCTTGCCCTTCAAGAGGCCTTTCGCTAAGGCTGTTCTTGTGGAATTGGCAAAGGGATATTTGGAAGACCGTAGAGGGCTATGGTGAAAAAGGAAATATCTTCCATTCAAAAGTGGAAAGAAACTTTCTGAGAAACTGCTCTGTGTTCTGTGAAATCATCTCACAGAGTTACATCTTTCCCTTCAAGAAGCCTTTCGCTAAGACTGCTCTTGTGTAATTGGCAAAGGGATGTTTGGAAGCCCATAGATGGCTATGGTGAAAAAGGAAATATCTTCCGTTCAAAAGTGGAAAGAAGCTTTCCGAGAAACTGCTCTGTGTTCTGTTAATTCATCTCACAGAGTTACATCTTTCCCTTCAAGAAGCCTTTCGCTAAGGCTGTTCTTGTGGAATTGGAACAGGGATATTTGGAAGCCCATAGAGGGTTATGGTGAAAAAGGAAATATCTTCCGTTCAAAACTGGAAAGAAGCTTTCTGAGAAACTGCTCAGTGTTCTGTTAATTCATCTCACAGAGTTACATCTTTCCCTTCAAGAAGCCTTTCGCTAAGGCTGTTCTTGTGGAATTGGCAAAGGGATATTTGGAAGCCCATAGAGGGCTATGGTGAAAAAAGAAATATCTTCCGTTCAAAACTGGAAAGAAGCTTTCTGAGAAACTGCTCTGTGTTCTGTTAATTCATCTCACAGAGTTACATCTTTCCCTTCAAGAAGCCTTTCGCTAAGGCTGTTCTTGTGGAATTGGCAAAAGGGATATTTGGAAGCCCATGGAGGGCTATGGTGAAAAAGGAAGTATCTTCCGGTCAAAACTGGAAAGAAGCTTTCTGAGAAACTGCTCTGTGTTCTGTTAATTCATCTCCCAGAGTTACATCTTTCCCTTCAAGAAGCCTTTCGCTAAGGCTGTTCTTGTGGAATTGGCAAAGGGATATTTGGAAGCCCATAGAGGGCTATGGTGAAAAAGGAAATATCTTCCGTTCAAAACGGGAAAGAACCTTTCTGAGAAACTACTCTGTGTTCTGTTAATTTATCTAAAAGTGTTACATCTTTCCCTTCAAGAAGCCTTTCGCTAAGGCTGTTCTTGTGTAATTCGCAAAGGGATATTTGGAAGCCCATAGAAGGCTATGGTAAAAAAGAAAATATCTTCCGTTCAAAACTGGAAAGAAGCTTTCCGAGAAAGTGCTCTGTGTTCTCTAAATTCATCTCACAGAGTTACATCTTTCCCTTCAAGAAGCCTTTCGCTAAGTCTGTTCTTGTGGAATTGGCAAAGGGATATTTGGAAGCCCATGGAGGGCTATGGTGAAAAAGGAAATATCTTCCGTTCAAAACTGGAAAGAAGCTTTCTGGGAAACTGCTCTGTGTTCTGTTAATTCATCTCACAGAGTTACATCTTTACCTTCAAGAAGCCTTTCGCTAAGGCTGTTCTTGTGGAATTGGCAAAGGGATATTTGGAAGCCCATAGAGGGCTATGGTGAAAAAGGAAATATCTTCCGTTCAAAACTGGAAAGAAGCTTTCTGAGAAACTGCTCTGTGTTCTGTTAATTCATCTCACAGAGTTACATCTTTCCCTTCAAGAAGCCTTTCGCTAAGGCTTTTCTTGTGGAATTGGCAAAGGGATATTTGGAAACCCGTAGAGGGCTATGGTGAAAAAGGAAAAACCTTCCGTTCAAAACTGGAAGGAATCTTTCTGAGAAGCTGCTCGGTGTTCTGTTAATTCATCTCGAAGAGTTACATCTTTCCCTTCAAGAAGCCTTTCGCTAAGGCTGTTCTTGTGGAATAGGCAAAGGGATATTTGGAAGCCCATAGAGGGCTATGGTGAAAAAGGAAATATCTTCCGTTCAAAACTGGAAATAAGCTTTCTGAGAAACTGCTCTGTGTTCTGTTAATTCATCTCACAGAGTTACATCTTTCCCTTCAAGAAGCCTTTCGCTAAGGCTGTTCTTGTGGAATTGGGAAAGAGATATTTGGAAGCCCATAGAGGGCTGTGGTGAAAAATTAAATATTTTCCGTTCAAAACTGGAAAGAAGCTTTCTGAGAAACTGCTCTGTGTTCTGTGAATTCATCTCACAGAGTTACATCTTTCCCTTCAAGAAGCCTTTCGCTAAGGCTGTTCTTGTGGAATTGGCAAAGGGATATTTGGAAGCCCCTAGAGGGCAATGGTGAAAAAGGAAGTACCTTTCGTTCAAAACTGGAAAGAAGCTTTCTGAGAAACTGCTCTGTGTTCTGTTAATTCATCTCACAGAGTTACATCTTTCCCTTCAAGAAGCCTTTCGCTAAGGCTGTTCTTGTGGAATTGGCAAAGGGATATTTGGAAGCCCATAGAGGGCTATGGTGAAAAAGGAAATATCTTCCGTTCAAAACTGGAAAGAAGCTTTCTGAGAAACTGCTCTGTGTTCTGTTAACTCATCTCACAGAGTTACATCTTTCCCTTCAAGAAGTCTTTCGCTAAGGCTGTTCTTGTGGAATTGGAACAGGGATATTTGGAAGCCCATAGAGGGCTATGGTGAAAAAGGAAATATCTTCCGTTAAAAACTGGAAAGAAGCTTTCTGAGAAACTGCTCAGTGTTCTGTGAATTCATCTCACAGAGTTACATCTTTCCCTTCAAGAATCCTTTCGCTAAGGCTGTTCTTGTGGAATTGGCAAAGGGATATTTGGAAGCCCAAAGAGGGCTATGGTGAAAAAGGAAATATCTTCCGTTCAAAACGGGAAAGAAGCTTTCTGAGAAACTGCTCTGTGTTCTGTTAATTCATCTCAAAGAGTTACATCTTTCCCTTCAAGAAGCCTTTCGCTAAGGCTGTTCTTGTGGAATTGGCAAAGGGATATTTGGAAGCCCATGGAGGGCTATGGTGAAAAAGGAAATATCTTCCATTCAAAACTGGAAAGAAGCTTTCTGGGAGACTGCTCTGTGTTCTGTTAATTCATCTCACAGAGTTACATCTTGCCCTTCAAGAAGCCTTTCGCTAAGGCTCTTCTTGTGGAATTGGAAAAGGGATATTTGGAAGCCCATAGAGGGCTATGGTGAAAAAGGAAATATCTTCCGTTAAAAACTGGAAAGAAGCTTTCTGAGAAACTGCTCTGTGTTCTGTGAATTCATCTCACAGAGTTACATCTTTCCCTTCAAGAATCCTTTCGCTAAGGCTGTTCTTGTGGAATTGGCAAAGGGATATTTGGAAACCCATAGAGGGCTATGGTGAAAAAGGAAATATCTTCCGTTCAAAACTGGAAAGAAGCTTTCTGAGAAACTGCTCTCTGTTCTTTTAATTCATCACACAGAGTTACATCTTTCCCTTCAAGAAGCCTTTCGCTAAGGCTGTTCTTGTGGAATTGGCAAAGGGATATTTGGAAGCCCAAAGAGGGCTATGGTGAAAAAGGAAATACAATCCGTTCAAAACTGGGAAGAAGCTTTCAGAGAAACTGCTCTGTGTTCTGTTAATTCATCTCAGAGAGTTACATCTTTCCCTTCAAGAAGCCTTTCGCTAAGGCTGTTCTTTTGGAATTGGGAAAGGGATATTTGGAAGCCAATAGAGGGCTCTGGTGAAAAAGGAAATATCTTCCGTTCAAAACTGGAAAGAAGCTTTCTGAGAAACTGCTCTGTGTTCTGTGAATTCATCTCACAGAGTTACATCTTTCCCTTCAAGAATCCGTTCGCTAAGGCTGTTCTTGTGGAATTGGCAAAGGGATATTTGGAAGCCCAAAGAGGGCTATGGTGAAAAAGGAAATATCTTCCGTTCAAAACGGGAAAGAAGCTTTCTGAGAAACTGCTCTGTGTTCTGTTAATTCATCTCAAAGAGTTACATCTTTCCCTTCAAGAAGCCTTTCGCTAAGGCTGTTCTTGTGGAATTGGCAAAGGGATATTTGGAAGCCCATGGAGGGCTATGGTGAAAAAGGAAATATCTTCCGTTCAAAACTGGAAAGAAGCTTTCTGGGAGACTGCTCTGTGTTCTGTTAATTCATCTCACAGAGTTACATCTTGCCCTTCAAGAAGCCTTTCGCTAAGGCTGTTCTTGTGGAAATCGCAAAGGGATATTTGGAAGCCCATAGAGGGCTATGTGAAAAACGAAATATCTTCCGTTCAAAACTGGAAAGAAGCTTTCTGAGAAACTGCTCTGTGTTCTGTTAATTCATCACACAGAGTTACATCTTTCCCTTCAAGAAGCCTTTCGCTAAGGCTGTTCTTGTGGAATTGGCAAAGAGATATTTGGAAGCCCATAGAGGGCTATGGTGAAAAAGGAAATATCTTCCGTTCAAAACTGGAAAGAAGCTTTCTGAGAAACTGCTCTGTGTTCTGTTAATTCATCTCACAGAGTTACATCTTTCCCTTCAAGAAGCCTTTCGCTAAGGCTGTTCTTGTGGAATTGGCAAAGGGATATTTGGAAGCCCATAGAGGGCTATGGTGAAAAAGGAAATATCTTCCGTTCAAAAGTGGAAAGAAGCTTTCCGAGAAACTGCTCTGTGTTCTGTTAATTCATCTCACAGAGTTACATCTTTCCCTTCAAGAAGCCTTTCGCTAAGGCTGTTCTTGTGGAATTGGAACAGGGATATTTGGAAGCCCATAGAGGGTTATGGTGAAAAAGGAAATATCTTCCGTTCAAAACTGGAAAGAAGCTTTCTGAGAAACTGCTCAGTGTTCTGTTAATTCATCTCACAGAGTTACATCTTTCCCTTCAAGGAGCCTTTCGCTAAGGCTGTTCTTGTGGAATTGGCAAAGGGATATTTGGAAGCCCATAGAGGGCTATGGTGAAAAAAGAAATATCTTCCGTTCAAAACTGGAAAGAAGCTTTCTGAGAAACTGCTCTGTGTTCTGTTAATTCATCTCACAGAGTTACATCTTTCCCTTCAAGAAGCCTTTCGCTAAGGCTGTTCTTGTGGAATTGGCAAAAGGGATATTTGGAAGCCCATGGAGGGCTATGGTGAAAAAGGAAGTATCTTCCGGTCAAAACTGGAAAGAAGCTTTCTGAGAAACTGCTCTGTGTTCTGTTAATTCATCTCCCAGAGTTACATCTTTCCCTTCAAGAAGCCTTTCGCTAAGGCAGTTCTTGTGGAATTGGCAAAGGGATATTTGGAAGCCCATAGAGGGCTATGGTGAAAAAGGAAATATCTTCCGTTCAAAACGGGAAAGAACCTTTCTGAGAAACTGCTCTGTGTTCTGTTAATTTATCTAAAAGTGTTACATCTTTCCCTTCAAGAAGCCTTTCGCTAAGGCTGTTCTTGTGTAATTCGCAAAGGGATATTTGGAAGCCCATAGAAGGCTATGGTAAAAAAGAAAATATCTTCCGTTCAAAACTGGAAAGAAGCTTTCCGAGAAAGTGCTCTGTGTTCTCTAAATTCATCTCACAGAGTTACATCTTTCCCTTCAAGAAGCCTTTCGCTAAGTCTGTTCTTGTGGAATTGGCAAAGGGATATTTGGAAGCCCATGGAGGGCTATGGTGAAAAAGGAAATATCTTCCGTTCAAAACTGGAAAGAAGCTTTCTGGGAAACTGCTCTGTGTTCTGTTAATTCATCTCACAGAGTTACATCTTTACCTTCAAGAAGCCTTTCGCTAAGGCTGTTCTTGTGGAATTGGCAAAGGGATATTTGGAAGCCCATAGAGGGCTATGGTGAAAAAGGAAATATCTTCCGTTCAAAACTGGAAAGAAGCTTTCTGAGAAACTGCTCTGTGTTCTGTTAATTCATCTCACAGAGTTACATCTTTCCCTTCAAGAAGCCTTTCGCTAAGGCTTTTCTTGTGGAATTGGCAAAGGGATATTTGGAAACCCGTAGAGGGCTATGGTGAAAAAGGAAAAACCTTCCGTTCAAAACTGGAAGGAATCTTTCTGAGAAGCTGCTCGGTGTTCTGTTAATTCATCTCGAAGAGTTACATCTTTCCCTTCAAGAAGCCTTTCGCTAAGGCTGTTCTTGTGGAATAGGCAAAGGGATATTTGGAAGCCCATAGAGGGCTATGGTGAAAAAGGAAATATCTTCCGTTCAAAACTGGAAATAAGCTTTCTGAGAAACTGCTCTGTGTTTTGTGAATTCATCTCACAGAGTTACATCTTTCCCTTCAAGAAGCCTTTCGCTAAGGCTGTTCTTGTGGAATTGGGAAAGAGATATTTGGAAGCCCATAGAGGGCTATGGTGAAAAATTAAATATTTTCCGTTCAAAACTGGAAAGAAGCTTTCTGAGAAACTGCTCTGTGTTCTGTGAATTCATCTCACAGAGTTACATCTTTCCCTTCAAGAAGCCTTTCGCTAAGGCTGTTCTTGTGGAATTGGCAAAGGGATATTTGGAAGCCCCTAGAGGGCAATGGTGAAAAAGGAAGTACCTTTCGTTCAAAACTGGAAAGAAGCTTTCTGAGAAACTGCTCTGTGTTCTGTTAATTCATCTCACAGAGTTACATCTTTCCCTTCAAGAAGCCTTTCGCTAAGGCTGTTCTTGTGGAATTGGCAAAGGGATATTTGGAAGCCCATAGAGGGCTATGGTGAAAAAGGAAATATCTTCCGTTCAAAACTGGAAAGAAGCTTTCTGAGAAACTGCTCTGTGTTCTGTTAACTCATCTCACAGAGTTACATCTTTCCCTTCAAGAAGTCTTTCGCTAAGGCTGTTCTTGTGGAATTGGAACAGGGATATTTGGAAGCCCATAGAGGGCTATGGTGAAAAAGGAAATATCTTCCGTTAAAAACTGGAAAGAAGCTTTCTGAGAAACTGCTCTGTGTTCTGTGAATTCATCTCACAGAGTTACATCTTTCCCTTCAAGAATCCTTTCGCTAAGGCTGTTCTTGTGGAATTGGAAAAGGGATATTTGGAAGCTCAAAGAGGGCTATGGTGAAAAAGGAAATATCTTCCGTTCAAAACGGGAAAGAAGCTTTCTGAGAAACTGCTCTGTGTTCTGTTAATTCATCTCAAAGAGTTACATCTTTCCCTTCAAGAAGCCTTTCGCTAAGGCTGTTCTTGTGGAATTGGCAAAGGGATATTTGGAAGCCCATGGAGGGCTATGGTGAAAAAGGAAATATCTTCCATTCAAAACTGGAAAGAAGCTTTCTGGGAGACTGCTCTGTGTTCTGTTAATTCATCTCACAGAGTTACATCTTGCCCTTCAAGAAGCCTTTCGCTAAGGCTGTTCTTGTGGAAATCGCAAAGGGATATTTGGAAGCCCATAGAGGGCTATGTGAAAAAGGAAATATCTTCTGTTCAAAACTGGAAAGAAGCTTTCTGAGAAACTGCTCTGTGTTCTGTTAATTCATCACACAGAGTTACATCTTTCCCTTCAAGAAGCCTTTCGCTAAGGCTGTTCTTGTGGAATTGGCAAAGGGATATTTGGAAGCCCATAGAGGGCTATGGTGAAAAAAGAAATATCTTCCGTTCAAAACTGGAAAGAAGCTTTCTGAGAAACTGCTCTGTGTTCTGTTAATTCATCTCACAGAGTTACATCTTTCCCTTCAAGAAGCCTTTCGCTAAGGCTGTTCTTGTGGAATTGGCAAAAGGGATATTTGGAAGCCCATGGAGGGCTATGGTGAAAAAGGAAGTATCTTCCGGTCAAAACTGGAAAGAAGCTTTCTGAGAAACTGCTCTGTGTTCTGTTAATTCATCTCCCAGAGTTACATCTTTCCCTTCAAGAAGCCTTTCGCTAAGGCTGTTCTTGTGGAATTGGCAAAGGGATATTTGGAAGCCCATAGAGGGCTATGGTGAAAAAGGAAATATCTTCCGTTCAAAACGGGAAAGAACCTTTCTGAGAAACTGCTCTGTGTTCTGTTAATTTATCTAAAAGTGTTACATCTTTCCCTTCAAGAAGCCTTTCGCTAAGGCTGTTCTTGTGTAATTCGCAAAGGGATATTTGGAAGCCCATAGAAGGCTATGGTAAAAAAGAAAATATCTTCCGTTCAAAACTGGAAAGAAGCTTTCCGAGAAAGTGCTCTGTGTTCTCTAAATTCATCTCACAGAGTTACATCTTTCCCTTCAAGAAGCCTTTCGCTAAGTCTGTTCTTGTGGAATTGGCAAAGGGATATTTGGAAGCCCATGGAGGGCTATGGTGAAAAAGGAAATATCTTCCGTTCAAAACTGGAAAGAAGCTTTCTGGGAAACTGCTCTGTGTTCTGTTAATTCATCTCACAGAGTTACATCTTTACCTTCAAGAAGCCTTTCGCTAAGGCTGTTCTTGTGGAATTGGCAAAGGGATATTTGGAAGCCCATAGAGGGCTATGGTGAAAAAGGAAATATCTTCCGTTCAAAACTGGAAAGAAGCTTTCTGAGAAACTGCTTTGTGTTCTGTTAATTCATCTCACAGAGTTACATCTTTCCCTTCAAGAAGCCTTTCGCTAAGGCTTTTCTTGTGGAATTGGCAAAGGGATATTTGGAAACCCGTAGAGGGCTATGGTGAAAAAGGAAAAACCTTCCGTTCAAAACTGGAAGGAATCTTTCTGAGAAGCTGCTCGGTGTTCTGTTAATTCATCTCGAAGAGTTACATCTTTCCCTTCAAGAAGCCTTTCGCTAAGGCTGTTCTTGTGGAATAGGCAAAGGGATATTTGGAAGCCCATAGAGGGCTATGGTGAAAAAGGAAATATCTTCCGTTCAAAACTGGAAATAAGCTTTCTGAGAAACTGCTCTGTGTTTTGTGAATTCATCTCACAGAGTTACATCTTTCCCTTCAAGAAGCCTTTCGCTAAGGCTGTTCTTGTGGAATTGGGAAAGAGATATTTGGAAGCCCATAGAGGGCTATGGTGAAAAATTAAATATTTTCCGTTCAAAACTGGAAAGAAGCTTTCTGAGAAACTGCTCTGTGTTCTGTGAATTCATCTCACAGAGTTACATCTTTCCCTTCAAGAAGCCTTTCGCTAAGGCTGTTCTTGTGGAATTGGCAAAGGGATATTTGGAAGCCCCTAGAGGGCAATGGTGAAAAAGGAAGTACCTTTCGTTCAAAACTGGAAAGAAGCTTTCTGAGAAACTGCTCTGTGTTCTGTTAATTCATCTCACAGAGTTACATCTTTCCCTTCAAGAAGCCTTTCGCTAAGGCTGTTCTTGTGGAATTGGCAAAGGGATATTTGGAAGCCCATAGAGGGCTATGGTGAAAAAGGAAATATCTTCCGTTCAAAACTGGAAAGAAGCTTTCTGAGAAACTGCTCTGTGTTCTGTTAACTCATCTCACAGAGTTACATCTTTCCCTTCAAGAAGTCTTTCGCTAAGGCTGTTCTTGTGGAATTGGAACAGGGATATTTGGAAGCCCATAGAGGGCTATGGTGAAAAAGGAAATATCTTCCGTTAAAAACTGGAAAGAAGCTTTCTGAGAAACTGCTCTGTGTTCTGTGAATTCATCTCACAGAGTTACATCTTTCCCTTCAAGAATCCTTTCGCTAAGGCTGTTCTTGTGGAATTGGCAAAGGGATATTTGGAAGCCCAAAGAGGGCTATGGTGAAAAAGGAAATATCTTCCGTTCAAAACGGGAAAGAAGCTTTCTGAGAAACTGCTCTGTGTTCTGTTAATTCATCTCAAAGAGTTACATCTTTCCCTTCAAGAAGCCTTTCGCTAAGGCTGTTCTTGTGGAAGTGGCAAAGGGATATTTGGAAGCCCATGGAGGGCTATGGTGAAAAAGGAAATATCTTCCATTCAAAACTGGAAAGAAGCTTTCTGGGAGACTGCTCTGTGTTCTGTTAATTCATCTCACAGAGTTACATCTTTCCCTTCAAGAAGCCTTTCGCTAAGGCTGTTCTTGTGGAAATCGCAAAGGGATATTTGGAAGCCCATAGAGGGCTATGTGAAAAAGGAAATATCTTCTGTTCAAAACTGGAAAGAAGCTTTCTGAGAAACTGCTCTGTGTTCTGTTAATTCATCACACAGAGTTACATCTTTCCCTTCAAGAAGCCTTTCGCTAAGGCTGTTCTTGTGGAATTGGCAAAGAGATATTTGGAAGCCCATAGAGGGCTATGGTGAAAAAGGAAATATCTTCCGTTCAAAACTGGAAAGAAGCTTTCTGAGAAACTGCTCTGTGTTCTGTTAATTCATCTCACAGAGTTACATCTTTCCCTTCAAGAAGCCTTTCGCTAAGGCTGTTCTTTTGGAATTGGCAAAGGGATATTTGGAAGCCCATAGAGGGCTATGGTGAAAAAGGAAATATCTTCCGTTCAAAACTGGAAAGAAGCTTTCTGAGAAACTGCTCTGTGTTCTGTTAATTCATCTCACAGAGTTACATCTTTCCCTTCAAGAATCCTTTCGCTAAGGCTGTTCTTGTGGAATTGTCAAAGGGATATTTGGAAGACCATAGAGGGCTATGGTGAAAAAGGAAATATCTTCCATTCAAAACTGGAAAGAAACTTTCTGAGAAAATGCTCTGTGTTCTGTGAATTCATCTCACAGAGTTACATCTTTCCCTTCAAGAAGCCTTTCGCTAAGACTGTTCTTGTGAAATTGGGAAAGGGATACTTGGAAGCCCCTAGAGGGCAATGGTGAAAAAGGAAGTACCTTTCGTTCAAAACTGGAAAGAAGCTTTCTGAGAAACTGCTCTGTGTTCTGTTAATTCATCTCACAGAGTTACATCTTTCCCTTCAAGAAGCCTTTCGCTAAGGCTGTTCTTGTGGAATTGGCAAAGGGATATTTGGAAGCCCTTAGAGGGCTATGGTGAAAAAGGAAATATCTTCCGTTCAAAACTGGAAAGAAGCTTTCTGAGAAACTGCTCTGTGTTCTGTTAACTCATCTCACTGAGTTACATCTTTCCCTTCAAGAAGCCTTTCGCTAAGGCTCTTCTTGTGGAATTGGAAAAGGGATATTTGGAAGCCCATAGAGGGCTATGGTGAAAAAGGAAATATCTTCCGTTAAAAACTGGAAAGAAGCTTTCTGAGAAACTGCTCTGTGTTCTGTGAATTCATCTCACAGAGTTACATCATTCCCTTCAAGAAGCCTTTCGCTAAGGCTGTTCTTGTGGAATTGGCAAAGGGATATTTGGAAGCCCATAGAAGGCTATGGTGAAAAAGGAAATATCTTCCGTTCAAAACTGGATAGAAGCTTTCTGAGAAACTGCTCTGTGTTCTGTTAATTCATCTCACAGAGTTACATCTTTCCCTTCAAGAAGCCTTTCGCTAAGGCTGTTCTTGTGGAATTGGCAAAGGGATATTTGGAAGCCCATAGAGGGCTATGGTGAAAAAGGAAATATCTTCCGTTCAAAACTGGAAAGAAGCTTTCTGAGAAACTGCTCTGTGTTCTGTTAACTCATCTCACAGAGTTACATCTTTCCCTTCAAGAAGTCTTTCGCTAAGGCTGTTCTTGTGGAATTGGAACAGGGATATTTGGAAGCCCATAGAGGGCTATGGTGAAAAAGGAAATATCTTCCGTTAAAAACTGGAAAGAAGCTTTCTGAGAAACTGCTCTGTGTTCTGTGAATTCATCTCACAGAGTTACATCTTTCCCTTCAAGAATCCTTTCGCTAAGGCTGTTCTTGTTGAATTGGCAAAGGGATATTTGGAAGCCCAAAGAGGGCTATGGTGAAAAAGGAAATATCTTCCGTTCAAAACGGGAAAGAAGCTTTCTGAGAAACTGCTCTGTGTTCTGTTAATTCATCTCAAAGAGTTACATCTTTCCCTTCAAGAAGCCTTTCGCTAAGGCTGTTCTTGTGGAATTGGCAAAGGGATATTTGGAAGCCCATGGAGGGCTATGGTGAAAAAGGAAATATCTTCCATTCAAAACTGGAAAGAAGCTTTCTGGGAGACTGCTCTGTGTTCTGTTAATTCATCTCACAGAGTTACATCTTTCCCTTCAAGAAGCCTTTCGCTAAGGCTCTTCTTGTGGAATTGGAAAAGGGATATTTGGAAGCCCATAGAGGGCTATGGTGAAAAAGGAAATATCTTCCGTTAAAAACTGGAAAGAAGCTTTCTGAGAAACTGCTCTGTGTTCTGTGAATTCATCTCACAGAGTTACATCTTTCCCTTCAAGAATCCTTTCGCTAAGGCTGTTCTTGTGGAATTGGCAAAGGGATATTTGGAAACCCATAGAGGGCTATGGTGAAAAAGGAAATATCTTCCGTTCAAAACTGGAAAGAAGCTTTCTGAGAAACTGCTCTCTGTTCTTTTAATTCATCACACAGAGTTACATCTTTCCCTTCAAGAAGCCTTTCGCTAAGGCTGTTCTTGTGGAATTGGCAAAGGGATATTTGGAAGCCCAAAGAGGGCTATGGTGAAAAAGGAAATACAATCCGTTCAAAACTGGGAAGAAGCTTTCAGAGAAACTGCTCTGTGTTCTGTTAATTCATCTCAGAGAGTTACATCTTTCCCTTCAAGAAGCCTTTCGCTAAGGCTGTTCTTTTGGAATTGGAACAGGGATATTTGGAAGCCCATAGAGGGCTATGGTGAAAAAGGAAATATCTTCCATTAAAAACTGGAAAGAAGCTTTCTGAGAAACTGCTCTGTGTTCTGTGAATTCATCTCACAGAGTTACATCTTTCCCTTCAAGAATCCTTTCGCTAAGGCTGTTCTTGTGGAATTGGCAAAGGGATATTTGGAAGCCCAAAGAGGGCTATGGTGAAAAAGGAAATATCTTCCGTTCAAAACGGGAAAGAAGCTTTCTGAGAAACTGCTCTGTGTTCTGTTAATTCATCTCAAAGAGTTACATCTTTCCCTTCAAGAAGCCTTTCGCTAAGGCTGTTCTTGTGGAATTGGCAAAGGGATATTTGGAAGCCCATGGAGGGCTATGGTGAAAAAGGAAATATCTTCCGTTCAAAACTGGAAAGAAGCTTTCTGGGAGACTGCTCTGTGTTCTGTTAATTCATCTCACAGAGTTACATCTTGCCCTTCAAGAAGCCTTTCGCTAAGGCTGTTCTTGTGGAAATCGCAAAGGGATATTTGGAAGCCCATAGAGGGCTATGTGAAAAAGGAAATATCTTCCGTTCAAAACTGGAAAGAAGCTTTCTGAGAAACTGCTCTGTGTTCTGTTAATTCATCACACAGAGTTACATCTTTCCCTTCAAGAAGCCTTTCGCTAAGGCTGTTCTTGTGGAATTGGCAAAGAGATATTTGGAAGCCCATAGAGGGCTATGGTGAAAAAGGAAATATCTTCCGTTCAAAACTGGAAAGAAGCTTTCTGAGAAACTGCTCTGTGTTCTGTTAATTCATCTCACAGAGTTACATCTTTCCCTTCAAGAAGCCTTTCGCTAAGGCTGTTCTTGTGGAATTGGCAAAGGGATATTTGGAAGCCCATAGAGGGCTATGGTGAAAAAGGAAATATCTTCCGTTCAAAAGTGGAAAGAAGCTTTCCGAGAAACTGCTCTGTGTTCTGTTAATTCATCTCACAGAGTTACATCTTTCCCTTCAAGAAGCCTTTCGCTAAGGCTGTTCTTGTGGAATTGGAACAGGGATATTTGGAAGCCCATAGAGGGTTATGGTGAAAAAGGAAATATCTTCCGTTCAAAACTGGAAAGAAGCTTTCTGAGAAACTGCTCAGTGTTCTGTTAATTCATCTAATAGAGTTACATCTTTCCCTTCAAGAAGCCTTTCGCTAAGGCTGTTCTTGTGGAATTGGCAAAGGGATATTTGGAAGCCCATAGAGGGCTATGGTGAAAAAAGAAATATCTTCCGTTCAAAACTGGAAAGAAGCTTTCTGAGAAACTGCTCTGTGTTCTGTTAATTCATCTCACAGAGTTACATCTTTCCCTTCAAGAAGCCTTTCGCTAAGGCTGTTCTTGTGGAATTGGCAAAAGGGATATTTGGAAGCCCATGGAGGGCTATGGTGAAAAAGGAAGTATCTTCCGGTCAAAACTGGAAAGAAGCTTTCTGAGAAACTGCTCTGTGTTCTGTTAATTCATCTCCCAGAGTTACATCTTTCCCTTCAAGAAGCCTTTCGCTAAGGCAGTTCTTGTGGAATTGGCAAAGGGATATTTGGAAGCCCATAGAGGGCTATGGTGAAAAAGGAAATATCTTCCGTTCAAAACGGGAAAGAACCTTTCTGAGAAACTGCTCTGTGTTCTGTTAATTTATCTAAAAGTGTTACATCTTTCCCTTCAAGAAGCCTTTCGCTAAGGCTGTTCTTGTGTAATTCGCAAAGGGATATTTGGAAGCCCATAGAAGGCTATGGTAAAAAAGAAAATATCTTCCGTTCAAAACTGGAAAGAAGCTTTCCGAGAAAGTGCTCTGTGTTCTCTAAATTCATCTCACAGAGTTACATCTTTCCCTTCAAGAAGCCTTTCGCTAAGTCTGTTCTTGTGGAATTGGCAAAGGGATATTTGGAAGCCCATGGAGGGCTATGGTGAAAAAGGAAATATCTTCCGTTCAAAACTGGAAAGAAGCTTTCTGGGAAACTGCTCTGTGTTCTGTTAATTCATCTCACAGAGTTACATCTTTCCCTTCAAGAAGCCTTTCGCTAAGGCTTTTCTTGTGGAATTGGCAAAGGGATATTTGGAAACCCGTAGAGGGCTATGGTGAAAAAGGAAAAACCTTCCGTTCAAAACTGGAAGGAATCTTTCTGAGAAGCTGCTCGGTGTTCTGTTAATTCATCTCGAAGAGTTACATCTTTCCCTTCAAGAAGCCTTTCGCTAAGGCTGTTCTTGTGGAATAGGCAAAGGGATATTTGGAAGCCCATAGAGGGCTATGGTGAAAAAGGAAATATCTTCCGTTCAAAACTGGAAATAAGCTTTCTGAGAAACTGCTCTGTGTTTTGTGAATTCATCTCACAGAGTTACATCTTTCCCTTCAAGAAGCCTTTCGCTAAGGCTGTTCTTGTGGAATTGGGAAAGAGATATTTGGAAGCCCATAGAGGGCTATGGTGAAAAATTAAATATTTTCCGTTCAAAACTGGAAAGAAGCTTTCTGAGAAACTGCTCTGTGTTCTGTGAATTCATCTCACAGAGTTACATCTTTCCCTTCAAGAAGCCTTTCGCTAAGGCTGTTCTTGTGGAATTGGCAAAGGGATATTTGGAAGCCCCTAGAGGGCAATGGTGAAAAAGCAAGTACCTTTCGTTCAAAACTGGAAAGAAGCTTTCTGAGAAACTGCTCTGTGTTCTGTTAATTCATCTCACAGAGTTACATCTTTCCCTTCAAGAAGCCTTTCGCTAAGGCTGTTCTTGTGGAATTGGCAAAGGGATATTTGGAAGCCCATAGAGGGCTATGGTGAAGAAGGAAATATCTTCCGTTCAAAACTGGAAAGAAGCTTTCTGAGAAACTGCTCTGTGTTCTGTTAACTCATCTCACAGAGTTACATCTTTCCCTTCAAGAAGTCTTTCGCTAAGGCTGTTCTTGTGGAATTGGAACAGGGATATTTGGAAGCCCATAGAGGGCTATGGTGAAAAAGGAAATATCTTCCGTTAAAAACTGGAAAGAAGCTTTCTGAGAAACTGCTCTGTGTTCTGTGAATTCATCTCACAGAGTTACATCTTTCCCTTCAAGAATCCTTTCGCTAAGGCTGTTCTTGTGGAATTGGCAAAGGGATATTTGGAAGCCCAAAGAGGGCTATGGTGAAAAAGGAAATATCTTCCGTTAAAAACTGGAAAGAAGCTTTCTGAGAAACTGCTCTGTGTTCTGTGAATTCATCTCACAGAGTTACATCATTCCCTTCAAGAAGCCTTTCGCTAAGGCTGTTCCTGTGGAATTGGCAAAGGGATATTTGGAAACCCATAGAGGGCCATGTTGAAAAAGGAAATATCTTCCGTTCAAAACTGGAAAGAAGCTTTCTGAGAAACTGCTCTCTGTTCTGTTAATTCATCACACAGAGTTACATCTTTCCCTTCAAGAAGCCTTTCGCTAAGGCTGTTCTTGTGGAATTGGCAAAGGGATATTTGGAAGCCCATAGAGGGCTATGGTGAAAAAAGAAATATCTTCCGTTCAAAACTGGAAAGAAGCTTTCTGAGAAACTGCTCTGTGTTCTGTTAATTCATCTCACAGAGTTACGTCTTTCCCTTCAAGAAGCCTTTCGCTAAGGCTGTTCTTGTGGAATTGGCAAAAGGGATATTTGGAAGCCCATGGAGGGCTATGGTGAAAAAGGAAGTATCTTCCGGTCAAAACTGGAAAGAAGCTTTCTGAGAAACTGCTCTGTGTTCTGTTAATTCATCTCCCAGAGTTACATCTTTCCCTTCAAGAAGCCTTTCGCTAAGGCTGTTCTTGTGGAATTGGCAAAGGGATATTTGGAAGCCCATAGAGGGCTATGGTGAAAAAGGAAATATCTTCCGTTCAAAACGGGAAAGAACCTTTCTGAGAAACTGCTCTGGGTTCTGTTAATTTATCTAAAAGTGTTACATCTTTCCCTTCAAGAAGCCTTTCGCTAAGGCTGTTCTTGTGTAATTCGCAAAGGGATATTTGGAAGCCCATAGAAGGCTATGGTAAAAAAGGAAATATCTTCCGTTCAAAACTGGAAAGAAGCTTTCCGAGAAACTGCTCTGTGTTCTCTAAATTCATCTCACAGAGTTACATCTTTCCCTTCAAGAAGCCTTTCGCTAAGGCTGTTCTTGTGGAATTGGCAAAGGGATATTTGGAAGCCCATGTAGGGCTATGGTGAAAAAGGAAATATCTTCCGTTCAAAACTGGAAAGAAGCTTTCTGAGAAACTGCTCTGTGTTCTGTGAATTCATCTCACAAAGTTACATCATTCCCTTCAAGAAGCCTTTCGCTAAGGCTGTTCTTGTGGAATTGGCAAAGGGATATTTGGAAGCCCATAGAGGGCTATGGTGAAAAAGGAAATATCTTCCATTCAAAACTGGAAAAAAGCTTTCTGAGAAACTGCTCTGAGTTCTGTTAATTCATCTCACAGAGTTACATCTTGCCCTTCAAGAAGCCTTTCGCTAAGGCTGTTCTTGAGGAAATGGCAAAGGGATATTTGGAAGCCCATAGAGGGCTATGTGAAAAAGGAAATATCTTCCGTTCAAAACTGGAAAGAAGCTTTCTGAGAAACTGCTCTGTGTTCTGTTAATTCATCACACAGAGTTACATCTTTCCCTTCAAGAAGCATTTCGCTAAGGCTGTTGTTGTGGAATTGGCAAAGGGATATTAGGAAGCCCAAAGAGGGCTATGGTGAAAAAGGAAATATCTTCCGTTCAAAACTGGAAAGAAGCTTTCTGAGAAACTGCTCTGTGTTCTGTTAATTCATCTCACAGAGTTACATCTTTCCCTTCAAGAAGCCTTTCTCTAAGGCTGTTCTTGTGGAATTGGCAAAGGGATATTTGGAAGCCCATAGAGGGCTATGGTGAAAAAGGAAATATCTTCCGTTCAAAACTGGAAAGAAGCTTTCTGAGAAATTGCTCTGTGTTCTGTTAATTCATCTCACAGAGTTACATCTTTCCCTTCAAGAAGCCTTTACCTAAGGCTGTTGTTGTGGAATTGGCAAAGGGATATTTGGAAGCCCATAGAGGGCTATGGTGAAAAAGGAAATATCTTCCGTTCAAAACTGGAAGGAATCTTTCTGAGAAGCTGCTCGGTGTTCTGTTAATTCATCTCGAAGAGTTACATCTTTCCCTTCAAGAAGCCTTTCGCTAAGGCTGTTCTTGTGGAATAGGCAAAGGGATATTTGGAAGCCCATAGAGGGCTATGGTGAAAAAGGAAATATCTTCCGTTCAAAACTGGAAAGAAGCTTTCTGAGAAACTGCTCTGTGTTCTGTTAATTCATCTCACAGAGTTACATCTTTCACTTCAAGAAGCTTTTCGCTAAGGCTGTTCTTGTGGAATTGGCAAAGGGATATTTGGAAGACCATAGAGGGCTATGGTGAAAAAGGAAATATCTTCCATTCAAAACTGGAAAGAAACTTTCTGAGAAACTGCTCTGTGTTCTGTGAATTCATCTCACAGAGTTACATCTTTCCCTTCAAGAATCCTTTCGCTAAGGCTGTTCTTGTGGAATTGGCAAGGGGATATTTGGAAACCCATAGAGGGCTATGGTGAAAAAGGAAATATCTTCCGTTCAAAACGGGAAAGAAGCTTTCTGAGAAACTGCTCTCTGTTCTGTTAATTCATCACACAGAGTTACATCTTTCCCTTCAAGAAGCCTTTCGCTAAGGCTGTTCTTGTGGAATTGGCAAAGGGATATTTGGAAGCCCAAAGAGGGCTATGGTGAAAAAGGAAATACAATCCGTTCAAAAGTGGGAAGAAGCTTTCAGAGAAACTGCTCTGTGTTCTGTTAATTCATCTCAGAGAGTTACATCTTTCCCTTCAAGAAGCCTTTCGCTAAGGCTGTTCTTTTGGAATTGGGAAAGGGATATTTGGAAGCCAATAGAGGGCTATGGTGAAAAAGGAAATATCTTCCGTTCAAAACTGGAAAGAAGCTTTCTGAGAAACTGCTCTGTGTTCTGTTAATTCATCTCACAGTGTTACATCTTTCCCTTCAAGAAGCCTTCGCTAAGGCTGTTCTTGTGGAATTGGTAAAGGGATATTTGGAAGACCATAGAGGTCTATGGTGAAAAAGGAAATATCTTCCATTCAAAACTGGAAAGAAACTTTCTGAGAAACTGCTCTGTGTTCTGTGAATTCATCTCACAGAGTTACATCTTTCCCTTCAAGAAGCCTTTCTCTAAGGCTGTTCTTGTGGAATTGGCAAAGGGATATTTGGAAGCCCATAGAGGGCTATGGTGAAAAAGGCAATATCTTCCGTTCAAAACTGGAAAGAAGCTTTCTGAGAAACTGCTCTGTGTTCTGTTAATTCATCTCACAGAGTTACATCTTTCCCTTCAAGAAGCCTTTCGCTAAGGCTGTTCTTGTGGAATTGGCAAAGGGATATTTGGAAGCCCATAGAGGGCTATGGTGAAAAAGGAAATATCTTCCCTTCAAAACTGGAAAGAAGCTTTCTGAGAACCTGCTCTGTGTTCTGTTAATTCATCTCACAGAGTTCCATCTTTCCCTTCAAGAAGCCTTTCGCTAAGGCTGTTCTTGTGGAATTGGCAAAGGGATATTTGGAAGCCCATAGAGGGCTATGGTGAATAAGGAAATATCTTCCGTTCAAAACGGGAAAGAAGCTTTCTGAGAAACTGCTCTGTGTTCTGTTAATTCATCTCAAAGAGTTACATCTTTCCCCTCAAGAAGCCTTTCGCTAAGGCTGTTCTTGTGGAATTGGCAAAGGGATATTTGGAAGCCCATGGAGGGCTATGGTGAAAAAGGAAATATCTTCCGTTCAAAACTGGAAAGAAGCTTTCTGGGAAACTGCTCTGTGTTCTGTTAATTCATCTCACAGAGTTACATCTTTCCCTTCAAGAAGCCTTTCGCTAAGGATGTTCTTGTGGAATTGGAAAAGGGATATTTGGAAGCCCATAGAGGGCTATGGTGAAAAAGGAAATATCTTCCGTTCAAAACTGGAAAGAAGCTTTCTGAGAAACTGCTATGTGTTCTGTGAATTCATCTCACAGAGTTACATCATTCCCTTCAAGAAGCCTTTCGCTAAGGCTGTTCTTGTGGAATTGGCAAAGGGATATTTGGAAACCCATAGAGGGCCATGTTGAAAAAGGAAATATCTTCCGTTCAAAACGGGAAAGAAGCTTTCTGAGAAACTCTTCTCTGTTCTGTTAATTCATCACACAGAGTTACATCTTTCCCGTCAAGATGCCTTTCGCTAAGGCTGTTCTTGTGGAATTGGCAAAGGGATATTTGGAAGCCCAAAGAGGGCTATGGTGAAAAAGGAAATACAATCCGTTCAAAACTGGAAAGAAGCTTTCCAAGAAACTGCTCTGTGTTCTGTTAATTCATCTCACAGAGTTACATCTTGCCCTTCAAGAAGCCTTTCGCTAAGGCTGTTCTTGTGGAATTGGCAAAGGGATATTTGGAAGACCGTAGAGGGCTATGGTGAAAAAGGAAATATCTTCCATTCAAAAGTGGAGAGAAACTTTCTGAGAAACTGCTCTGTGTTCTGTGAAATCATCTCACAGAGTTACATCTTTCCCTTCAAGAAGCCTTTCGCTAAGACTGTTCTTGTGTAATTGGCAAAGGGATGTTTGGAAGCCCATAGATGGCTATGGTGAAAAAGGAAATATCTTCCGTTCAAAAGTGGAAAGAAGCTTTCCGAGAAACTGCTCTGTGTTCTGTTAATTCATCTCACAGAGTTACATCTTTCCCTTCAAGAAGCCTTTCGCTAAGGCTGTTCTTGTGGAATTGGAACAGGGATATTTGGAAGCCCATAGAGGGTTATGGTGAAAAAGGAAATATCTTCCGTTCAAAACTGGAAAGAAGCTTTCTGAGAAACTGCTCTGTGTTCTGTTAATTCATCTCACAGAGTTACATCTTTCCCTTCAAGAAGCCTTTCGCTAAGGCTGTTCTTGTGGAATTGGCAAAAGGGATATTTGGAAGCCCATGGAGGGTTATGGTGAAAAAGTAAGTATCTTCCGGTCAAAACTGGAAAGAAGCTTTCTGAGAAACTGCTCTGTGTTCTGTTAATTCATCTCCCAGAGTTACATCTTTCCCTTCAAGAAGCCTTTCGCTAAGGCTGTTCTTGTGGAATTGGCAAAGGGATATTTGGAAGCCCATAGAAGGCTATGGTGAAAAAGGAAATATCTTCCGTTCAAAACGGGAAAGAACCTTTCTGAGAAACTGCTCTGTGTTCTGTTAATTTATCTAAAAGTGTTACATCTTTCCCTTCAAGAAGCCTTTCGCTAAGGCTGTTCTTGTGTAATTCGCAAAGGGATATTTGGAAGCCCATAGAAGGCTATGGTAAAAAAGGAAATATCTTCCGTTCAAAACTGGAAAGAAGCTTTCCGAGAAACTGCTCTGTGTTCTCTAAATTCATCTCACAGAGTTACATCTTTCCCTTCAAGAAGCCTTTCGCTAAGGCTGTTCTTGTGGAATTGGCAAAGGGATATTTGGAAGCCCATGGAGGGCTATGGTGAAAAAGGAAATATCTTCCGTTCAAAACTGGAAAGAAGCTTTCTGGGAAACTGCTCTGTGTTCTGTTAATTCATCTCACAGAGTTTCATCTTTACCTTCAAGAAGCCTTTCGCTAAGGCTGTTCTTGTGGAATTGGCAAAGGGATATTTGGAAGCCCATAGAGGGCTATGGTGAAAAAGGAAATATCTTCCGTTCAAAACTGGAAAAAAGCTTTCTGAGAAACTGCTCTGAGTTCTGTTAATTCATCTTACAGAGTTACATCTTGCCCTTCAAGAAGCCTTTCGCTAAGCCTGTTCTTGTGGAAATGGCAAAGGGATATGTGGAAGCCCATAGAGGGCTATGTGAAAAAGGAAATATCTTCCGTTCAAAACCGGAAAGAAGCTTTCTGAGAAACTGCTCTGTGTTCTGTTAATTCATCACACAGAGTTACATCTTTCCCTTCAAGAAGCCTTTCGCTAAGGCTGTTCTTGTGGAATTGGCAAAGGGATATTTGGAAGCCCATAGAGGGCTATGGTGAAAAAGGAAATATCTTCCGTTCAAAACTGGAAAGAAGCTTTCTGAGAAACTGCTCTGTGTTCTGTTAATTCATCTCACAGAGTTACATCTTTCCCTTCAAGAAGCCTTTCGCTAAGGCTGTTCTTGTGGAATTGGCAAAGGGATATTTGGAAGCCCATAGAGGGCTATGGTGAAAAAGGAAATATCTTCCATTCAAAACTGGAAAAAAGCTTTCTGAGAAACTGCTCTGAGTTCTGTTAATTCATCTCACAGAGTTACATCTTGCCCTTCAAGAAGCCTTTCGCTAAGGCTGTTCTTGTGGAAATGGCAAAGGGATATTTGGAAGCCCATAGAGGGCTATGTGAAAAAGGAAATATCTTCCGTTCAAAACTGGAAAGAAGCTTTCTGAGAAACTGCTCTGTGTTCTGTTAATTCATCACACAGAGTTACATCTTTCCCTTCAAGAAGCCTTTCGCTAAGGCTGTTCTTGTGGAATTGGCAAAGGGATATTTGGAAGCCCGTAGAGGGCTATGGTGAAAAAGGAAATATCTTCCGTTCAAAACTGGAAAGAAGCTTTCTGAGAAACTGCTCTGTGTTCTGTTAATTCATCTCACAGAGTTACATCCTTCACTTAAAGAAGCCTTTCGCTAAGGCTGTTCTTGTGGAATTGGCAAAGGGATATTTGGAAGCCCATAGAGGCCTATGGTGAAAAAGGAAATATCTACCGTTCAAAACGGGAAAGAAAATTTCTGAGAAACTGCTCTGTGTTCTGTAAATTCATCTCAAAGAGTTACATCTTTCCCTTCAAGAAGCCTTTCCCTAAGGCTGTTCTTGTGTAATTGGCAAAGGGATATTTGGAAGCCCATAGAAGGCTATGGTGAAAAAGGAAATATCTTCCGTTCAAAACTGGATAGAAGCTTTCTGAGAAACTGCTCTGTGTTCTGTTAATTCATCTCACAGAGTTACATCTTTCCCTTCAAGAAGCCTATCTCTAAGGATGTTCTTGTGGAATTGGCAAAGGGATATTTGGAAGCCCATAGAGGGCTATGGTGAAAAAGGAAATATCTTCCGTTCAAAACTGGAAAGAAGCTTTCTGAGAAACTGCTCTGTGTTCTGTTAATTCATCTCACAAAGTTACATCTTTTCCTTCAAGAAGCCTTTCGCTAAGGCTGTTCTTGTGTAATTGGCAAATGGATATTTGGAAGCCCATAGAGGGCTAAGGTGAAAAAGGAAATATTTTCCGTTCAAAACTGGAAAGAAGCTTTCTGAGAAACTGCTCTGTGTTCTGTTAATTCATCTCACAGAGTTACATCTTTCCCTTCAAGAAGCCTTTCGCTAAGGCTGTTCTTGTGGAATTGGCAAAAGGATATTTGGAAGCCCATAGAGGGCTACGGTGAAAAAGGAAATATCTTCCATTCAAAACTGGAAAGAAGCTTTCTGAGAAACTGCTCTGTGTTTTGTTAATTCATCTCAGAGAGTTACATCTTTCCCCTCAAGAAACCTTTCGCTATGGCTGTTCTTGTGAAATTGGGAAATTGATATTTGGAAGCCCATAGAGGGCTATGGTGAAAAAGGAAATATCTTCCGTTCAAAACTGGAAAGAAGCTTTCTGAGAAACTGCTCTGTGTTCTGTTAATTCATCTCACAGAGTTACATCTTTCCCTTCAAGAAGCCTTTCGCTAAGGCTGTTCTTGTGGAATTGGCAAAGGGATATTTGGAAGCCCATAGAGGGCTGTGGTGAAAAAGGAAATATCTTCCCTTCAAAACTGGAAAGAAGCTTTCTGAGAACCTGCTCTGTGTTCTGTTAATTCATCTCACAGAGTTCCATCTTTCCCTTCAAGAAGCCTTTCGCTAAGGCTGTTCTTGTGGAATTGGCAAAGGGATATTTGGAAGCCCATAGAGGGCTATGGTGAATAAGGAAATATCTTCCGTTCAAAACGGGAAAGAAGCTTTCTGAGAAACTGCTCTGTGTTCTGTTAATTCATCTCAAAGAGTTACATCTTTCCCCTCAAGAAGCCTTTCGCTAAGGCTGTTCTTGTGGAATTGGCAAAGGGATATTTGGAAGCCCATGGAGGGCTATGGTGAAAAAGGAAATATCTTCCGTTCAAAACTGGAAAGAAGCTTTCTGGGAAACTGCTCTGTGTTCTGTTAATTCATCTCACAGAGTTACATCTTTCCCTTCAAGAAGCCTTTCGCTAAGGCTGTTCCTGTGGAATTGGAAAAGGGATATTTGGAAGCCCATAGAGGGCTATGGTGAAAAAGGAAATATCTTCCGTTCAAAACTGGAAAGAAGCTTTCTGAGAAACTGCTATGTGTTCTGTGAATTCATCTCACAGAGTTACATCATTCCCTTCAAGAAGCCTTTCGCTAAGGCTGTTCTTGTGGAATTGGCAAAGGGATATTTGGAAACCCATAGAGGGCCATGTTGAAAAAGGAAATATCTTCCGTTCAAAACGGGAAAGAAGCTTTCTGAGAAACTCTTCTCTGTTCTGTTAATTCATCACACAGAGTTACATCTTTCCCGTCAAGATGCCTTTCGCTAAGGCTGTTCTTGTGGAATTGGCAAAGGGATATTTGGAAGCCCAAAGAGGGCTATGGTGAAAAAGGAAATACAATCCGTTCAAAACTGGAAAGAAGCTTTCCAAGAAACTGCTCTGTGTTCTGTTAATTCATCTCACAGAGTTACATCTTGCCCTTCAAGAAGCCTTTCGCTAAGGCTGTTCTTGTGGAATTGGCAAAGGGATATTTGGAAGACCGTAGAGGGCTATGGTGAAAAAGGAAATATCTTCCATTCAAAAGTGGAGAGAAACTTTCTGAGAAACTGCTCTGTGTTCTGTGAAATCATCTCACAGAGTTACATCTTTCCCTTCAAGAAGCCTTTCGCTAAGACTGTTCTTGTGTAATTGGCAAAGGGATGTTTGGAAGCCCATAGATGGCTATGGTGAAAAAGGAAATATCTTCCGTTCAAAAGTGGAAAGAAGCTTTCCGAGAAACTGCTCTGTGTTCTGTTAATTCATCTCACAGAGTTACATCTTTCCCTTCAAGAAGCCTTTCGCTAAGGCTGTTCTTGTGGAATTGGAACAGGGATATTTGGAAGCCCATAGAGGGTTATGGTGAAAAAGGAAATATCTTCCGTTCAAAACTGGAAAGAAGCTTTCTGAGAAACTGCTCTGTGTTCTGTTAATTCATCTCACAGAGTTACATCTTTCCCTTCAAGAAGCCTTTCGCTAAGGCTGTTCTTGTGGAATTGGCAAAGGGATATTTGGAAGCCCATAGAGGGCTATGGTGAAAAAAGAAATATCTTCCGTTCAAAACTGGAAAGAAGCTTTCTGAGAAACTGCTCTGTGTTCTGTTAATTCATCTCACAGAGTTACATCTTTCCCTTCAAGAAGCCTTTCGCTAAGGCTGTTCTTGTGGAATTGGAAAAGGGATATTTGGAAGCCCATGGAGGGTTATGGTGAAAAAGGAAGTATCTTCCGGTCAAAACTGGAAAGAAGCTTTCTGAGAAACTGCTCTGTGTTCTGTTAATTCATCTCCCAGAGTTACATCTTTCCCTTCAAGAAGCCTTTCGCTAAGGCTGTTCTTGTGGAATTGGCAAAGGGATATTTGGAAGCCCATAGAAGGCTATGGTGAAAAAGGAAATATCTTCCGTTCAAAACGGGAAAGAACCTTTCTGAGAAACTGCTCTGTGTTCTGTTAATTTATCTAAAAGTGTTACATCTTTCCCTTCAAGAAGCCTTTCGCTAAGGCTGTTCTTGTGTAATTCGCAAAGGGATATTTGGAAGCCCATAGAAGGCTATGGTAAAAAAGGAAATATCTTCCGTTCAAAACTGGAAAGAAGCTTTCCGAGAAACTGCTCTGTGTTCTCTAAATTCATCTCACAGAGTTACATCTTTCCCTTCAAGAAGCCTTTCGCTAAGGCTGTTCTTGTGGAATTGGCAAAGGGATATTTGGAAGCCCATGGAGGGCTATGGTGAAAAGGGAAATATCTTCCGTTCAAAACTGGAAAGAAGCTTTCTGGGAAACTGCTCTGTGTTCTGTTAATTCATCTCACAGAGTTTCATCTTTACCTTCAAGAAGCCTTTCGCTAAGGCTGTTCTTGTGGAATTGGCAAAGGGATGTTTGGAAGCCCATAGAGGGCTATGGTGAAAAAGGAAATATCTTCCGTTCAAAACTGGAAAAAAGCTTTCTGAGAAACTGCTCTGAGTTCTGTTAATTCATCTTACAGAGTTACATCTTGCCCTTCAAGAAGCCTTTCGCTAAGGCTGTTCTTGTGGAAATGGCAAAGGGATATGTGGAAGCCCATAGAGGGCTATGTGAAAAAGGAAATATCTTCCGTTCAAAACCGGAAAGAAGCTTTCTGAGAAACTGCTCTGTGTTCTGTTAATTCATCACACAGAGTTACATCTTTCCCTTCAAGAAGCCTTTCGCTAAGGCTGTTCTTGTGGAATTGGCAAAGGGATATTTGGAAGCCCATAGAGGGCTATGGTGAAAAAGGAAATATCTTCCGTTCAAAACTGGAAAGAAGCTTTCTGAGAAACTGCTCTGTGTTCTGTTAATTCATCTCACAGAGTTACATCTTTCCCTTCAAGAAGCCTTTCGCTAAGGCTGTTCTTGTGGAATTGGCAAAGGGATATTTGGAAGCCCATAGAGGGCTATGGTGAAAAAGGAAATATCTTCCATTCAAAACTGGAAAAAAGCTTTCTGAGAAACTGCTCTGAGTTCTGTTAATTCATCTCACAGAGTTACATCTTGCCCTTCAAGAAGCCTTTCGCTAAGGCTGTTCTTGTGGAAATGGCAAAGGGATATTTCGAAGCCCATAGAGGGCTATGTGAAAAAGGAAATATCTTCCGTTCAAAACTGGAAAGAAGCTTTCTGAGAAACTGCTCTGTGTTCTGTTAATTCATCACACAGAGTTACATCTTTCCCTTCAAGAAGCCTTTCGCTAAGGCTGTTCTTGTGGAATTGGCAAAGGGATATTTGGAAGCCCGTAGAGGGCTATGGTGAAAAAGGAAATATCTTCCGTTCAAAACTGGAAAGAAGCTTTCTGAGAAACTGCTCTGTGTTCTGTTAATTCATCTCACAGAGTTACATCTTTCACTTAAAGAAGCCTTTCGCTAAGGCTGTTCTTGTGGAATTGGCAAAGGGATATTTGGAAGCCCATAGAGGCCTATGGTGAAAAAGGAAATATCTACCGTTCAAAACGGGAAAGAAAATTTCTGAGAAACTGCTCTGTGTTCTGTAAATTCATCTCAAAGAGTTACATCTTTCCCTTCAAGAAGCCTTTCCCTAAGGCTGTTCTTGTGTAATTGGCAAAGGGATATTTGGAAGCCCATAGAAGGCTATGGTGAAAAAGGAAATATCTTCCGTTCAAAAGTGGATAGAAGCTTTCTGAGAAACTGCTCTGTGTTCTGTTAATTCATCTCACAGAGTTACATCTTTCCCTTCAAGAAGCCTATCTCTAAGGATGTTCTTGTGGAATTGGCAAAGGGATATTTGGAAGCCCATAGAGGGCTATGGTGAAAAAGGAAATATCTTCCGTTCAAAACTGGAAAGAAGCTTTCTGAGAAACTGCTCTGTGTTCTGTTAATTCATCTCACAAAGTTACATCTTTTCCTTCAAGAAGCCTTTCGCTAAGGCTGTTCTTGTGTAATTGGCAAATGGATATTTGGAAGCCCATAGAGGGCTAAGGTGAAAAAGGAAATATTTTCCGTTCAAAACTGGAAAGAAGCTTTCTGAGAAACTGCTCTGTGTTCTGTTAATTCATCTCACAGAGTTACATCTTTCCCTTCAAGAAGCCTTTCGCTAAGGCTGTTCTTGTGGAATTGGCAAAAGGATATTTGGAAGCCCATAGAGGGCTACGGTGAAAAAGGATATATCTTCCGTTCAAAACTGGAAAGAAGCTTTCTGAGAAACTGCTCTGTGTTTTGTTAATTCATCTCAGAGAGTTACATCTTTCCCCTCAAGAAACCTTTCGCTATGGCTGTTCTTGTGAAATTGGGAAATTGATATTTGGAAGCCCATAGAGGGCTATGGTGAAAAAGGAAATATCTTCCGTTCAAAACTGGAAAGAAGCTTTCTGAGAAACTGCTCTGTGTTCTGTTAATTCATCTCACAGAGTTACATCTTTCCCTTCAAGAAGCCTTTCGCTAAGGCTGTTCTTGTGGAATTGGCAAAGGGATATTTCGAAGCCCATAGATGGCTATGGTGAAAAAGGAAATATCTTCCGTTCAAAACTGGAAAGAAGCTTTCTGAGAAACTGCTCTGTGTTCTGTAAATTCATCTCACAGAGTTACATCTTTCCCTTCAAGAAGCCTTTCGCTAAGGCTGTTCTTGTGGAATTGGCAAAGGGATATTTGGAAACCCATAGAGGGCTATGGTGAAAAAGGAAATATCTTCCGTTCAAAACTGGAAAGAAGCTTTCTGAGAAACTGCTATCTGTTCTGTTAATTCATCACACAGAGTTACATCTTTCCCTTCAAGAAGCCTTTCGCTAAGGCTGTTCTTGGGGAATTGGCAAAGGGATATTTGGAAGCCCATAGAGGGCTATGGTGAAAAAGGAAATATCTTCCGTTCAAAACTGGAAGTAAGCTTTCTGAGAAACTGCTCTGTGTTCTGTTAATTCATCTCACAGAGTTACATCTTTCCCTCTTAGAAGCCTTTCGCTAAGGCTGTTCTTGTGGAATTGGCAAAGGGATATTTGGAAGCCCATAGTGCTATGATGAAAAAGGAAATATCTTCCGTTGAAAACTGGAAAGAAGCTTTCTTAGAAACTGCTCTGTGTTCTGTTAATTCATCTCACAGAGTTACATCTTTCCCTTCAAGAAGCCTTTCGCTAAGGCTGTTCTTGTGGAATTGGCAAAGGGATATTTGGAAGCCCATAGAGGGCTATGGTGAAAAAGGAAATATCTTCCATTCAAAACTGGAAAAAAGCTTTCTGAGAAACTGCTCTGAGTTCTGTTAATTCATCTCACAGAGTTACATCTTGCCCTTCAAGAAGCCTTTCGCTAAGGCTGTTCTTGTGGAAATGGCAAAGGGATATTTGGAAGCCCATGGAGGGCTATGGTGAAAAAGGAAATATCTTCCGTTCAAAACTGGAAAGAAGCTTTCTGAGAAACTGCTCTGTGTTCTGTTAACTCATCTCACAGAGTTACATCTTTCCCTTCAAGAAGTCTTTCGCTAAGGCTGTTCTTGTGGAATTGGAAAAGGGATATTTGGAAGCCCATAGAGGGCTATGGTGAAAAAGGAAATATCTTCCGTTAAAAACTGGAAAGAAGCTTTCTGAGAAACTGCTCTGTGTTCTGTGAATTCATCTCACAGAGTTACATCTTTCCCTTCAAGAAGCCTTTCGCTAAGGCTGTTCTTGTGGAATTGGCAAAGGGATATTTGGAAGCCCATAGAGGGCTATGGTGAAAAAGGAAATATCTTCCGTTCAAAACTGGAAAGAAGCTTTCTGAGAAACTGCTCTGTGTTCTGTTAATTCATCTCACAGAGTTACATCTTTCCCTTCAAGAAGCCTTTCGCTAAGGCTGTTCTTGTGGAATTGGCAAAGGGATATTTGGAAGCCCATAGAGGGCTATGGTGAATAAGGAAATATCTTCCGTTCAAAACGGGAAAGAAGCTTTCTGAGAAACTGCTCTGTGTTCTGTTAATTCATCTCAAAGAGTTACATCTTTCCCTTCAAGAAGCCTTTCGCTAAGGCTGTTCTTGTGGAATTGGCAAAGGGATATTTGGAAGCCCATGGAGGGCTATGGTGAAAAAGGAAATATCTTCCGTTCAAAACTGGAAGGAAGCTTTCTGGGAAACTGCTCTGTGTTCTGTTAATTCATCTCACAGAGTTACATCTTTCACTTCAAGAAGCCTTTCGCTAAGGCTGTTCTTGTGGAATTGGAAAAGGGATATTTGGAAGCCCATAGAGGGCTATGGTGAAAAAGGAAATATCTTCCGTTCAAAACTGGAAAGAAGCTTTCTGAGAAACTGCTATGTGTTCTGTGAATTCATCTCACAGAGTTACATCTTTCCCTTCAAGAAGCCTTTCGCTAAGGCTGTTCTTGTGGAATTGGCAAAGGGATATTTGGAAACCCATAGAGGGCCATGGTGAAAAGGGAAATATCTTCCGTTCAAAACGGGAAAGAAGCTTTCTGAGAAACTGCTCTCTGTTCTGTTAATTCATCACACAGAGTTACATCTTTCCCGTCAAGATGCCTTTCGCTAAGGCTGTTCTTGTGGAATTGGCAAAGGGATATTTGGAAGCCCAAAGAGGGCTATGGTGAAAAAGGAAATACAATCCGTTCAAAACTGGAAAGAATCTTTCCGAGAAACTGCTCTGTGTTCTGTTAATTCATCTCAGAGAGTTACATCTTTCCCTTCAAGAAGCCTTTCGCTAAGGCTGTTCTTTTGCAATTGGCAAAGGGATATTTGGAAGCCCATAGAGGGCTATGGTGAAAAAGGAAATATCGTCCGTTCAAAACTGGAAAGAAGCTTTCTGAGAAACTGCTCTGTGTTCTGTTAATTCATCTCACAGAATTACATCTTGCCCTTCAAGAGGCCTTTCGCTAAGGCTGTTCTTGTGGAATTGGCAAAGGGATATTTGGAAGACCGTAGAGGGCTATGGTGAAAAAGGAAATATCTCCCATTCAAAAGTGGAAAGAAACTTTCTGAGAAACTGCTCTGTGTTCTGTGAAATCATCTCACAGAGTTACATCTTTCCCTTCAAGAAGCCTTTCGCTAAGACTGTTCTTGTGTAATTGGCAAAGGGATGTTTGGAAGCCCATAGATGGCTATGGTGAAAAAGGAAATATCTTCCGTTCAAAAGTGGAAAGAAGCTTTCCGAGAAACTGCTCTGTGTTCTGTTAATTCATCTCACAGAGTTACATCTTTCCCTTCAAGAAGCCTTTCGCTAAGGCTGTTCTTGTGGAATTGGAACAGGGATATTTGGAAGCCCATAGAGGGTTATGGTGAAAAAGGAAATATCTTCCGTTCAAAACTGGAAAGAAGCTTTCAGAGAAACTGCTCAGTGTTCTGTTAATTCATCTCACAGAGTTACATCTTTCCCTTCAAGAAGCCTTTCGCTAAGGCTGTTCTTGTGGAATTGGCAAAGGGATATTTGGAAGCCCATAGAGGGCTATGGTGAAAAAAGAAATATCTTCCGTTCAAAACTGGAAAGAAGCTTTCTGAGAAACTGCTCTGTGTTCTGTTAATTCATCTCACAGAGTTACATCTTTCCCTTCAAGAAGCCTTTCGCTAAGGCTGTTCTTGTGGAATTGGCAAAAGGGATATTTGGAAGCCCATGGAGGGCTATGGTGAAAAAGGAAGTATCTTCCGGTCAAAACTGGAAAGAAGCTTTCTGGGAAACTGCTCTGTGTTCTGTTAATTCATCTCCCAGAGTTACATCTTTCCCTTCAAGAAGCCTTTCGCTAAGGCTGTTCTTGTGGAATTGGCAAAGGGATATTTGGAAGCCCATAGAGGGCTATGGTGAAAAAGGAAATATCTTCCGTTCAAAACGGGAAAGAACCTTTCTGAGAAACTGCTCTGTGTTCTGTTAATTTATCTAAAAGTGTTACATCTTTCCCTTCAAGAAGCCTTTCGCTAAGGCTGTTCTTGTGTAATTCGCAAAGGGATATTTGGAAGCCCATAGAAGGCTATGGTAAAAAAGAAAATATCTTCCGTTCAAAACTGGAAAGAAGCTTTCCGATAAACTGCTCTGTGTTCTCTAAATTCATCTCACAGAGTTACATCTTTCCCTTCAAGAAGCCTTTCGCTAAGTCTGTTCTTGTGGAATTGGCAAAGGGATATTTGGAAGCCCATGGAGGGCTATGGTGAAAAAGGAAATATCTTCCGTTCAAAACTGGAAAGAAGCTTTCTGGGAAACTGCTCTGTGTTCTGTTAATTCATCTCACAGAGTTACATCTTTCCCTTCAAGAAGCCTTTCGCTAAGGCTGTTCTTGTGGAATTGGCAAAGGGATATTTGGAAGCCCATAGAAGGCTATGGTGAAAAAGGAAATATCTTCCGTTCAAAACTGGAAAGAAGCTTTCTGAGAAACTGCTCTGTGTTCTGTTAATTCATCTCACAGAGTTACATCTTTCCCTTCAAGAAGCCTTTCGCTAAGGCTTTTCTTGTGGAATTGGCAAAGGGATATTTGGAAACCCGTAGAGGGCTATGGTGAAAAAGGAAAAACCTTCCGTTCAAAACTGGAAAGAAGCTTTCTGAGAAACTGCTTTGTGTTCTGTGAATTCATCTCACAGAGTTACATCTTTCCCTTCAAGAAGCCTTTCGCTAAGGCTGTTCTTGTGGAATTGGCAAAGGGATATTTGGAAGCCCATAGAGGGCTATGGTGAAAAAGGAAATAGCTTCCGTTCAAAACTGGAAAAAAGCTTTCTGAGAAACTGCTCTGAGTTCTGTTAATTCATCTCACAGAGTTACATCTTGCCCTTCAAGAAGCCTTTCGCTAAGGCTGTTCTTGTGGAAATGGCAAAGGGATATTTGGAAGCCCATAGAGGGCTATGTGAAAAAGGAAATATCTTCCGTTCAAAACTGGAAAGAAGCTTTCTGAGAAACTGCTCTGTGTTCTGTTAATTCATCACACAGAGTTACATCTTTCCCTTCAAGAAGCCTTTCGCTAAGGCTGTTCTTGTGGAATTGGCAAAGGGATATTTGGAAGCCCTTAGAGGGCTATGGTGAAAAAGGAAATATCTTCCGTTCAAAACTGGAAAGAAGCTTTCTGAGGAACTGCTCTGTGTTCTGTTAATTCATCTCACAGAGTTACATCTTTCCCTTCTAGAAGCCTTTCGCTAAGGCTGTTCTTGTGGAATTGGCAAAGGGATATTTGGAAGCCCATAGAGGGCTATGGTGAAAAAGGAAATATCTTCCATTCAAAACTGGAAAAAAGCTTTCTGAGAAACTGCTCTGAGTTCTGTTAATTCATCTCACAGAGTTACATCTTTCCCTTCAAGAAGCCTTTCGCTAAGGCTGTTCTTGTGGAATTGGCAAAAGGGATATTTGGAAACCTATGGAGGGCTATGGTGAAAAAGGAAGTATCTTCCGGTCAAAACTGGAAAGAAGCTTTCTGAGAAACTGCTCTGTGTTCTGTTAATTCATCTCCCAGAGTTACATCTTTCCCTTCAAGAAGCCTTTCGCTAAGGCTGTTCTTGTGGAATTGGCAAAGGGATATTTGGAAGCCCATAGAGGGCTATGGTGAAAAAGGAAATATCTTCCGTTCAAAACGGGAAAGAACCTTTCTGAGAAACTGCTCTGTGTTCTGTTAATTTATCTAAAAGTGTTACATCTTTCCCTTCAAGAAGCCTTTCGCTAAGGCTGTTCTTGTGTAATTCGCAAAGGGATATTTGGAAGCCCATAGAAGGCTATGGTAAAAAAGAAAATATCTTCCGTTCAGAACTGGAAAGAAGCTTTCCGAGAAACTGCTCTGTGTTCTCTAAATTCATCTCACAGAGTTACATCTTTCCCTTCAAGAAGCCTTTCGCTAAGTCTGTTCTTGTGGAATTGGCAAAGGGATATTTGGAAGCCCATGGAGGGCTATGGTGAAAAAGGAAATATCTTCCGTTCAAAACTGGAAAGAAGCTTTCTGGGAAACTGCTCTGTGTTCTGTTAATTCATCTCACAGAGTTACATCTTTCCCTTCAAGAAGCCTTTCGCTAAGGCTGTTCTTGTGGAATTGGCAAAGGGATATTTGGAAGCCCATAGAGGGCTATGGTGAAAAAGGAAATATCTTCCGTTCAAAACTGGAAAGAAGCTTTCTGAGAAACTGCTCTGTGTTCTGTTAATTCATCTCACAGAGTTACATCTTTCCCTTCAAGAAGCCTTTCGCTAAGGCTTTTCTTGTGGAATTGGCAAAGGGATATTTGGAAACCCGTAGAGGGCTATGCTGAAAAAGGAAAAACCTTCCATTCAAAACTGGAAAGAAGCTTTCTGAGAAACTGCTTTGTGTTCTGTGAATTCATCTCACAGAGTTACATCTTTCCCTTCAAGAAGCCTTTCGCTAAGGCTGTTCTTGTGGAATTGGCAAAGGGATATTTGGAAGCCCATAGAGGGCTATGGTGAAAAAGGAAATATCTTCCGTTCAAAACTGGAAAAAAGCTTTCTGAGAAACTGCTCTGAGTTCTGTTAATTCATCTCACAGAGTTACATCTTGCCCTTCAAGAAGCCTTTCGCTAAGGCTGTTCTTGTGGAAATGGCAAAGGGATATTTGGAAGCCCATAGAGGGCTATGTGAAAAAGGAAATATCTTCCGTTCAAAACTGGAAAGAAGCTTTCTGAGAAACTGCTCTGTGTTCTGTTAATTCATCACACAGAGTTACATCTTTCCCTTCAAGAAGCCTTTCGCTAAGGCTGTTCTTGTGGAATTGGCAAAGGGATATTTGGAAGCCCATAGAGGGCTATGGTGAAAAAGGAAATATCTTCCGTTCAAAACTGGAAAGAAGCTTTCTGAGAAACTGCTCTGTGTTCTGTTAATTCATCTCACAGAGTTACATCTTTCCCTTCTAGAAGCCTTTCGCTAAGGCTGTTCTTGTGGAATTGGCAAAGGGATATTTGGAAGCCCATAGAGGGCTATGGTGAAAAAGGAAATATCTTCCATTCAAAACTGGAAAAAAGCTTTCTGAGAAACTGCTCTGAGTTCTGTTAATTCATCTCACAGAGTTACATCTTGCCCTTCAAGAAGCCTTTCGCTAAGGCTGTTCTTGTGGAAATGGCAAAGGGATATTTGGAAGCCCATAGAGGGCTATGTGAAAAAGGAAATATCTTCCGTTCAAAACTGGAAAGAAGCTTTCTGAGAAACTGCTCTGTGTTCTGTTAATTCATCACACAGAGTTACATCTTTCCCTTCAAGAAGCATTTCGCTAAGGCTGTTCTTGTGGAATTGGCAAAGGGATATTAGGAAGCCCATAGAGGGCTATGGTGAAAAAGGAAATATCTTCCGTTCAAAACTGGAAAGAAGCTTTCTGAGAAACTGCTCTGTGTTCTGTTAATTCATCTCACAGAGTTACATCTTTCCCTTCAAGAAGCCTTTCTCTAAGGCTGTTCTTGTGGAATTGGCAAAGGGATATTTGGAAGCCCATAGAGGGCTATGGTGAAAAAGGAAATATCTTCCGTTCAAAACTGGAAAGAAGCTTTCTGAGAAATTGCTCTGTGTTCTGTTAATTCATCTCACAGAGTTACATCTTTCCCTTCAAGAAGCCTTTACCTAAGGCTGTTGTTGTGGAATTGGCAAAGGGATATTTGGAAGCCCATAGAGGGCTATGGTGAAAAAGGAAATATCTTCCGTTCAAAACTGGAAGGAATCTTTCTGAGAAGCTGCTCGGTGTTCTGTTAATTCATCTCGAAGAGTTACATCTTTCCCTTCAAGAAGCCTTTCGCTAAGGCTGTTCTTGTGGAATAGGCAAAGGGATATTTGGAAGCCCATAGAGGGCTATGGTGAAAAAAGAAATATCTTCCGTTCAAAACTGGAAATAAGCTTTCTGAGAAACTGCTCTGTGTTTTGTGAATTCATCTCACAGAGTTACATCTTTCCCTTCAAGAAGCCTTTCGCTAAGGCTGTTCTTGTGGAATTGGGAAAGAGATATTTGGAAGCCCATAGAGGGCTATGGTGAAAAATTAAATATTTTCCGTTCAAAACTGGAAAGAAGCTTTCTGAGAAACTGCTCTGTGTTCTGTGAATTCATCTCACAGAGTTACATCTTTCCCTTCAAGAAGCCTTTCGCTAAGGCTGTTCTTGTGGAATTGGCAAAGGGATATTTGGAAGCCCATAGAGGGCTATGGTGAAAAAGGAAATAACTTCCATTCAAAACTGGAACGAAGCTGTCTGAGAAACTGCTCTGTGTTCTGTTAATTCATCTCACAGAGTTACATCTTGCCCTTCAAGAAGCCTTTCGCTAAGGCTGTTCTTGTGGAATTGGCAAAGCGATATTTGGAAGCCCATAGAGGGCTATGGTGAAAAAGGAAATATCTTCCATTCAAAAGTGGAAAGAAACTTTCTGAGAAACTGCTCTGTGTTCTGTGAAATCATCTCACAGAGTTACATCTTTCCCTTCAAGAAGCCTTTCGCTAAGACTGTTCTTGTGTAATTGGCAAAGGGATGTTTGGAAGCCCATAGATGGCTATCGTGAAAAAGGAAATATCTTCCGTTCAAAACTGGAAAGAAGCTTTCTGAGAAACTGCTCTGTGTTCTGTTAATTCATCTCACAAAGTTACATCTTTTCCTTCAAGAAGCCTTTCGCTAAGGCTGTTCTTGTGTAATTGGCAAATGGATATTTGGAAGCCCATAGAGGGCTAAGGTGAAAAAGGAAATATTTTCCGTTCAAAACTGGAAAGAAGCTTTCTGAGAAACTGCTCTGTGTTCTGTTAATTCATCTCACAGAGTTACATCTTTCCCTTCAAGAAGCCTTTCGCTAAGGCTGTTCTTGTGGAATTGGCAAAAGGATATTTGGAAGCCCATAGAGGGCTACGGTGAAAAAGGATATATCTTCCGTTCAAAACTGGAAAGAAGCTTTCTGAGAAACTGCTCTGTGTTTTGTTAATTCATCTCAGAGAGTTACATCTTTCCCCTCAAGAAACCTTTCGCTATGGCTGTTCTTGTGAAATTGGGAAATTGATATTTGGAAGCCCATAGAGGGCTATGGTGAAAAAGGAAATATCTTCCGTTCAAAACTGGAAAGAAGCTTTCTGAGAAACTGCTCTGTGTTCTGTTAATTCATCTCACAGAGTTACATCTTTCCCTTCAAGAAGCCTTTCGCTAAGGCTGTTCTTGTGGAATTGGCAAAGGGATATTTCGAAGCCCATAGATGGCTATGGTGAAAAAGGAAATATCTTCCGTTCAAAACTGGAAAGAAGCTTTCTGAGAAACTGCTCTGTGTTCTGTAAATTCATCTCACAGAGTTACATCTTTCCCTTCAAGAAGCCTTTCGCTAAGGCTGTTCTTGTGGAATTGGCAAAGGGATATTTGGAAACCCATAGAGGGCTATGGTGAAAAAGGAAATATCTTCCGTTCAAAACTGGAAAGAAGCTTTCTGAGAAACTGCTATCTGTTCTGTTAATTCATCACACAGAGTTACATCTTTCCCTTCAAGAAGCCTTTCGCTAAGGCTGTTCTTGGGGAATTGGCAAAGGGATATTTGGAAGCCCATAGAGGGCTATGGTGAAAAAGGAAATATCTTCCGTTCAAAACTGGAAGTAAGCTTTCTGAGAAACTGCTCTGTGTTCTGTTAATTCATCTCACAGAGTTACATCTTTCCCTCTTAGAAGCCTTTCGCTAAGGCTGTTCTTGTGGAATTGGCAAAGGGATATTTGGAAGCCCATAGTGCTATGATGAAAAAGGAAATATCTTCCGTTGAAAACTGGAAAGAAGCTTTCTTAGAAACTGCTCTGTGTTCTGTTAATTCATCTCACAGAGTTACATCTTTCCCTTCAAGAAGCCTTTCGCTAAGGCTGTTCTTGTGGAATTGGCAAAGGGATATTTGGAAGCCCATAGAGGGCTATGGTGAAAAAGGAAATATCTTCCATTCAAAACTGGAAAAAAGCTTTCTGAGAAACTGCTCTGAGTTCTGTTAATTCATCTCACAGAGTTACATCTTGCCCTTCAAGAAGCCTTTCGCTAAGGCTGTTCTTGTGGAAATGGCAAAGGGATATTTGGAAGCCCATGGAGGGCTATGGTGAAAAAGGAAATATCTTCCGTTCAAAACTGGAAAGAAGCTTTCTGAGAAACTGCTCTGTGTTCTGTTAACTCATCTCACAGAGTTACATCTTTCCCTTCAAGAAGTCTTTCGCTAAGGCTGTTCTTGTGGAATTGGAAAAGGGATATTTGGAAGCCCATAGAGGGCTATGGTGAAAAAGGAAATATCTTCCGTTAAAAACTGGAAAGAAGCTTTCTGAGAAACTGCTCTGTGTTCTGTGAATTCATCTCACAGAGTTACATCTTTCCCTTCAAGAAGCCTTTCGCTAAGGCTGTTCTTGTGGAATTGGCAAAGGGATATTTGGAAGCCCATAGAGGGCTATGGTGAAAAAGGAAATATCTTCCGTTCAAAACTGGAAAGAAGCTTTCTGAGAAACTGCTCTGTGTTCTGTTAATTCATCTCACAGAGTTACATCTTTCCCTTCAAGAAGCCTTTCGCTAAGGCTGTTCTTGTGGAATTGGCAAAGGGATATTTGGAAGCCCATAGAGGGCTATGGTGAATAAGGAAATATCTTCCGTTCAAAACGGGAAAGAAGCTTTCTGAGAAACTGCTCTGTGTTCTGTTAATTCATCTCAAAGAGTTACATCTTTCCCTTCAAGAAGCCTTTCGCTAAGGCTGTTCTTGTGGAATTGGCAAAGGGATATTTGGAAGCCCATGGAGGGCTATGGTGAAAAAGGAAATATCTTCCGTTCAAAACTGGAAGGAAGCTTTCTGGGAAACTGCTCTGTGTTCTGTTAATTCATCTCACAGAGTTACATCTTTCACTTCAAGAAGCCTTTCGCTAAGGCTGTTCTTGTGGAATTGGAAAAGGGATATTTGGAAGCCCATAGAGGGCTATGGTGAAAAAGGAAATATCTTCCGTTCAAAACTGGAAAGAAGCTTTCTGAGAAACTGCTATGTGTTCTGTGAATTCATCTCACAGAGTTACATCTTTCCCTTCAAGAAGCCTTTCGCTAAGGCTGTTCTTGTGGAATTGGCAAAGGGATATTTGGAAACCCATAGAGGGCCATGGTGAAAAGGGAAATATCTTCCGTTCAAAACGGGAAAGAAGCTTTCTGAGAAACTGCTCTCTGTTCTGTTAATTCATCACACAGAGTTACATCTTTCCCGTCAAGATGCCTTTCGCTAAGGCTGTTCTTGTGGAATTGGCAAAGGGATATTTGGAAGCCCAAAGAGGGCTATGGTGAAAAAGGAAATACAATCCGTTCAAAACTGGAAAGAATCTTTCCGAGAAACTGCTCTGTGTTCTGTTAATTCATCTCAGAGAGTTACATCTTTCCCTTCAAGAAGCCTTTCGCTAAGGCTGTTCTTTTGCAATTGGCAAAGGGATATTTGGAAGCCCATAGAGGGCTATGGTGAAAAAGGAAATATCGTCCGTTCAAAACTGGAAAGAAGCTTTCTGAGAAACTGCTCTGTGTTCTGTTAATTCATCTCACAGAATTACATCTTGCCCTTCAAGAGGCCTTTCGCTAAGGCTGTTCTTGTGGAATTGGCAAAGGGATATTTGGAAGACCGTAGAGGGCTATGGTGAAAAAGGAAATATCTCCCATTCAAAAGTGGAAAGAAACTTTCTGAGAAACTGCTCTGTGTTCTGTGAAATCATCTCACAGAGTTACATCTTTCCCTTCAAGAAGCCTTTCGCTAAGACTGTTCTTGTGTAATTGGCAAAGGGATGTTTGGAAGCCCATAGATGGCTATGGTGAAAAAGGAAATATCTTCCGTTCAAAAGTGGAAAGAAGCTTTCCGAGAAACTGCTCTGTGTTCTGTTAATTCATCTCACAGAGTTACATCTTTCCCTTCAAGAAGCCTTTCGCTAAGGCTGTTCTTGTGGAATTGGAACAGGGATATTTGGAAGCCCATAGAGGGTTATGGTGAAAAAGGAAATATCTTCCGTTCAAAACTGGAAAGAAGCTTTCAGAGAAACTGCTCAGTGTTCTGTTAATTCATCTCACAGAGTTACATCTTTCCCTTCAAGAAGCCTTTCGCTAAGGCTGTTCTTGTGGAATTGGCAAAGGGATATTTGGAAGCCCATAGAGGGCTATGGTGAAAAAAGAAATATCTTCCGTTCAAAACTGGAAAGAAGCTTTCTGAGAAACTGCTCTGTGTTCTGTTAATTCATCTCACAGAGTTACATCTTTCCCTTCAAGAAGCCTTTCGCTAAGGCTGTTCTTGTGGAATTGGCAAAAGGGATATTTGGAAGCCCATGGAGGGCTATGGTGAAAAAGGAAGTATCTTCCGGTCAAAACTGGAAAGAAGCTTTCTGGGAAACTGCTCTGTGTTCTGTTAATTCATCTCCCAGAGTTACATCTTTCCCTTCAAGAAGCCTTTCGCTAAGGCTGTTCTTGTGGAATTGGCAAAGGGATATTTGGAAGCCCATAGAGGGCTATGGTGAAAAAGGAAATATCTTCCGTTCAAAACGGGAAAGAACCTTTCTGAGAAACTGCTCTGTGTTCTGTTAATTTATCTAAAAGTGTTACATCTTTCCCTTCAAGAAGCCTTTCGCTAAGGCTGTTCTTGTGTAATTCGCAAAGGGATATTTGGAAGCCCATAGAAGGCTATGGTAAAAAAGAAAATATCTTCCGTTCAAAACTGGAAAGAAGCTTTCCGATAAACTGCTCTGTGTTCTCTAAATTCATCTCACAGAGTTACATCTTTCCCTTCAAGAAGCCTTTCGCTAAGTCTGTTCTTGTGGAATTGGCAAAGGGATATTTGGAAGCCCATGGAGGGCTATGGTGAAAAAGGAAATATCTTCCGTTCAAAACTGGAAAGAAGCTTTCTGGGAAACTGCTCTGTGTTCTGTTAATTCATCTCACAGAGTTACATCTTTCCCTTCAAGAAGCCTTTCGCTAAGGCTGTTCTTGTGGAATTGGCAAAGGGATATTTGGAAGCCCATAGAAGGCTATGGTGAAAAAGGAAATATCTTCCGTTCAAAACTGGAAAGAAGCTTTCTGAGAAACTGCTCTGTGTTCTGTTAATTCATCTCACAGAGTTACATCTTTCCCTTCAAGAAGCCTTTCGCTAAGGCTTTTCTTGTGGAATTGGCAAAGGGATATTTGGAAACCCGTAGAGGGCTATGGTGAAAAAGGAAAAACCTTCCGTTCAAAACTGGAAAGAAGCTTTCTGAGAAACTGCTTTGTGTTCTGTGAATTCATCTCACAGAGTTACATCTTTCCCTTCAAGAAGCCTTTCGCTAAGGCTGTTCTTGTGGAATTGGCAAAGGGATATTTGGAAGCCCATAGAGGGCTATGGTGAAAAAGGAAATATCTTCCGTTCAAAACTGGAAAGAAGCTTTCTGAGAAATTGCTCTGTGTTCTGTTAATTCATCTCACAGAGTTACATCTTTCCCTTCAAGAAGCCTTTACCTAAGGCTGTTGTTGTGGAATTGGCAAAGGGATATTTGGAAGCCCATAGAGGGCTATGGTGAAAAAGGAAATATCTTCCGTTCAAAACTGGAAGGAATCTTTCTGAGAAGCTGCTCGGTGTTCTGTTAATTCATCTCGAAGAGTTACATCTTTCCCTTCAAGAAGCCTTTCGCTAAGGCTGTTCTTGTGGAATAGGCAAAGGGATATTTGGAAGCCCATAGAGGGCTATGGTGAAAAAAGAAATATCTTCCGTTCAAAACTGGAAATAAGCTTTCTGAGAAACTGCTCTGTGTTTTGTGAATTCATCTCACAGAGTTACATCTTTCCCTTCAAGAAGCCTTTCGCTAAGGCTGTTCTTGTGGAATTGGGAAAGAGATATTTGGAAGCCCATAGAGGGCTATGGTGAAAAATTAAATATTTTCCGTTCAAAACTGGAAAGAAGCTTTCTGAGAAACTGCTCTGTGTTCTGTTAATTCATCTCACAGAGTTACATCTTGCCCTTCAAGAAGCCTTTCGCTAAGGCTGTTCTTGTGGAAATGGCAAAGGGATATTTGGAAGCCCATAGAGGGCTATGTGAAAAAGGAAATATCTTCCGTTCAAAACTGGAAAGAAGCTTTCTGAGAAACTGCTCTGTGTTCTGTTAATTCATCACACAGAGTTACATCTTTCCCTTCAAGAAGCCTTTCGCTAAGGCTGTTCTTGTGGAATTGGCAAAGGGATATTTGGAAGCCCATAGAGGGCTATGGTGAAAAAGGAAATATCTTCCGTTCAAAACTGGAAAGAAGCTTTCTGAGGAACTGCTCTGTGTTCTGTTAATTCATCTCACAGAGTTACATCTTTCCCTTCTAGAAGCCTTTCGCTAAGGCTGTTCTTGTGGAATTGGCAAAGGGATATTTGGAAGCCCATAGAGGGCTATGGTGAAAAAGGAAATATCTTCCATTCAAAACTGGAAAAAAGCTTTCTGAGAAACTGCTCTGAGTTCTGTTAATTCATCTCACAGAGTTACATCTTTCCCTTCAAGAAGCCTTTCGCTAAGGCTGTTCTAGTGGAATTGGCAAAAGGGATATTTGGAAGCCTATGGAGGGCTATGGTGAAAAAGGAAGTATCTTCCGGTCAAAACTGGAAAGAAGCTTTCTGAGAAACTGCTCTGTGTTCTGTTAATTCATCTCCCAGAGTTACATCTTTCCCTTCAAGAAGCCTTTCGCTAAGGCTGTTCTTGTGGAATTGGCAAAGGGATATTTGGAAGCCCATAGAGGGCTATGGTGAAAAAGGAAATATCTTCCGTTCAAAACGGGAAAGAACCTTTCTGAGAAACTGCTCTGTGTTCTGTTAATTTATCTAAAAGTGTTACATCTTTCCCTTCAAGAAGCCTTTCGCTAAGGCTGTTCTTGTGTAATTCGCAAAGGGATATTTGGAAGCCCATAGAAGGCTATGGTAAAAAAGAAAATATCTTCCGTTCAGAACTGGAAAGAAGCTTTCCGAGAAACTGCTCTGTGTTCTCTAAATTCATCTCACAGAGTTACATCTTTCCCTTCAAGAAGCCTTTCGCTAAGTCTGTTCTTGTGGAATTGGCAAAGGGATATTTGGAAGCCCATGGAGGGCTATGGTGAAAAAGGAAATATCTTCCGTTCAAAACTGGAAAGAAGCTTTCTGGGAAACTGCTCTGTGTTCTGTTAATTCATCTCACAGAGTTACATCTTTCCCTTCAAGAAGCCTTTCGCTAAGGCTGTTCTTGTGGAATTGGCAAAGGGATATTTGGAAGCCCATAGAGGGCTATGGTGAAAAAGGAAATATCTTCCGTTCAAAACTGGAAAGAAGCTTTCTGAGAAACTGCTCTGTGTTCTGTTAATTCATCTCACAGAGTTACATCTTTCCCTTCAAGAAGCCTTTCGCTAAGGCTTTTCTTGTGGAATTGGCAAAGGGATATTTGGAAACCCGTAGAGGGCTATGGTGAAAAAGGAAAAACCTTCCATTCAAAACTGGAAAGAAGCTTTCTGAGAAACTGCTTTGTGTTCTGTGAATTCATCTCACAGAGTTACATCTTTCCCTTCAAGAAGCCTTTCGCTAAGGCTGTTCTTGTGGAATTGGCAAAGGGATATTTGGAAGCCCATAGAGGGCTATGGTGAAAAAGGAAATATCTTCCGTTCAAAACTGGAAAAAAGCTTTCTGAGAAACTGCTCTGAGTTCTGTTAATTCATCTCACAGAGTTACATCTTGCCCTTCAAGAAGCCTTTCGCTAAGGCTGTTCTTGTGGAAATGGCAAAGGGATATTTGGAAGCCCATAGAGGGCTATGTGAAAAAGGAAATATCTTCCGTTCAAAACTGGAAAGAAGCTTTCTGAGAAACTGCTCTGTGTTCTGTTAATTCATCACACAGAGTTACATCTTTCCCTTCAAGAAGCCTTTCGCTAAGGCTGTTCTTGTGGAATTGGCAAAGGGATATTTGGAAGCCCATAGAGGGCTATGGTGAAAAAGGAAATATCTTCCGTTCAAAACTGGAAAGAAGCTTTCTGAGAAACTGCTCTGTGTTCTGTTAATTCATCTCACAGAGTTACATCTTTCCCTTCTAGAAGCCTTTCGCTAAGGCTGTTCTTGTGGAATTGGCAAAGGGATATTTGGAAGCCCATAGAGGGCTATGGTGAAAAAGGAAATATCTTCCATTCAAAACTGGAAAAAAGCTTTCTGAGAAACTGCTCTGAGTTCTGTTAATTCATCTCACAGAGTTACATCTTGCCCTTCAAGAAGCCTTTCGCTAAGGCTGTTCTTGTGGAAATGGCAAAGGGATATTTGGAAGCCCATAGAGGGCTATGTGAAAAAGGAAATATCTTCCGTTCAAAACTGGAAAGAAGCTTTCTGAGAAACTGCTCTGTGTTCTGTTAATTCATCACACAGAGTTACATCTTTCCCTTCAAGAAGCATTTCGCTAAGGCTGTTCTTGTGGAATTGGCAAAGGGATATTAGGAAGCCCATAGAGGGCTATGGTGAAAAAGGAAATATCTTCCGTTCAAAACTGGAAAGAAGCTTTCTGAGAAACTGCTCTGTGTTCTGTTAATTCATCTCACAGAGTTACATCTTTCCCTTCAAGAAGCCTTTCTCTAAGGCTGTTCTTGTGGAATTGGCAAAGGGATATTTGGAAGCCCATAGAGGGCTATGGTGAAAAAGGAAATATCTTCCGTTCAAAACTGGAAAGAAGCTTTCTGAGAAATTGCTCTGTGTTCTGTTAATTCATCTCACAGAGTTACATCTTTCCCTTCAAGAAGCCTTTACCTAAGGCTGTTGTTGTGGAATTGGCAAAGGGATATTTGGAAGCCCATAGAGGGCTATGGTGAAAAAGGAAATATCTTCCGTTCAAAACTGGAAGGAATCTTTCTGAGAAGCTGCTCGGTGTTCTGTTAATTCATCTCGAAGAGTTACATCTTTCCCTTCAAGAAGCCTTTCGCTAAGGCTGTTCTTGTGGAATAGGCAAAGGGATATTTGGAAGCCCATAGAGGGCTATGGTGAAAAAAGAAATATCTTCCGTTCAAAACTGGAAATAAGCTTTCTGAGAAACTGCTCTGTGTTTTGTGAATTCATCTCACAGAGTTACATCTTTCCCTTCAAGAAGCCTTTCGCTAAGGCTGTTCTTGTGGAATTGGGAAAGAGATATTTGGAAGCCCATAGAGGGCTATGGTGAAAAATTAAATATTTTCCGTTCAAAACTGGAAAGAAGCTTTCTGAGAAACTGCTCTGTGTTCTGTGAATTCATCTCACAGAGTTACATCTTTCCCTTCAAGAAGCCTTTCGCTAAGGCTGTTCTTGTGGAATTGGCAAAGGGATATTTGGAAGCCCATAGAGGGCTATGGTGAAAAAGGAAATAACTTCCATTCAAAACTGGAAAGAAGCTGTCTGAGAAACTGCTCTGTGTTCTGTTAATTCATCTCACAGAGTTACATCTTGCCCTTCAAGAAGCCTTTCGCTAAGGCTGTTCTTGTGGAATTGGCAAAGCGATATTTGGAAGCCCATAGAGGGCTATGGTGAAAAAGGAAATATCTTCCATTCAAAAGTGGAAAGAAACTTTCTGAGAAACTGCTCTGTGTTCTGTGAAATCATCTCACAGAGTTATATCTTTCCCTTCAAGAAGCCTTTCGCTAAGACTGTTCTTGTGTAATTGGCAAAGGGATGTTTGGAAGCCCATAGATGGCTATCGTGAAAAAGGAAATATCTTCCGTTCAAAAGTGGAAAGAAGCTTTCCGAGAAACTGCTCTGTGTTCTGTTAATTCATCTCACAGAGTTACATCTTTCCCTTCAAGAAGACTTTCGCTAAGGCTGTTCTTGTGGAATTGGAACAGGGATATTTGGAAGCCCATAGAGGGTTATGGTGAAAAAGGAAATATCTTCCGTTCAAAACTGGAAAGAAGCTTTCTGAGAAACTGCTCTGTGTTCTGTTAATTCATCTCACAGAGTTACATCTTTCCCTTCAAGAAGCTTTTGGCTAAGGCTGTTCTTGTGGAATTGGCAAAGGGATATTTGGAAGACCATAGAGGGCTATGGTGAAAAAGGAAATATCTTCCATTCAAAACTGGAAAGAAACTTTCTGAGAAACTGCTCTGTGTTCTGTGAATTCATCTCACAGAGTTACATCTTTCCCTTCAAGAATCCTTTCGCTAAGGCTGTTCTTGTGGAATTGGCAAGGGGATATTTGGAAACCCATAGAGGGCTATGGTGAAAAAGGAAATATCTTCCATTCAAAACGGGAAAGAAGCTTTCTGAGAAACTGCTCTCTGTTCTCTTAATTCATCACACAGAGTTACATCTTTCCCTTCAAGAAGCCTTTCGCTAAGGCTGTTCTTGTGGAATTGGCAAAGGGATATTTGGAAGCCCAAAGAGGGCTATGGTGAAAAAGGAAATACAATCCGTTCAAAAGTGGGAAGAAGCTTTCAGAGAAACTGCTCTGTGTTCTGTTAATTCATCTCAGAGAGTTACATCTTTCCCTTCAAGAAGCCTTTCGCTAAGGCTGTTCTTTTGGAATTGGGAAAGGGATATTTGGAAGCCAATAGAGGGCTATGGTGAAAAAGGAAATATCTTCCGTTCAAAACTGGAAAGAAGCTTTCTGAGAAACTGCTCTGTGTTCTGTTAATTCATCTCACAGTGTTACATCTTTCCCTTCAAGAAGCCTTCGCTAAGGCTGTTCTTGTGGAATTGGTAAAGGGATATTTGGAAGACCATAGAGGTCTATGGTGAAAAAGGAAATATCTTCCATTCAAAACTGGAAAGAAACTTTCTGAGAAACTGCTCTGTGTTCTGTGAATTCATCTCACAGAGTTACATCTTTCCCTTCAAGAAGCCTTTCTCTAAGGCTGTTCTTGTGGAATTGGCAAAGGGATATTTGGAAGCCCATAGAGTGCTATGGTGAAAAAGGCAATATCTTCCGTTCAAAACTGGAAAGAAGCTTTCTGAGAACCTGCTCTGTGTTCTGTTAATTCATCTCACAGAGTTCCATCTTTCCCTTCAAGAAGCCTTTCGCTAAGGCTGTTCTTGTGGAATTGGCAAAGGGATATTTGGAAGCCCATAGAGGGCTATGGTGAATAAGGAAATATCTTCCGTTCAAAACGGGAAAGAAGCTTTCTGAGAAACTGCTCTGTGTTCTGTTAATTCATCTCAAAGAGTTACATCTTTCCCCTCAAGAAGCCTTTCGCTAAGGCTGTTCTTGTGGAATTGGCAAAGGGATATTTGGAAGCCCATGGAGGGCTGTGGTGAAAAAGGAAATATCTTCCGTTCAAAACTGGAAAGAAGCTTTCTGGGAAACTGCTCTGTGTTCTGTTAATTCATCTCACAGAGTTACATCTTTCCCTTCAAGAAGCCTTTCGCTAAGGCTGTTCTTGTGGAATTGGAAAAGGGATATTTGGAAGCCCATAGAGGGCTATGGTGAAAAAGGAAATATCTTCCGTTCAAAACTGGAAAGAAGCTTTCTGAGAAACTGCTATGTGTTCTGTGAATTCATCTCACAGAGTTACATCATTCCCTTCAAGAAGCCTTTCGCTAAGGCTGTTCTTGTGGAATTGGCAAAGGGATATTTGGAAACCCATAGAGGGCCATGTTGAAAAAGGAAATATCTTCCGTTCAAAACGGGAAAGAAGCTTTCTGAGAAACTATTCTCTGTTCTGTTAATTCATCACACAGAGTTACATCTTTCCCGTCAAGATGCCTTTCGCTAAGGCTGTTCTTGTGGAATTGGCAAAGGGATATTTGGAAGCCCAAAGAGGGCTATGGTGAAAAAGGAAATACAATCCGTTCAAAACTGGAAAGAAGCTTTCCAAGAAACTGCTCTGTGTTCTGTTAATTCATCTCACAGAGTTACATCTTGCCCTTCAAGAAGCCTTTCGCTAAGGCTGTTCTTGTGGAATTGGCAAAGGGATATTTGGAAGACCGTAGAGGGCTATGGTGAAAAAGGAAATATCTTCCATTCAAAAGTGGAGAGAAACTTTCTGAGAAACTGCTCTGTGTTCTGTGAAATCATCTCACAGAGTTACATCTTTCCCTTCAAGAAGCCTTTCGCTAAGACTGTTCTTGTGTAATTGGCAAAGGGATGTTTGGAAGCCCATAGATGGCTATGGTGAAAAAGGAAATATCTTCCGTTCAAAAGTGGAAAGAAGCTTTCCGAGAAACTGCTCTGTGTTCTGTTAATTCATCTCACAGAGTTACATCTTTCCCTTCAAGAAGCCTTTCGCTAAGGCTGTTCTTGTGGAATTGGAACAGGGATATTTGGAAGCCCATAGAGGGTTATGGTGAAAAAGGAAATATCTTCCGTTCAAAACTGGAAAGAAGCTTTCTGAGAAACTGCTCTGTGTTCTGTTAATTCATCTCACAGAGTTACATCTTTCCCTTCAAGAAGCCTTTCGCTAAGGCTGTTCTTGTGGAATTGGCAAAGGGATATTTGGAAGCCCATAGAGGGCTATGGTGAAAAAAGAAATATCTTCCGTTCAAAACTGGAAAGAAGCTTTCTGAGAAACTGCTCTGTGTTCTGTTAATTCATCTCACAGAGTTACATCTTTCCCTTCAAGAAGCCTTTCGCTAAGGCTGTTCTTGTGGAATTGGCAAAAGGGATATTTGGAAGCCCATGGAGGGTTATGGTGAAAAAGGAAGTATCTTCCGGTCAAAACTGGAAAGAAGCTTTCTGAGAAACTGCTCTGTGTTCTGTTAATTCATCTCCCAGAGTTACATCTTTCCCTTCAAGAAGCCTTTCGCTAAGGCTGTTCTTGTGGAATTGGCAAAGGGATATTTGGAAGCCCATAGAAGGCTATGGTGAAAAAGGAAATATCTTCCGTTCAAAACGGGAAAGAACCTTTCTGAGAAACTGCTCTGTGTTCTGTTAATTTATCTAAAAGTGTTACATCTTTCCCTTCAAGAAGCCTTTCGCTAAGGCTGTTCTTGTGTAATTCGCAAAGGGATATTTGGAAGCCCATAGAAGGCTATGGTAAAAAAGGAAATATCTTCCGTTCAAACTGGAAAGAAGCTTTCCGAGAAACTGCTCTGTGTTCTCTAAATTCATCTCACAGAGTTACATCTTTCCCTTCAAGAAGCCTTTCGCTAAGGCTGTTCTTGTGGAATTGGCAAAGGGATATTTGGAAGCCCATGGAAGGCTATGGTGAAAAAGGAAATATCTTCCGTTCAAAACTGGAAAGAAGCCTTCTGGGAAACTGCTCTGTGTTCTGTTAATTCATCTCACAGAGTTTCATCTTTACCTTCAAGAAGCCTTTCGCTAAGGCTGTTCTTGTGGAATTGGCAAAGGGATATTTGGAAGCCCATAGAGGGCTATGGTGAAAAAGGAAATATCTTCCGTTCAAAACTGGAAAGAAGCTTTCTGAGAAACTGCTCTGTGTTCTGTTAATTCATCTCACAGAGTTACATCTTTCCCTTCAAGAAGCCTTTCGCTAAGGCTGTTCTTTTGGAATTGGCAAAGGGATATTTGGAAACCCATAGAGGGCTATGGTGAAAAAGGAAAAACCTTCCGTTCAAAACTGGAAAGAAGCTTTCTGAGAAACTGCTTTGTGTTCTGTTAATTCATCTCACAGAGTTACATCTTTCCCTTCAAGAAGCCTTTCGCTAAGGCTGTTCTTGTGGAATTGGCAAAGGGATATTTGGAAGCCCATAGAGGGCTATGGTGAAAAAGGAAATATCTTCCATTCAAAACTGGAAAAAAGCTTTCTGAGAAACTGCTCTGAGTTCTGTTAATTCATCTCACAGAGTTACATCTTGCCCTTCAAGAAGCCTTTCGCTAAGGCTGTTCTTGTGGAAATGGCAAAGGGATATGTGGAAGCCCATAGAGGGCTATGTGAAAAAGGAAATATCTTCCGTTCAAAACCGGAAAGAAGCTTTCTGAGAAACTGCTCTGTGTTCTGTTAATTCATCACACAGAGTTACATCTTTCCCTTCAAGAAGCCTTTCGCTAAGGCTGTTCTTGTGGAATTGGCAAAGGGATATTTGGAAGCCCATAGAGGGCTATGGTGAAAAAGGAAATATCTTCCGTTCAAAACTGGAAAGAAGCTTTCTGAGAAACTGCTCTGTGTTCTGTTAATTCATCTCACAGAGTTACATCTTTCCCTTCAAGAAGCCTTTCGCTAAGGCTGTTCTTGTGGAATTGGCAAAGGGATATTTGGAAGCCCATAGAGGGCTATGGTGAAAAAGGAAATATCTTCCATTCAAAACTGGAAAAAAGCTTTCTGAGAAACTGCTCTGAGTTCTGTTAATTCATCTCACAGAGTTACATCTTGCCCTTCAAGAAGCCTTTCGCTAAGGCTGTTCTTGTGGAAATGGCAAAGGGATATTTGGAAGCCCATAGAGGGCTAGGTGAAAAAGGAAATATCTTCCGTTCAAAACTGGAAAGAAGCTTTCTGAGAAACTGCTCTGTGTTCTGTTAATTCATCACACAGAGTTACATCTTTCCCTTCAAGAAGCCTTTCGCTAAGGCTGTTCTTGTGGAATTGGCAAAGGGATATTTGGAAGCCCGTAGAGGGCTATGGTGAAAAAGGAAATATCTTCCGTTCAAAACTGGAAAGAAGCTTTCTGAGAAACTGCTCTGTGTTCTGTTAATTCATCTCACAGAGTTACATCTTTCACTTAAAGAAGCCTTTCGCTAAGGCTGTTCTTGTGGAATTGGCAAAGGGATATTTGGAAGCCCATAGAGGCCTATGGTGAAAAAGGAAATATCTACCGTTCAAAACGGGAAAGAAGATTTCTGAGAAACTGCTCTGTGTTCTGTTAATTCATCTCAAAGAGTTACATCTTTCCCTTCAAGAAGCCTTTCCCTAAGGCTGTTCTTGTGTAATTGGCAAAGGGATATTTGGAAGCCCATAGAAGGCTATGGTGAAAAAGGAAATATCTTCCGTTCAAAACTGGATAGAAGCTTTCTGAGAAACTGCTCTGTGTTCTGTTAATTCATCTCACAGAGTTACATCTTTCCCTTCAAGAAGCCTATCTCTAAGGATGTTCTTGTGGAATTGGCAAAGGGATATTTGGAAGCCCATAGAGGGCTATGGTGAAAAAGGAAATATCTTCCGTTCAAAACTGGAAAGAAGCTTTCTGAGAAACTGCTCTGTGTTCTGTTAATTCATCTCACAAAGTTACATCTTTTCCTTCAAGAAGCCTTTCGCTAAGGCTGTTCTTGTGGAATTGGCAAATGGATATTTGGAAGCCCATAGAGGGCTAAGGTGAAAAAGGAAATATTTTCCGTTCAAAACTGGAAAGAAGCTTTCTGAGAAACTGCTCTGTGTTCTGTTAATTCATCTCACAGAGTTACATCTTTCCCTTCAAGAAGCCTTTCGCTAAGGCTGTTCTTGTGGAATTGGCAAAAGGATATTTGGAAGCCCATAGAGGGCTACGGTGAAAAAGGAAATATCTTCCGTTCAAAACTGGAAAGAAGCTTTCTGAGAAACTGCTCTGTGTTTTGTTAATTCATCTCAGAGAGTTACATCTTTCCCCTCAAGAAACCTTTCGCTATGGCTGTTCTTGTGAAATTGGGAAATTGATATTTGGAAGCCCATAGAGGGCTATGGTGAAAAACGAAATATCTTCCGTTCAAAACTGGAAAGAAGCTTTCTGAGAAACTGCTCTGTGTTCTGTTAATTCATCTCACAGAGTTACATCTTTCCCTTCAAGAAGCCTTTCGCTAAGGCTGTTCTTGTGGAATTGGCAAAGGGATATTTCGAAGCCCATAGATGGCTATGGTGAAAAAGGAAATATCTTCCGTTCAAAACTGGAAAGAAGCTTTCTGAGAAACTGCTCTGTGTTCTGTAAATTCATCTCACAGAGTTACATCTTTCCCTTCAAGAAGCCTTTCGCTAAGGCTGTTCTTGTGGAATTGGCAAAGGGATATTTGGAAACCCATAGAGGGCTATGGTGAAAAAGGAAATATCTTCCGTTCAAAACTGGAAAGAAGCTTTCTGAGAAACTGCTATCTGTTCTGTTAATTCATCACACAGAGTTACATCTTTCCCTTCAAGAAGCCTTTCGCTAAGGCTGTTCTTGTGGAATTGGCAAAGGGATATTTGGAAGCCCATAGAGGGCTATGGTGAAAAAGGAAATATCTTCCGTTCAAAACTGGAAGTAAGCTTTCTGAGAAACTGCTCTGTGTTCTGTTAATTCATCTCACAGAGTTACATCTTTCCCTCTTAGAAGCCTTTCGCTAAGGCTGTTCTTGTGGAATTGGCAAAGGGATATTTGGAAGCCCATAGGGCTATGATGAAAAAGGAAATATCTTCCGTTGAAAACTGGAAAGAAGCTTTCTTAGAAACTGCTCTGTGTTCTGTTAATTCATCTCACAGAGTTACATCTTTCCCTTCAAGAAGCCTTTCGCTATTCTGTTCTTGTGAAATTCGCAAAGGGATATTTGGAAGCCCATGGAGGGCTATGGTGAAAAAGGAAATATCTTCCGTTCAAAACTGGACAGAAGCTTTCTGGGAAACTGCTCTGTGTTCTGTTAATTCATCTCACAGAGTTACATCTTTCCCTTCAAGAAGCCTTGCGCTAAGGCTGTTCTTGTGGAATTGGCAAAGGGATATTTGGAAGCCCATAGAGGGCTATGGTGAAAAAGGAAATATCTTCCGTTCAAAACTGGAAAGAAGCTTACTGAGAAACTGCTCTGTGTTCTGTGAATTCATCTCACAGAGTTACATCTTTCCCTTCAAGAAGCCTTTCGCTAAGGCTGTTCTTGTGGAATTGGCAAAGGGATATTTGGAAACCCATAGAGGGCTATGGTGAAAAAGGAAAAACCTTCCGTTCAAAACTGGAAAGAAGCTTTCTGAGAAACTGCTTTGTGTTCTGTTAATTCATCTCACAGAGTTACATCTTTCCCTTCAAGAAGCCTTTCGCTAAGGCTGTTCTTGTGGAATTGGCAAAGGGATATTTGGAAGCCCATAGAGGGCTATGGTGAAAAAGGAAATATCTTCCATTCAAAACTGGAAAAAAGCTTTCTGAGAAACTGCTCTGAGTTCTGTTAATTCATCTCACAGTGTTACATCTTGCCCTTCAAGAAGCCTTTCGCTAAGGCTGTTCTTGTGGAAATGGCAAAGGGATATTTGGAAGCCCATAGAGGACTATGTGAAAAAGGAAATATCTTCCGTTCAAAACTGGAAAGAAGCTTTCTGAGAAACTGCTCTGTGTTCTGTTAATTCATCACACAGAGTTACATCTTTCCCTTCAAGAAGCCTTTCGCTAAGGCTGTTCTTGTGGAATTGTCAAAGTGATATTTGGAAGCCCATAGAGGGCTATGGTGAAAAAGGAAATATCTTCCGTTCAAAACTGGAAAGAAGCTTTCTGAGAAACTGCTCTGTGTTCTGTTAATTCATCTCACAGAGTTACATCTTTCCCTTCAAGAAGCCTTTCGCTAAGGCTGTTCTTGTGGAATTGGCAAAGGGATATTTGGAAGCCCATAGAGGGCTATGGTGAAAAAGGAAATATCTTCCATTCAAAACTGGAAAGAAACTTTCTGAGAAACTGCTCTGAGTTCTGTTAATTCATCTCACAGAGTTACATCTTGCCCTTCACGAAGCCTTTCGCTAAGGCTGTTCTTGTGGAAATGGCAAAGGGATATTTGGAAGCCCATAGAGTTCTATGTGAAAAAGGAAATATCTTCCGTTCAAAACTGGAAAGAAGCTTTCTGAGAAACTGCTCTGTGTTCTGTTAATTCATCTCACAGAGTTATATCTTTCCCTTCAAGAAGCCTTTCGCTAAGGCTGTTCTTGTGGAATTGGCAAGGGGATATTTGGAAGCCCATAGAGGGCTATGGTGAAAAAAGAAATATCTTCCGTTCAAAACTGGAAAGAAGCTTTCTGAGAAACTGCTCTGTGTTCTGTTAATTCATCTCACAGAGTTACATCTTTCCCTTCAAGAAGCCTTTCGCTAAGGCTGTTCTTCTGGAATTGGCAAAGGGATATTTGGAAGCCCATAGAGGGCTATGGTGAAAAAGGAAATATCTACCGTTCAAAACGGGAAAGAAGCTTTCTGAGAAACTGCTCTGTGTTCTGTAAATTCATCTCAAAGAGTTACATCTTTCCCTTCAAGAAGCCTTTCGCTAAGGTTGTTCTTGTGTAATTGGCAAAGGGATATTTGGAAGCCCATAGAAGGCTATGGTGAAAAAGGAAATATCTTCCGTTCAAAACTGGATAGAAGCTTTCTGAGAAACTGCTCTGTGTTCTGTTAATTCATCTCACAGAGTTACATCTTTCCCTTCAAGAAGCCTTTCTCTAAGGATGTTCTTGTGGAATTGGCAAAGGGATATTTGGAAGCCCATAGAGGGCTATGGTGAAAAAGGAAATATCTTCCGTTCAAAACTGGAAAGAAGCTTTCTGAGAAACTGCTCTGTGTTCTGTGAATTCATCTCACAGAGTTACATCTTTCCCTTCAAGAAGCCTTTCGCTAAGGCTGTTCTTGTGTAATTCGCAAAGGGATATTTGGAAGCCAATAGAAGGCTATGGTAAAAAAGGAAATATCTTCGGTTCAAAACTGGAAAGAAGCTTTCTGAGAAACTGCTCTGTGTTCTCTAAATTCATCTCACAGAGTTACATCTTTCCCTTCAAGAAGCCTTTCGCTAAGGCTGTTCTTGTGGAATTGGCAAAGGGATATTTGGAAGCCCATGGAGGGCTATGGTGAAAAAGGAAATATCTTCCGTTCAAAACTGGAAAGAAGCTTTCTGGGAAACTGCTCTGTGTTCTGTTAATTCATCTCACAGAGTTACATCTTTCCCTTCAAGAAGCCTTTCGCTAAGGCTGTTCTTGTGGATTTGGCAAAGGGATATTTGAAAGCCCATAGAGGGCTATGGTGAAAAAGGAAATATCTTCCGTTCAAAACTGGAAAGAAGCTTTCTGAGAAACTGCTCTGTGTTCTGTTAATTCATCTCACAGAGTTACATCTTTCCCTTCAAGAAGCCTTTCGCTAAGGCTGTTCTTGTGGATTTGGCAAAGGGATATTTGGAAGCCCATAGAGGGCTATGGTGAAAAAGGAAATACAATGCGTTCAAAACTGGAAAGAAGCTTTCTGAGAAACTGCTCTGTGTTCTGTTAATTCATCTCACAGAGTTACATCTTTCCCTTCAAGAAGCCTTTCGCTAAGGCTGTTCTTGTGGAATTGGCAAAGGGATATTTGGAAGCCCATAGAGGGCTATGGTGAAAAAGGAAATATCTTCCGTTCAAAACGGGAAAGAACCTTTCTGAGAAACTGCTCTGTGTTCGGTTAATTTATCTAAAAGTGTTACATCTTTCCCTTCAAGAAGCCTTTCGCTAAGGCTGTTCTTGTGTAATTCGCAAAGGGATATTTGGAAGCCCATAGAAGGCTATGGTAAAAAAGGAAATATCTTCCGTTCAAAACTGGAAAGAAGCTTTCCGAGAAACTGGTCTGTGTTCTCTAAATTCATCTCACAGAGTTACATCTTTCCCTTCAAGAAGCCTTTCGCTAAGGCTGTTCTTGTGGAATTGGCAAAGGGATATTTGGAAGCCCATGGGGGGCTATGGTGAAAAAGGAAATATCTTCCGTTCAAAACTGGAAAGAAGCTTTCTGGGAAACTGCTCTGTGTTCTCTTAATTCATCTCACAGAGTTACGTCTTTACCTTCAAGAAGCCTTTCGCTAAGGCTGTTCTTGTGGAATTGGCAAAGGGATATTTGGAAGCCCATAGAGGGCTATGGTGAAAAAGGAAATATCTTCCGTTCAAAACTGGAAAGAAGCTTTCTGAGAAACTGCTCTGTGTTCTGTTAATTCATCTCACAGAGTTACATCTTTCCCTTCAAGAAGCCTTTCGCTAAGGCTGTTCTTGTAGAATTGGCAAAGGGATATTTGGAAACCCATAGAGGGCTATGGTGAAAAAGGAAAAACCTTCCGTTCAAAACTGGAAAGAAGCTTTCTGAGAAAATGCTTTGTGTTCTGTTAATTCATCTCACAGAGTTACATCTTTCCCTTCAAGAAGCCTTTCTCTAAGGATGTTCTTGTGGAATTGGCAAAGGGATATTTGGAAGCCCATAGAGGGCTATGGTGAAAAAGGAAATATCTTCCATTCAAAACTGGAAAAATGCTTTCTGAGAAACTGCTCTGAGTTCTGTTAATTCATCTCACAGAGTTACATCTTGCCCTTCAAGAAGCCTTTCGCTAAGGCTGTTCTTGTGGAAATGGCAAAGGGATATTTGGAAGCCCATAGAGGGCTATGTGAAAAAGGAAATATCTTCCGTTCAAAACTGGAAAGAAGCTTTCTGAGAAACTGCTCTGTGTTCTGTTAATTCATCACACAGAGTTACATCTTTCCCTTCAAGAAGCCTTTCGCTAAGGCTGTTCTTGTGGAATTGGCAAAGGGATATTTGGAAACCCATAGAGGGCTATGGTGAAAAAGGAAATATCTTCCGTTCAAAACTGGAAAGAAGCTTTCTGAGAAACTGCTCTGTGTTCTGTTAATTCATCTCACAGAGTTACATCTTTCCCTTCAAGAAGCCTTTCGCTAAGGCTGTTCTTGTGGAATTGGGAAAGGGATATTTGGAAGCCCATAGAGGGCTATGGTGAAAAAGGAAATATCTTCCATTCAAAACTGGAAAAAAGCTTTCTGAGAAACTGCTCTGAGTTCTGTTAATTCATCTCACAGAGTTACATCTTGCCCTTCAAGAAGCCTTTCGCTAAGGCTGTTCTTGTGGAAATGGCAAAGGGATATTTGGAAGCCCATAGAGGGCTGCGGTGGAAAAGGAAATATCTTCCGTTCAAAACTGGAAAGAAGCTTTCTGAGAAACTGCTCTGTGTTCTGTTAATTCATCACACAGAGTTACATCTTTCCCTTCAAGAAGCCTTTCGCTAAGGCTGTTCTTGTGGAATTGGCAAAGGGATATTTGGAAGCCCGTAGAGGGCTATGGTGAAAAAGGAAATATCTTCCGTTCAAAACTGGAAACAAGCTTTCTGAGAAACTGCTCTGTGTTCTGTTAATTCATCTCACAGAGTTACATCTTTCCCTTCAAGAAGCCTTTCGCTAAGGCTGTTCTTGTGGAATTGGCAAAGGGATATTTGGAAGCCCATAGAGGCCTATGGTGAAAAAGGAAATATCTACCGTTCAAAACGGGAAAGAAGCTTTCTGAGAAACGGCTCTGTGTTCTGTAAATTCATCTCAAAGAGTTACATCTTTCCCTTCAAGAAGCCTTTCGCTAAGGCTGTTCTTGTGTAATTGGCAAAGGGATATTTGGAAGCCCATAGAAGGCTATGGTGAAAAAGGAAATATCTTCCGTTCAAAACTGGATAGAAGCTTTCTGAGAAACTGCTCTGTGTTCTGTTAATTCATCTCACAGAGTTACATCTTTCCCTTCAAGAAGCCTATCTCTAAGGATGTTCTTGTGGAATTGGCAAAGGGATATTTGGAAGCCCATAGAGGGCTATGGTGAAAAAGGAAATATCTTCCGTTCAAAACTGGAAAGAAGCTTTCTGAGAAACTGCTCTGTGTTCTGTTAATTCATCTCACAGAGTTACATCTTTTCCTTCAAGAAGCCTTTCGCTAAGGCTGTTCTTGTGGAATTGGGAAATGGATATTTGGAAGCCCATAGAGGGCTAAGGTGAAAAAGGAAATATTTTCCGTTCAAAACTGGAAAGAAGCTTACTGAGAAACTGCTTTGTGTTCTGTTAATTCATCTCACGGAGTTACATCTTTCCCTTCAAGAAGCCTTTCGCTAAGGCTGTTCTTGTGGAATTGGCAAAGGGATATTTGGAAGCCCATAGAGTGCTACGGTGAAAAAGGAAATATCTTCCGTTCAAAACTGGAAAGAAGCTTTCTGAGAAACTGCTCTGTGTTTTGTTAATTCATCTCACAGAGTTACATCTTTCCCCTCAAGAAACCTTTCTCTATGGCTGTTCTTGTGAAATTGGCAAATTGATATTTGGAAGCCCATAGAGGGCTATGGTGAAAAAGGAAATATCTTCCGTTCAAAACTGGAAAGAAGCTTTCTGAGAAACTGCTCTGTGTTCTGTTAATTCATCTCACAGAGTTACATCTTTCCCTTCAAGAAGCCTTTCGCTAAGGCTGTTCTTGTGGAATTGGCAAAGGGATATTTGGAAGCCCATAGAGGGCTATGGTGAAAAAGGAAATATCTTCCGTTCAAAACTGGAAAGAAGCTTTCTGAGAAACTGCTCTGTGTTCTGTTAATTTATCTAAAAGTGTTACATCTTTCCCTTCAAGAAGCCTTTCGCTAAGGCTGTTCTTGTGTATTTCGCAAAGGGATATTTGGAAGCTCATAGAAGGCTATGGTAAAAAAGGAAATATCTTCCGTTCAAAACTGGAAAGAAGCTTTCCGAGAAACTGCTCTGTGTTCTCTAAATTCATCTCACAGAGTTACATCTTTCCCTTCAAGAAGCCTTTCGCTAAGGCTGTTCTTGTGGAATTGGCAAAGGGATATTTGGAAGCCCATGGAGGGCTATGGTGAAAAAGGAAATATCTTCCGTTCAAAACTGGAAAGAAGCTTTCTGGGAAACTGCTCTGTGTACTGTTAATTCATCTCACAGAGTTACATCTTTCCCTTCAAGAAGCCTTTCGCTAAGGCTGTTCTTGTGGAATTGGCAAAGGGATATTTGGAAGCCCATAGAGGGCTATGGTGAAAAAGGAAATATCTTCCGTTCAAAACTGGAAAGAAGCTTACTGAGAAACTGCTCTGTGTTCTGTTAATTCATCTCACAGAGTTACATCTTTCCCTTCAAGAAGCCTTTCGCTAACGCTGTTCTTGTGGAATTGGCAAAGGGATATTTGGAAACCCATAGAGGGCTATGGTGAAAAAGGAAAAACCTTCCGTTCAAAACTGGAAAGAAGTTTTCTGAGAAACTGCTTTGTGTTCTGTTAATTCATCTCACAGAGTTACATCTTTCCCTTCAAGAAGCCTTTCGCTAAGGCTGTTCTTGTGGAATTGGCAAAGGGATATTTGGAAGCCCATAGAGGGCTATGGTGAAAAAGGAAATATCTTCCATTCAAAACTGGAAAAAAGCTTTCTGAGAAACTGCTCTGAGTTCTGTTAATTCATCTCACAGAGTTACATCTTGCCCTTCAAGGAGCCTTTCGCTAAGGCTGTTCTTGTGGAAATGCAAAGGGATATTTGGAAGCCCATAGAGGACTATGTGAAAAAGGAAATATCTACCGTTCAAAACGGGAAAGAAGCTTTCTGAGAAACTGCTCTGTGTTCTGTAAATTCATCTCAAAGAGTTACATCTTTCCCTTCAAGAAGCCTTTCGCTAAGGTTGTTCTTGTGTAATTGGCAAAGGGATATTTGGAAGCCCATAGAAGGCTATGGTGAAAAAGGAAATATCTTCCGTTCAAAACTGGATAGAAGCTTTCTGAGAAACTGCTCTGTGTTCTGTTAATTCATCTCACAGAGTTACATCTTTCCCTTCAAGAAGCCTTTCTCTAAGGATGTTCTTGTGGAATTGGCAAAGGGATATTTGGAAGCCCATAGAGGGCTATGGTGAAAAAGGAAATATCTTCCGTTCAAAACTGGAAAGAAGCTTTCTGAGAACCTGCTCTGTGTTCTGTTAATTCATCTCACAGAGTTACATCTTTTCCTTCAAGAAGCCTTTCGCTAAGGCTGTTCTTGTGGAATTGGCAAATGGATATTTGGAAGCCCATAGAGGGCCAAGGTGAAAAAGGAAATATTTTCCGTTCAAAACTGGAAAGAAGCTTTCTGAGAAACTGCTCTGTGTTCTGTGAATTCATCTCACAGAGTTACATCTTTCCCTTCAAGAAGCCTTTCGCTAAGGCTGTTCTTGTGTAATTCGCAAAGGGATATTTGGAAGCCCATAGAAGGCTATGGCAAAAAAGGAAATATCTTCCGTTCAAAACTGGAAAGAAGCTTTCCGAGAAACTGCTCTGTGTTCTCTAAATTCATCTCACAGAGTTACATCTTTCCCTTCAAGAAGCCTTTCGCTAAGGCTGTTCTTGTGGAATTGGCAAAGGGATATTTGGAAGCCCATGGAGGGCTATGGTGAAAAAGGAAATATCTTCCGTTCAAAACTGGAAAGAAGCTTTCTGGGAAACTGCTCTGTGTTCTGTTAATTCATCTCACAGAGTTACATCTTTCCCTTCAAGAAGCCTTTCGCTAAGGCTGTTCTTGTGGAATTGGCAAAGGGATATTTGGAAGCCCATAGAGGGCTATGGTGAAAAAGGAAATATCTTCCGTACAAAACTGGAAAGAAGCTTTCTGAGAAACTGCTCTGTGTTCTGTTAATACATCTCACAGAGTTACATCTTTCCCTTCAAGAAGCCTTTCGCTAAGGCTGTTCTTGTGGAATTGGCAAAGGGATATTTGGAAGCCCATAGAGGGCTATGGTGAAAAAGGAAATACAATGCGTTCAAAACTGGAAAGAAGCTTTCTGAGAAACTGCTCTGTGTTCTGTTAATTCATCTCACAGAGTTACATCTTTCCCTTCAAGAAGCCTTTCGCTAAGGCTGTTCTTGTGGAATTGGCAAAGGGATATTTGGAAGCCCATAGAGGGCTATGGTGAAAAAGGAAATATCTTCCATTCAAAACTGGAAAAAAGCTTTCTGAGAAACTGCTCTGAGTTCTGTTAATTCATCTCACAGAGTTACATCTTGCCCTTCAAGAAGCCTTTCGCTAAGGCTGTTCTTCTGGAAATGGCAAAGGGATATTTGGAAGCCCATAGAGGGCTATGTGAAAAAGGAAATATCTTCCGTTCAAAACTGGAAAGAAGCTTTCTGAGAAACTGCTCTGTGTTCTGTTAATTAATCACACAGAGTTACATCTTTCCCTTCAAGAAGCCTTTCGCTAAGGCTGTTCTTGTGGAATTGGCAAAGGGATATTTGGAAGCCCATAGAGGGCTATGGTGAAAAAGGAAATATCTTCCGTTCAAAACTGGAAAGAAGCTTTCTGAGAAACTGCTCTGTGTTCTGTTAATTCATCTCACAAAGTTACATCTTTCCCTTCAAGAAGCCTTTCGCTAAGGCTGTTCTTGTGGAATTGGCAAAGGGATATTTGGAAGCCCATAGAGGGCTATGGTGAAAAAGGAAATATCTACCGTTCAAAACGGGAAAGAAGCTTTCTGAGAAACTGCTCTGTGTTCTGTAAATTCATCTCAAAGAGTTACATCTTTCCCTTCAAGAAGCCTTTCGCTAAGGCTGTTCTTGTGTAATTGGCAAAGGGATATTTGGAAGCCCATAGAAGGCTATGGTGAAAAAGGAAATATCTTCCGTTCAAAACTGGATAGAAGCTTTCTGAGAAACTGCTCTGTGTTCTGTTAATTCATCACACAGAGTTACATCTTTCCCTTCAAGAAGCCTTTCTCTAAGGATGTTCTTGTGGAATTGGCAAAGGGATATTTGGAAGCCCATAGAGGGCTATGGTGAAAAAGGAAATATCTTCCGTTCAAAACTGGAAAGAAGCTTTCTGAGAAACTGCTCTGTGTTCTGTTAATTCATCTCACAGAGTTACATCTTTTCCTTCAAGAAGCCTTTCGCTAAGGCTGTTCTTGTGGAATTGGCAAAGGGATATTTGGAAGCCCATAGAGGGCTAAGGTGAAAAAGGAAATATTTTCCGTTCAAAACTGGAAAGAAGCTTTCTGAGAAACTGCTCTGTGTTCTGTGAATTCATCTCACAGAGTTACATCTTTCCCTTCAAGAAGCCTTTCGCTAAGGCTGTTCTTGTGGAATTGGCAAAGGGATATTTCGAAGCCCATAGATGACTATGGTGAAAAAGGAAATATCTTCCGTTCAAAACTGGAAAGAAGCTTTCTGAGAACCTGCTCTGTGTTCTGTTAATACATCTCACAGAGTTACATCTTTCCCTTCAAGAAGCCTTTCGCTAAGGCTGTTCTTGTGGAATTGGCAAAGGGATATTTGGAAACCCATGGAGGGCTATGGTGAAAAAGGAAATATCTTCCGTTCAAAACTGGAAAGAAGCTTTCTGAGAAACTGCTATCTGTTCTGTTAATTCATCACACAGAGTTACATCTTTCCCTTCAAGAAGCCTTTCGCTAAGGCTGTTCTTGTGGAATTGGCAAAGGGATATTTGGAAGCCCATAGAGGGCTATGGTGAAAAAGGAAATATCTTCCGTTCAAAACTGGAAGTAAGCTTTCTGAGAAACTGCTCTGTGTTCTGTTAATTCATCTCACAGAGTTACATCTTTCCCTTTTAGAAGCCTTTCGCTAAGGCTGTTCTTGTGGAATTGGCAAAGGGATATTTGGAAGCCCATAGAGGGCTATGGTGAAAAAGGAAATATCTTCCGTTGAAAACTGGAAAGAAGCTTTCTGAGAAACTGCTCTGTGTTCTGTTAATTCATCTCCCAGAGTTACATCTTTCCCTTCAAGAAGCCTTTCGCTAAGGCTGTTCTTGTGGAATTGGCAAAGGGATATTTGGAAGCCCATAGAGGGCTATGGTGAGAAAGGAAATATCTTCCGTTCAAAACGGGAAAGAAGCTTTCTGAGAAACTGCTCTGTGTTCTGTTAATTTATCTAAAAGTGTTACATCTTTTCCTTCAAGAAGCCTTTCGCTAAGGCTGTTCTTGTGTATTTCGCAAAGGGATATTTGGAAGCCCATAGAAGGCTACGGTAAAAAAGGAAATATCTTCCGTTCAAAACTGGAAAGAAGCTTTCTGAGAAACTGCTCTGAGTTCTGTTAATTCATCTCACAGAGTTACATCTTGCCCTTCAAGAAGCCTTTCGCTAAGGCTGTTCTTGTGGAATTGGCAAAGGGATATTTGGAAGCCCATAGAGGGCTATGGTGAAAAAGGAAATATCTTCGGTTCAAAACTGGAAAGAAGCTTTCTGAGAAACTGCTCTGTGTTCTGTTAATTCATCTCACAGAGTTACATCTTTCCCTTCAAGAAGCCTTTCGCTAAGGCTGTTCTTGTGGAATGGCAAAGGGATATTTGGAAACCCATAGAGGGCTATGGTGAAAAAGGAAATATCTTCCGTTCAAAACTGGAAAGAAGCTTTCTGAGAAACTGCTCTCTGTTCTGTTAATTCATCACACAGAGTTACATCTTTCCCTTCAAGAAGCCTTTCGCTAAGGCTGTTCTTGTGGAATTGGCAAAGGGATATTTGGAAGCCCATAGAGGGCTAAGGTGAAAAAGGAAATATTTTCCGTTCAAAACTGGAAAGAAGCTTTCTGAGAAACTGCTCTGTGTTCTGTGAATTCATCTCACAGAGTTACATCTTTCCCTTCAAGAAGCCTTTCGCTAAGGCTGTTCTTGTGTAATTCGCAAAGGGATATTTGGAAGCCCATAGAAGGCTATGGCAAAAAAGGAAATATCTTCCGTTCAAAACTGGAAAGAAGCTTTCCGAGAAACTGCTCTGTGTTCTCTAAATTCATCTCACAGAGTTACATCTTTCCCTTCAAGAAGCCTTTCGCTAAGGCTGTTCTTGTGGAATTGGCAAAGGGATATTTGGAAGCCCATGGAGGGCTATGGTGAAAAAGGAAATATCTTCCGTTCAAAACTGGAAAGAAGCTTTCTGGGAAACTGCTCTGTGTTCTGTTAATTCATCTCACAGAGTTACATCTTTCCCTTCAAGAAGCCTTTCGCTAAGGCTGTTCTTGTGGAATTGGCAAAGAGATATTTGGAAGCCCATAGAGGGCTATGGTGAAAAAGGAAATATCTTCCGTTCAAAACTGGAAAGAAGCTTTCTGAGAAACTGCTCTGTGTTCTGTTAATTCATCTCACAGAGTTACATCTTTCCCTTCAAGAAGCCTTTCGCTAAGGCTGTTCTTGTGGAATTGGCAAAGGGATATTTGGAAGCCCATAGAGGGCTATGGTGAAAAAGGAAAAACCTTCCGTTCAAAACTGGAAAGAAGCTTTCTGAGAAACTGCTTTGTGTTCTGTTAATTCATCTCACAGAGTTACATCTTTCCCTTCAAGAAGCCTTTCGCTAAGGCTGTTCTTGTGGAATTGGCAAAGGGATATTTGGAAGCCCATAGAGGGCTATGGTGAAAAAGGAAAAACCTTCCGTTCAAAACTGGAAAGAAGCTTTCTGAGAAACTGCTTTGTGTTCTGTTAATTCATCTCACAGAGTTACATCTTTCCCTTCAAGAAGCCTTTCGCTAAGGCTGTTCTTGTGGAATTGGCAAAGGGATATTTGGAAGCCCATAGAGGGCTATGGTGAAAAAGGAAATATCTTCCATTCAAAACTGGAAAAAAGCTTTCTGAGAAACTGCTCTGAGTTCTGTTAATTCATCTCACAGAGTTACATCTTGCCCTTCAAGAAGCCTTTCGCAAAGGCTGTTCTTGTGGAAATGCAAAGGGATATTTGGAAGCCCATAGAGGACTATGTGAAAAAGGAAATATCTACCGTTCAAAACGGGAAAGAAGCTTTCTGAGAAACTGCTCTGTGTTCTGTAAATTCATCTCAAAGAGTTACATCTTTCCCTTCAAGAAGCCTTTCGCTAAGGCTGTTCTTGTGGAATTGGCAAAGGGATATTTGGAAGCCCATAGAGGGCTAAGGTGAAAAAGGAAATATTTTCCGTTCAAAACTGGAAAGAAGCTTTCTGAGAAACTGCTCTGTGTTCTGTGAATTCATCTCACAGAGTTACATCTTTCCCTTCAAGAAGCCTTTCGCTAAGGCTGTTCTTGTGTAATTCGCAAAGGGATATTTGGAAGCCCATAGAAGGCTATGGCAAAAAAGGAAATATCTTCCGTTCAAAACTGGAAAGAAGCTTTCCGAGAAACTGCTCTGTGTTCTCTAAATTCATCTCACAGAGTTACATCTTTCCCTTCAAGAAGCCTTTCGCTAAGGCTGTTCTTGTGGAATTGGCAAAGGGATATTTGGAAGCCCATGGAGGGCTATGGTGAAAAAGGAAATATCTTCCGTTCAAAACTGGAAAGAAGCTTTCTGGGAAACTGCTCTGTGTTCTGTTAATTCATCTCACAGAGTTACATCTTTCCCTTCAAGAAGCCTTTCGCTAAGGCTGTTCTTGTGGAATTGGCAAAGGGATATTTGGAAGCCCATAGAGGGCTATGGTGAAAAAGGAAATATCTTCCGTTCAAAACTGGAAAGAAGCTTTCTGAGAAACTGCTCTGTGTTCTGTTAATTCATCTCACAGAGTTACATCTTTCCCTTCAAGAAGCCTTTCGCTAAGGCTGTTCTTGTGGAATTGGCAAAGGGATATTTGGAAGCCCATAGAGGGCTATGGTGAAAAAGGAAAAACCTTCCGTTCAAAACTGGAAAGAAGCTTTCTGAGAAACTGCTTTGTGTTCTGTTAATTCATCTCACAGAGTTACATCTTTCCCTTCAAGAAGCCTTTCGCTAAGGCTGTTCTTGTGGAATTGGCAAAGGGATATTTGGAAGCCCATAGAGGGCTATGGTGAAAAAGGAAATATCTTCCATTCAAAACTGGAAAAAAGCTTTCTGAGAAACTGCTCTGAGTTCTGTTAATTCATCTCACAGAGTTACATCTTGCCCTTCAAGAAGCCTTTCGCAAAGGCTGTTCTTGTGGAAATGCAAAGGGATATTTGGAAGCCCATAGAGGACTATGTGAAAAAGGAAATATCTACCGTTCAAAACGGGAAAGAAGCTTTCTGAGAAACTGCTCTGTGTTCTGTAAATTCATCTCAAAGAGTTACATCTTTCCCTTCAAGAAGCCTTTCGCTAAGGTTGTTCTTGTGTAATTGGCAAAGGGATATTTGGAAGCCCATAGAAGGCTATGGTGAAAAAGGAAATATCTTCCGTTCAAAACTGGATAGAAGCTTTCTGAGAAACTGCTCTGTGTTCTGTTAATTCATCTCACAGAGTTACATCTATCCCTTCAAGAAGCCTTTCTCTAAGGATGTTCTTGTGGAATTGGCAAAGGGATATTTGGAAGCCCATAGAGGGCTATGGTGAAAAAGGAAATATCTTCCGTTCAAAACTGGAAAGAAGCTTTCTGAGAAACTGCTCTGTGTTCTGTTAATTCATCTCACAGAGTTACATCTTTTCCTTCAAGAAGCCTTTCGCTAAGGCTGTTCTTGTGGAATTGGCAAATGGATATTTGGAAGCCCATAGAGGGCTAAGGTGAAAAAGGAAATATTTTCCGTTCAAAACTGGAAAGAAGCTTTCTGAGAAACTGCTCTGTGTTCTGTGAATTCATCTCACAGAGTTACATCTTTCCCTTCAAGAAGCCTTTCGCTAAGGCTGTTCTTGTGTAATTCGCAAAGGGATATTTGGAAGCCCATAGAAGGCTATGGCAAAAAAGGAGATATCTTCCGTTCAAAACTGGAAAGAAGCTTTCCGAGAAACTGCTCTGTGTTCTCTAAATTCATCTCACAGAGTTACATCTTTCCCTTCAAGAAGCCTTTCGCTAAGGCTGTTCTTGTGGAATTGGCAAAGGGATATTTGGAAGCCCATGGAGGGCTATGGTGAAAAAGGAAATATCTTCCGTTCAAAACTGGAAAGAAGCTTTCTGGGAAACTGCTCTGTGTTCTGTTAATTCATCTCACAGAGTTACATCTTTCCCTTCAAGAAGCCTTTCGCTAAGGCTGTTCTTGTGGAATTGGCAAAGGGATATTTGGAAGCCCATAGAGGGCTATGGTGAAAAAGGAAATATCTTCCGTACAAAACTGGAAAGAAGCTTTCTGAGAAACTGCTCTGTGTTCTGTTAATTCATCTCACAGAGTTACATCTTTCCCTTCAAGAAGCCTTTCGCTAAGGCTGTTCTTGTGGAATTGGCAAAGGGATATTTGGAAGCCCATAGAGGGCTATGGTGAAAAAGGAAATATCTTCCATTCAAAACTGGAAAAAAGCTTTCTGAGAAACTGCTCTGAGTTCTGTTAATTCATCTCACAGAGTTACATCTTGCCCTTCAAGAAGCCTTTCGCTAAGGCTGTTCTTCTGGAAATGGCAAAGGGATATTTGGAAGCCCATAGAGGGCTATGTGAAAAAGGAAATATCTTCCGTTCAAAACTGGAAAGAAGCTTTCTGAGAAACTGCTCTGTGTTCTGTTAATTAATCACACAGAGTTACATCTTTCCCTTCAAGAAGCCTTTCGCTAAGGCTGTTCTTGTGGAATTGGCAAAGGGATATTTGGAAGCCCATAGAGGGCTATGGTGAAAAAGGAAATATCTTCCGTTCAAAACTGGAAAGAAGCTTTCTGAGAAACTGCTCTGTGTTCTGTTAATTCATCTCACAAAGTTACATCTTTCCCTTCAAGAAGCCTTTCGCTAAGGCTGTTCTTGTGGAATTGGCAAAGGGATATTTGGAAGCCCATAGAGGGCTATGGTGAAAAAGGAAATATCTACCGTTCAAAACGGGAAAGAAGCTTTCTGAGAAACTGCTCTGTGTTCTGTAAATTCATCTCAAAGAGTTACATCTTTCCCTTCAAGAAGCCTTTCGCTAAGGCTGTTCTTGTGTAATTGGCAAAGGGATATTTGGAAGCCCATAGAAGGCTATGGTGAAAAAGGAAATATCTTCCGTTCAAAACTGGATAGAAGCTTTCTGAGAAACTGCTCTGTGTTCTGTTAATTCATCACACAGAGTTACATCTTTCCCTTCAAGAAGCCTTTCTCTAAGGATGTTCTTGTGGAATTGGCAAAGGGATATTTGGAAGCCCATAGAGGGCTATGGTGAAAAAGGAAATATCTTCCGTTCAAAACTGGAAAGAAGCTTTCTGAGAAACTGCTCTGTGTTCTGTTAATTCATCTCACAGAGTTACATCTTTTCCTTCAAGAAGCCTTTCGCTAAGGCTGTTCTTGTGGAATTGGCAAAGGGATATTTGGAAGCCCATAGAGGGCTAAGGTGAAAAAGGAAATATTTTCCGTTCAAAACTGGAAAGAAGCTTTCTGAGAAACTGCTCTGTGTTCTGTGAATTCATCTCACAGAGTTACATCTTTCCCTTCAAGAAGCCTTTCGCTAAGGCTGTTCTTGTGGAATTGGCAAAGGGATATTTCGAAGCCCATAGATGACTATGGTGAAAAAGGAAATATCTTCCGTTCAAAACTGGAAAGAAGCTTTCTGAGAACCTGCTCTGTGTTCTGTTAATACATCTCACAGAGTTACATCTTTCCCTTCAAGAAGCCTTTCGCTAAGGCTGTTCTTGTGGAATTGGCAAAGGGATATTTGGAAACCCATGGAGGGCTATGGTGAAAAAGGAAATATCGTCCGTTCAAAACTGGAAAGAAGCTTTCTGAGAAACTGCTATCTGTTCTGTTAATTCATCACACAGAGTTACATCTTTCCCTTCAAGAAGCCTTTCGCTAAGGCTGTTCTTGTGGAATTGGCAAAGGGATATTTGGAAGCCCATAGAGGGCTATGGTGAAAAAGGAAATATCTTCCGTTCAAAACTGGAAGTAAGCTTTCTGAGAAACTGCTCTGTGTTCTGTTAATTCATCTCACAGAGTTACATCTTTCCCTTTTAGAGGCCTTTCGCTAAGGCTGTTCTTGTGGAATTGGCAAAGGGATATTTGGAAGCCCATAGAGGGCTATGGTGAAAAAGGAAATATCTTCCGTTGAAAACTGGAAAGAAGCTTTCTGAGAAACTGCTCTGTGTTCTGTTAATTCATCTCCCAGAGTTACATCTTTCCCTTCAAGAAGCCTTTCGCTAAGGCTGTTCTTGTGGAATTGGCAAAGGGATATTTGGAAGCCCATAGAGGGCTATGGTGAGAAAGGAAATATCTTCCGTTCAAAACGGGAAAGAAGCTTTCTGAGAAACTGCTCTGTGTTCTGTTAATTTATCTAAAAGTGTTACATCTTTCCCTTCAAGAAGCCTTTCGCTAAGGCTGTTCTTGTGTATTTCGCAAAGGGATATTTGGAAGCCCATAGAAGGCTACGGTAAAAAAGGAAATATCTTCCGTTCAAAACTGGAAAGAAGCTTTCTGAGAAACTGCTCTGAGTTCTGTTAATTCATCTCACAGAGTTACATCTTGCCCTTCAAGAAGCCTTTCGCTAAGGCTGTTTTTGTGGAATTGGCAAAGCGATATTTGGAAGCCCATAGAGGGCTATGGTGAAAAAGGAAATATCTTCGGTTCAAAACTGGAAAGAAGCTTTCTGAGAAACTGCTCTGTGTTCTGTTAATTCATCTCACAGAGTTACATCTTTCCCTTCAAGAAGCCTTTCGCTAAGGCTGTTCTTGTGGAATGGCAAAGGGATATTTGGAAACCCATAGAGGGCTATGGTGAAAAAGGAAATATCTTCCGTTCAAAACTGGAAAGAAGCTTTCTGAGAAACTGCTCTCTGTTCTGTTAATTCATCACACAGAGTTACATCTTTCCCTTCAAGAAGCCTTTCGCTAAGGCTGTTCTTGTGGAATTGGCAAAGGGATATTTGGAAGCCCATAGAGGGCTATGGTGAAAAAGGAAATACAATGCGTTCAAAACTGGAAAGAAGCTTTCTGAGAAACTGCTCTGTGTTCTGTTAATTCATCTCAGAGAGTTACATCTTTCCATTCAAGAAGCCTTTCGCTAAGGCTGTTCTTTTGGAATTGGCAAAGGGATATTTGGAAGCCCATAGAGGGCTATGGTGAAAAAGGAAATATCTTCCGTTCAAAACTGGAAAGAAGCTTACTGAGAAACTGCACTGTGTTCTGTGAATTCATCTCACAGAGTTACATCTTTCCCTTCACGAAGCCTTTCGCTAAGGCTGTTCTTGTGGAATTGGCAAAGGGATACTTGGAAGACCATAGACGGCTATGGTGAAAAAGGAAAAACCTTCCGTTCAACACTGGAAAGAAGCTTTCTGAGAAACTGCTTTGTGTTCTGTTAATTCATCTCACAGAGTTACATCTTTCCCTTGAAGAAGCCTTTCGCTAAGGCTGTTCTTGTGGAATTGGCAAAGGGATATTTGGAAGCCCATAGAGGGCTATGGTGAAAAAGGAAATATCTTCCATTCAAAACTGGAAAAAAGCTTTCTGAGAAACTGCTCTGAGTTCTGTTAATTCATCTCACAGAGTTACATCTTGCCCTTCAAGAAGCCTTTCGCTAAGGCTGTTCTTGTGGAAATGGCAAAGGGATATTTGGAAGCCCATAGAGGGCTATGTGAAAAAGGAAATATCTTCCGTTCAAAACTGGAAAGAAGCTTTCTGAGAAACTGCTCTGTGTTCTGTTAATTCATCACACAGAGTTACATCTTTCCCTTCAAGAAGCCTTTCGCTAAGGCTGTTCTTGTGGAATTGGCAAAGGGATATTTGGAAGCCCATAGAGGGCTATGGTGAAAAAGGAAATATCTTCCGTTCAAAACTGGAAAGAAGCTTTCTGAGAAACTGCTCTGTGTTCTGTTAATTCATCTCACAGAGTTACATCTTTCCCTTCAAGAAGCCTTTCGCTAAGGTTGTTCTTGTGGAATTGGCAAAGGGATATTTGGAAGCCCATAGAGGGCTATGGTGAAAAAGGAAATATCTTCCATTCAAAACTGGAAAAAAGCTTTCTGAGAAACTACTCTGAGTTCTCTTAATTCATCTCACAGAGTTACATCTTGCCCTCCAAGAAGCCTTTCGCTAAGGCTGTTCTTGTGGAAATGGCAAAGGGATATTTGGAAGCCCATAGAGGGCTATGTGAAAAAGGAAATATCTTAGGTTCAAAACTGGAAAGAAGCTTTCTGAGAAACTGCTCTGTGTTGTGTTAATTCATCACACAGAGTTACATCTTTCCCTTCAAGAAGCCTTTCGCTAAGGCTGTTCTTGTGGAATTGGCAAAGGGATATTTGGAAGCCCATAGAGGGCTATGGTGAAAAAGGAAATATCTTCCGTTCAGAACTGGAAAGAAGCTTTCTGAGAAACTGCTCTGTGTTCTGTTAATTCATCTCACAGAGTTACATCTTTCCCTTCAAGAAGCCTTTCGCTAAGGCTGTTCTTGTGGAATTGGCAAAGGGATATTTGGAAGCCCATAGAGGGCTATGGTGAAAAAGGAAATATCTACCGTTCAAAACGGGAAAGAAGCTTTCTGAGAAACTGCTCTGTGTTCTGTAAATTCATCTCAAAGAGTTACGTCTTTCCCTTCAAGAAGCCTTTCGCTAAGGCTGTTCTTGTGTAATTCGCAAAGGGATATTTGGAAGCCCATAGAAGGCTATGGTGAAAAAGGAAATATCTTCCGTTCAAGACTGGATAGAAGCTTTCTGAGAAACTGCTCTGTGTTCTGTTAATTCACCTCACAGAGTTACATCTTTCCCTTCAAGAAGCCTTTCTCTAAGGATGTTCTTGTGGAATTGGCAAAGGGATATTTGGAAGCCCATAGAGGGCTATGGTGAAAAAGGAAATATCTTCCGTTCAAAACTGGAAAGAAGCTTTCTGAGAAACTGCTCTGTGTTCTGTTAATTCATCTCACAGAATTACATCTTTCACTTCAAGAAGCCTTTTGCTAAGGCTGTTATTGTGGAATTGGCAAAGGGTTATTTGGAAGCCCATAGAGGGCTATGGTGAAAAAGGAAATATCTTCCGTTCAAAACTGGAAAGAAGCTTTCTGAGAAACTGCTCTGTGTTCTGTTAATTCATCTCACAGAGTTACATCTTTCCCTTCAAGAATCCTTTCGCTAAGGCTGTTCTTGTGGAATTGGCAAAGGGATATTTGGAAACCCATAGAGGGCTATGGTGAAAAAGGAAAAACCTTCCGTTCAAAACTGGAAAGAAGCTTTCTGAGAAACTGCTTTGTGTTCTGTTAATTCATCTCACAGAGTTACATATTTCCCTTCAAGAAGCCTTTCGCTAAGGCTGTTCTTGTGGAATTGGCAAAGGGATATTTGGAAGCCCATAGAGGGCTATGGTGAAAAAGGAAATATCTTCCATTCAAAACTGGAAAAAAGCTTTCTGAGAAACTGCTCTGAATTCTGTTAATTCATCTCACAGAGTTACATCTTGCCCTTCAAGAAGCCTTTCGCTAAGGCTGTTCTTGTGGAAATGGCAAAGGGATATTTGGAAGCCCATAGAGGGCTATGTGAAAAAGGAAATATCTTCCGTTCAAAACTGGAAAGAAGCTTTCTGAGAAACTGCTCTGTGTTCTGTTAATTCATCACACAGAGTTACATCTTTCCCTTCAAGAAGCCTTTCGCTAAGGCTGTTCTTGTGGAATTGGCAAAGGGATATTTGGAAGCCCATGGAGGGCTATGGTGAAAAGGGAAATATCTTCCGTTCAAAACTGGAAAGAAGCTTTCTGGGAAACTGCTCTGTGTTCTGTTAATTCATCTCACAGAGTTACATCTTTCCCTTCAAGAAGCCTTTCGCTAAGGCTGTTCTTGTGGAATTGGCAAAGGGATATTTGGAAACCCATAGAGGGCTATGGTGAAAAAGGAAATATCTTCCGTTCAAAACGGGAAAGAAGCTTTCTGAGAAACTGCTCTCTGTTCTGTTAATTCATCACACAGAGTTACATCTTTCCCTTCAAGAAGCCTTTCGCTAAGGCTGTTCTTGTGGAATTGGCAAAGGGATATTTGGAAGCCCAAAGAGGGCTATGGTGAAAAAGGAAATACAATCCGTTCAAAACTGGGAAGAAGCTTTCAGAGAAACTGCTCTGTGTTCTGTTAATTCATCTCAGAGAGTTACATCTTTCCCTTCAAGAAGCCTTTCGCTAATGCTGTTCTTTTGGAATTGGGAAAGGGATATTTGGAAGCCAATAGAGGGCTATGGTGAAAAAGGAAATATCTTCCGTTCAAAACTGGAAAGAAGCTTTCTGAGAAACTGCTCTGTGTTCTGTTAATTCATCTCACAGTGTTACATCTTTCCCTTCAAGAAGCCTTTCGCTAAGGCTGTTCTTGTGGAATTGGTAAAGGGATATTTGGAAGACCATAGAGGTCTATGGTGAAAAAGGAAATATCTTCCATTCAAAACTGGAAAGAAACTTTCTGAGAAACTGCTCTGTGTTCTGTTAATTCATCTCACAGAGTTACATGTTTCCCTTCAAGAAGCCTTTCGCTAAGACTGTTCTTGTGGAATTGGCAAAGGGATATTTGGAAACCCATAGAGGGCTATGGTGAAAAAGGAAATATCTTCCGTTCAAAACTGGAAAAAAGCTTTCTGAGAAACTGCTCTCTGTTCTGTTAATTCATCACACAGAGTTACATCTTTAACTTCAAGAAGCCTTTCGCTAAGGCTGTTCTTGTGGAATTGGAAAAGGGATATTTGGAAGCCCATAGAGGGCTATGGTGAAAAAGGAAATATCTTCCGTTCAAAACTGGAAAGAAGCTTTCTGAGAAACTGCTATGTTTTCTGTGAATTCATCTCACAGAGTTACATCATTCCCTTCAAGAAGCCTTTCGCTAAGGCTGTTCTTGTGGAATTGGCAAAGGGATATTTGGAAACCCCTAGAGGGCCATGGTGAAAATGGAAATATCTTCCGTTCAAAACGGGAAAGAAGCTTTCTGAGAAACTGCTCTCTGTTCTGTTAATTCATCACACAGAGTTACATCTTTCCCGTCAAGATGCCTTTCGCTAAGGCTGTTCTTGTGGAATTGGCAAAGGGATATTTGGAAGCCCAAAGAGGGCTATGGTGAAAAAGGAAATACAATCCGTTCAAAACTGGAAAGAAGCTTTCCTAGAAACTGCTCTGTGTTCTGTTAATTCATCTCAGAGAGTTACATCTTTCCCTTCAAGAAGCCTTTCGCTAAGGCTGTTCTTGTGGAATTGGCAAAGGGATATTTGGAAGCCCATAGAGGGCTATGGTGAAAAAGGAAATATCTTCCATTCAAAAGTGGAAAGAAACTTTCTGAGAAACTGCTCTGTGTTCTGTGAAATCATCTCACAGAGTTACATCTTTCCCTTCAAGAAGCCTTTCGCTAAGACTGTTCTTGTGTAATTGGCAAAGGGATGTTTGGAAGCCCATAGATGGCTATGGTGAAAAAGGAAATATCTTCCGTTCAAAACGGGAAAGAAGCTTTCTGAGAAACTGCTCTGTGTTCTGTTAATTTATCTAAAAGTGTTACATCTTTCCCTTCAAGAAGCCTTTCGCTAAGGCTGTTCTTGTGTAATTCGCAAAGGGATATTTGGAAGCCCATAGAAGGCTATGGTGAAAAAGGAAATATCTTCCGTTCAAAACTGGATAGAAGCTTTCTGAGAAACTGCTCTGTGTTCTGTTAATTCACCTCACAGAGTTACATCTTTCCCTTCAAGAAGCCTTTCTCTAAGGATGTTCTTGTGGAATTGGCAAAGGGATATTTGGAAGCCCATAGAGGGCTATGGTGAAAAAGGAAATATCTTCCGTTCAAAACTGGAAAGAAGCTTTCTGAGAAACTGCTCTGTGTTCTGTTAATTCATCTCACAGAGTTACATCTTTTCCTTCAAGAAGTCTTTCGCTAAGGCTGTTCTTGTGGAATTGGCAAATGGATATTTGGAAGCCCATAGAGGGCTAAGGTGAAAAAGGAAATATTTTCCGTTCAAAACTGGAAAGAAGCTTTCTGAGAAACTGCTCTGTGTTCTGTGAATTCATCTCACAGAGTTACATCTTTCCCTTCAAGAAGCCTTTCGCTAAGGCTGTTCTTGTGGAATTGGCAAAGGGATATTTGGACGCACATAGAGGGCTATGGTGAAAAAGGAAATAACTTCCATTCGAAACTGGAAAGAATCTTTCTGAGAAACTGCTCTGTGTTCTGTGAATTCATCTCACAGAGATACATCTTTCCCTTCAAGAAGCCTTTCGCTAAGGCTGTTCTTGTGGAATTGGCAAAGGGATATTTGGAAGACCATAGAGGGCTATGGTGAAAAAGGAAATATCTTCCATTCAAAACTGGAAAGAAACTTTCTGAGAAACTGCTCTGTGTTCTGTGAATTCATCTCACAGAGTTACATCTTTCCCTTCAAGAAGCCTTTCGCTAAACCTGTTCTTGTGGAATTGGGAAAGGGATACTTGGAAGCCCATAGAGGGCTATGGTGAAAAAGGAATTACCTTTCGTTCAAAACTGGAAAGAAGCTTTCTGAGAAACTGCTCTGTGTTCTGTTAATTCATGTCACAGAGTTACATCTTTCCCTTCAAGAAGCCTTTCGCTAAGGCTGTTCTTGTGGAATTGGCAAAGGGATATTTGGAAGCCCATAGAGGGCTACGGTGAAAAAGGAAATATCTTCCGTTCAAAACTGGAAAGAAGCTTTCTGAGAAACTGCTCTGTGTTTTGTTAATTCATCTCACAGAGTTACGTCTTTCCCCTCAAGAAACCTTTCGCTATGGCTGTTCTTGTGAAATTGGCAAATTGATATTTGGAAGCCCATAGAGGGCTATGGTGAAAAAGGAAATATCTTCCGTTCAAAACTGGAAAGAAGCTTTCTGAGAAACTGCTCTGTGTTCTGTTAATTCATCTCACAGAGTTACATCTTTCACTTCAAGAAGCCTTTCGCTAAGACTGTTCTTGTGGAATTGGGAAAGGGATACGTTGAAGCCCATAGAGGGCTATGGTGAAAAAGGAAGTACCTTTCGTTCAAAACTTGAAGGAAGCTTTCTGAGAAACTGCTCTGTGTTCTGTTAATTCATCTCACAGAGTTACATCTTTCCCTTCAAGAAGCCTTTCGCTAAGGCTGTTCTTGTGGAATTGGCAAAGGGATATTTGGAAGCCCATAGAGGGCTACGGTGAAAAAGGAAATATCTTCCGTTCAAAACTGGAAAGAAGCTTTCTGAGAAACTGCTCTGTGTTCTGTTAATTCATCTCACAGAGTTACATCTTTCCCCTCAAGAAACCTTTCGCTATGGCTGTTCTTGTGAAATTGGCAAATTGATATTTGGAAGCCCATAGAGGGCTATGGTGAAAAAGGAAATATCTTCCGTTCAAAACTGGAAAGAAGCTTTCTGAGAAACTGCTATCTGTTCTGTTAATTCATCTCACAGAGTTACATCTTTCCCTTTTAGAAGCCTTTCGCTAAGGCTGTTCTTGTGGAATTGGCAAAGGGATATTTGGAAGCCCATAGATGGCTGTGGTGAAAAAAGAAATATCTTCCGTTGAAAACTGGAAAGAAGCTTTCTGAGAAACTGCTCTGTGTTCTGTTAATTCATCTCACAGAGTTACAACTTTCCCTTCAAGAAGCCTTTCGCTAAGGCTGTTCTTGTGGAATGGGCAAAGGGATATTTGGAAGCCCATAGAGGGCTATGGTGAAAAAGGAAATATCTTCCGTTCTAAACAGGAAAGAAGCTTCTGAGAAACTGCTCTGTGTTCTCTTAATTAATCTCACAGAGTTACATATTTCCCTTCAAGAAGCCTTTCGCTAAGGCTGTTCTTGTGGAATTGGCAAAGGGATATTTGGAAGCCCATAGAGGGCTATTTTGAAAAAGGAAATATCTTCCGTTCAAAACCGGAAAGAAGCTTTCTGAGAAACTGCTCTGTGTTCTGTTCATTCATCTCACAGAGTTACATCTTTCCCTTCATGAAGCCTTTCGCTAAGGCTGTTCTTGTGGAATTGGCAAAGGGGTATTTGGAAGCCCCTAGAGGGCTATGGTGAAAAAGGAAATATCTTCCGTTCAAAACTGTAAAAAAAGCTTTCTGAGAAACTGCTCTGTGTTCTATTAATTCATCTCACAGAGTTACATCTTTCCCTTCAAGAAGCCTTTCGCTAAGTCTGTTCTTGTGGAATTGGGAAAGGGATACTTGGAAGCCCATAGAAGGCTATGGTCAAAAAGGAAGTACTTTTCGTTCAAAACTGGAAAGAAGCTTTCTGAGAAACTGCTCTGTGTTCTGTTAATTCATCACACAGAGTTACATCTTTCCCTTCAAGAAGCCTTTCGCTAAGGCTGTTCTTGTGGAATTGGCAAAGGGATATTTGGAAGCCCATAGAGGGCTATGGTGAAAAAGGAAATATCTTCCGTTCAAAACTGGAAAGAAGCTTTCTGAGAAACTGCTCTGTGTTCTGTTAATTCATCTCACAGAGTTACATCTTTCCCTTCAAGAAGCCTTTCGCTAATGCTGTTCTTGTGGAATTGGCAAAGGGATATTTGGAAGCCCATAGAGGGCTATGGTGAAAAAGGAAATATCTTCCATTCAAAACTGGAAAAAAGCTTTCTGAGAAACTGCTCTGAGTTCTGTTAATTCATCTCACAGAGTTACATCTTGCCCTTCAAGAAGCCTTTCGCTAAGGCTGTTCTTGTGGAATTGGCAAAGGGATATTTGGAAGCCCGTAGAGGGCTATGGTGAAAAAGGAAATATCTTCCATTCAAAACTGGAAAGAAACTTTCTGAGAAACTGCTCTGTGTTCTGTGAATTCATCTCACAGAGTTACATCTTTCCCTTCAAGAAGCCTTTCGCTAAGACTGTTCTTGTGTAATTGGCAAAGGGATATTTGGAAGCCCATAGATGGCTATGGTAAAAAAGGAAATATCTTCCGTTCAAAACTGGAAAGAAGCTTCCGAGAAACTGCTCTGTGTTCTCTAAATTCATCTCACAGAGTTACATCTTTCCCTTCAAGAAGCCTTTCGCTAAGGCTGTTCTTGTGGAATTGGCAAATGGATATTTGGAAGCCCATAGAGGGCTAAGGTGAAAAAGGAAATATTTTCCGTTCAAAACTGGAAAGAAGCTTTCTGAGAAACTGCTCTGTGTTCTGTGAATTCATCTCACAGAGTTACATCTTTCCCTTCAAGAAGCCTTTCGCTAAGGCTGTTCTTGTGGAATTGGCAAAGGGATATTTGGAAGCACATAGAGGGCTATGGTGAAAAAGGAAATAACTTCCATTCGAAACTGGAAAGAATCTTTCTGAGAAACTGCTCTGTGTTCTGTGAATTCATCTCACAGAGATACATCTTTCCCTTCAAGAAGCCTTTCGCTAAGGCTGTTCTTGTGGAATTGGCAAAGGGATATTTGGAAGACCATAGAGGGCTATGGTGAAAAAGGAAATATCTTCCATTCAAAACTGGAAAGAAACTTTCTGAGAAACTGCTCTGTGTTCTGTGAATTCATCTCACAGAGTTACATCTTTCCCTTCAAGAAGCCTTTCGCTAAACCTGTTCTTGTGGAATTGGGAAAGGGATACTTGGAAGCCCATAGAGGGCTATGGTGAAAAAGGAAGTACCTTTCGTTCAAAACTGGAAAGAAGCTTTCTGAGAAACTGCTCTGTGTTCTGTTAATTCATCTCACAGAGTTACATCTTTCCCTTCAAGAAGCCTTTCGCTAAGGCTGTTCTTGTGGAATTGGCAAAGGGATATTTGGAAGCCCATAGAGGGCTACGGTGAAAAAGGAAATATCTTCCGTTCAAAACTGGAAAGAAGCTTTCTGAGAAACTGCTCTGTGTTTTGTTAATTCATCTCACAGAGTTACGTCTTTCCCCTCAAGAAACCTTTCGCTATGGCTGTTCTTGTGAAATTGGCAAATTGATATTTGGAAGCCCATAGAGGGCTATGGTGAAAAAGGAAATATCTTCCGTTCAAAACTGGAAAGAAGCTTTCTGAGAAACTGCTCTGTGTTCTGTTAATTCATCTCTCAGAGTTACATCTTTCACTTCAAGAAGCCTTTCGCTAAGACTGTTCTTGTGGAATTGGGAAAGGGATACGTTGAAGCCCATAGAGGGCTATGGTGAAAAAGTAAGTACCTTTCGTTCAAAACTTGAAGGAAGCTTTCTGAGAAACTGCTCTGTGTTCTGTTAATTCATCTCACAGAGTTACATCTTTCCCTTCAAGAAGCCTTTCGCTAAGGCTGTTCTTGTGGAATTGGCAAAGGGATATTTGGAAGCCCATAGAGGGCTACGGTGAAAAAGGAAATATCTTCCGTTCAAAACTGGAAAGAAGCTTTCTGAGAAACTGCTCTGTGTTCTGTTAATTCATCTCACAGAGTTACATCTTTCCCCTCAAGAAACCTTTCGCTATGGCTGTTCTTGTGAAATTGGCAAATTGATATTTGGAAGCCCATAGAGGGCTATGGTGAAAAAGGAAAAACCTTCCGTTCAAAACTGGAAAGAAGCTTTCTGAGAAACTGCTTTGTGTTCTGTTAATTCATCTCACAGAGTTACATCTTTCCCTTCAAGAAGCCTTTCGCTAAGGCTGTTCTTGTGGAATTGGCAAAGGGATATTTGGAAGCCCATAGAGGGCTATGGTGAAAAAGGAAATATCTTCCATTCAAAACTGGAAAAAAGCTTTCTGAGAAACTGCTCTGAGTTCTGTTAATTCATCTCACAGAGTTACATCTTGCCCTTCAAGAAGCCTTTCGCTAAGGCTGTTCTTGTGGAAATGCAAAGGGATATTTGGAAGCCCATAGAAGGCTATGGCAAAAAAGGAAATATCTTCCGTTCAAAACTGGAAAGAAGCTTTCCGAGAAACTGCTCTGTGTTCTCTAAATTCATCTCACAGAGTTACATCTTTCCCTTCAAGAAGCCTTTCGCTAAGGCTGTTCTTGTGGAATTGGCAAAGGGATATTTGGAAGCCCATGGAGGGCTATGGTGAAAAAGGAAATATCTTCCGTTCAAAACTGGAAAGAAGCTTTCTGGGAAACTGCTCTGTGTTCTGTTAATTCATCTCACAGAGTTACATCTTTCCCTTCAAGAAGACTTTCGCTAAGGCTGTTCTTGTGGAATTGGCAAAGGGATATTTGGAAGCCCATAGAGGGCTATGGTGAAAAAGGAAATATCTTCCGTACAAAACTGGAAAGAAGCTTTCTGAGAAACTGCTCTGTGTTCTGTTAATTCATCTCACAGAGTTACATCTTTCCCTTCAAGAAGCCTTTCGCTAAGGCTGTTCTTGTGGAATTGGCAAAGGGATATTTGGAAGCCCATAGAGGGCTATGGTGAAAAAGGAAATACAATGCGTTCAAAACTGGAAAGAAGCTTTCTGAGAAACTGCTCTGTGTTCTGTTAATTCATCTCACAGAGTTACATCTTTCCCTTCAAGAAGCCTTTCGCTAAGGCTGTTCTTGTGGAATTGGCAAAGGGATATTTGGAAGCCCATAGAGGGCTATGGTGAAAAAGGAAATATCTTCCATTCAAAACTGGAAAAAAGCTTTCTGAGAAACTGCTCTGAGTTCTGTTAATTCATCTCACAGAGTTACATCTTGCCCTTCAAGAAGCCTTTCGCTAAGGCTGTTCTTCTGGAAATGGCAAAGGGATATTTGGAAGCCCATAGAGGGCTATGTGAAAAAGGAAATATCTTCCGTTCAAAACTGGAAAGAAGCTTTCTGAGAAACTGCTCTGTGTTCTGTTAATTAATCACACAGAGTTACATCTTTCCCTTCAAGAAGCCTTTCGCTAAGGCTGTTCTTGTGGAATTGGCAAAGGGATATTTGGAAGCCCATAGAGGGCTATGGTGAAAAAGGAAATATCTTCCGTTCAAAACTGGAAAGAAGCTTTCTGAGAAACTGCTCTGTGTTCTGTTAATTCAACTCACAAAGTTACATCTTTCCCTTCAAGAAGCCTTTCGCTAAGGCTGTTCTTGTGGAATTGGCAAAGGGATATTTGGAAGCCCATAGAGGGCTATGGTGAAAAAGGAAATATCTACCGTTCAAAACGGGAAAGAAGCTTTCTGAGAAACTGCTCTGTGTTCTGTAAATTCATCTCAAAGAGTTACATCTTTCCCTTCAAGAAGCCTTTCGCTAAGGCTGTTCTTGTGTAATTGGCAAAGGGATATTTGGAAGCCCATAGAAGGCTATGGTGAAAAAGGAAATATCTTCCGTTCAAAACTGGATAGAAGCTTTCTGAGAAACTGCTCTGTGTTCTGTTAATACATCTCACAGAGTTACATCTTTCCCTTCAAGAAGCCTTTCGCTAAGGCTGTTCTTGTGGAATTGGCAAAGGGATATTTGGAAACCCATGGAGGGCTATGGTGAAAAAGGAAATATCTTCCGTTCAAAACTGGAAAGAAGCTTTCTGAGAAACTGCTATCTGTTCTGTTAATTCATCACACAGAGTTACATCTTTCCCTTCAAGAAGCCTTTCGCTAAGGCTGTTCTTGTGGAATTGGCAAAGGGATATTTGGAAGCCCATAGAGGTCTATGGTGAAAAAGGAAATATCTTCCGTTCAAAACTGGAAGTAAGCTTTCTGAGAAACTGCTCTGTGTTCTGTTAATTCATCTCACAGAGTTACATCTTTCCCTTTTAGAAGCCTTTCGCTAAGGCTGTTCTTGTGGAATTGGCAAAGGGATATTTGGAAGCCCATAGAGGGTTATGGTGAAAAAGGAAATATCTTCCGTTGAAAACTGGAAAGAAGCTTTCTGAGAAACTGCTCTGTGTTCTGTTAATTCATCTCCCAGAGTTACATCTTTCCCTTCAAAAGCCTTTCGCTAAGGCTGTTCTTGTGGAATTGGCAAAGGGATATTTGGAAGCCCATAGAGGGCTATGGTGAGAAAGGAAATATCTTCCGTTCAAAACGGGAAAGAAGCTTTCTGAGAAACTGCTCTGTGTTCTGTTAATTTATCTAAAAGTGTTACATCTTTCCCTTCAAGAAGCCTTTCGCTAAGGCTGTTCTTTTGTATTTCGCAAAGGGATATTTGGAAGCCCATAGAAGGCTACGGTAAAAAAGGAAATATCTTCCGTTCAAAACTGGAAAGAAGCTTTCTGAGAAACTGCTCTGTGTTCTGTTAATTCATCTCACAGAGTTACATCTTTCCCTTCAAGAAGCCTTTCGCTAAACCTGTTCTTGTGGAATTGGGAAAGGGATACTTGGAAGCCCATAGAGGGCTATGGTGAAAAAGGAATTACCTTTCGTTCAAAACTGGAAAGAAGCTTTCTGAGAAACTGCTCTGTGTTCTGTTAATTCATGTCACAGAGTTACATCTTTCCCTTCAAGAAGCCTTTCGCTAAGGCTGTTCTTGTGGAATTGGCAAAGGGATATTTGGAAGCCCATAGAGGGCTACGGTGAAAAAGGAAATATCTTCCGTTCAAAACTGGAAAGAAGCTTTCTGAGAAACTGCTCTGTGTTTTGTTAATTCATCTCACAGAGTTACGTCTTTCCCCTCAAGAAACCTTTCGCTATGGCTGTTCTTGTGAAATTGGCAAATTGATATTTGGAAGCCCATAGAGGGCTATGGTGAAAAAGGAAATATCTTCCGTTCAAAACTGGAAAGAAGCTTTCTGAGAAACTGCTCTGTGTTCTGTTAATTCATCTCACAGAGTTACATCTTTCACTTCAAGAAGCCTTTCGCTAAGACTGTTCTTGTGGAATTGGGAAAGGGATACGTTGAAGCCCATAGAGGGCTATGGTGAAAAAGGAAGTACCTTTCGTTCAAAACTTGAAGGAAGCTTTCTGAGAAACTGCTCTGTGTTCTGTTAATTCATCTCACAGAGTTACATCTTTCCCTTCAAGAAGCCTTTCGCTAAGGCTGTTCTTGTGGAATTGGCAAAGGGATATTTGGAAGCCCATAGAGGGCTACGGTGAAAAAGGAAATATCTTCCGTTCAAAACTGGAAAGAAGCTTTCTGAGAAACTGCTCTGTGTTCTGTTAATTCATCTCACAGAGTTACATCTTTCCCCTCAAGAAACCTTTCGCTATGGCTGTTCTTGTGAAATTGGCAAATTGATATTTGGAAGCCCATAGAGGGCTATGGTGAAAAAGGAAATATCTTCCGTTCAAAACTGGAAAGAAGCTTTCTGAGAAACTGCTATCTGTTCTGTTAATTCATCTCACAGAGTTACATCTTTCCCTTTTAGAAGCCTTTCGCTAAGGCTGTTCTTGTGGAATTGGCAAAGGGATATTTGGAAGCCCATAGATGGCTGTGGTGAAAAAAGAAATATCTTCCGTTGAAAACTGGAAAGAAGCTTTCTGAGAAACTGCTCTGTGTTCTGTTAATTCATCTCACAGAGTTACAACTTTCCCTTCAAGAAGCCTTTCGCTAAGGCTGTTCTTGTGGAATGGGCAAAGGGATATTTGGAAGCCCATAGAGGGCTATGGTGAAAAAGGAAATATCTTCCGTTCTAAACAGGAAAGAAGCTTCTGAGAAACTGCTCTGTGTTCTCTTAATTAATCTCACAGAGTTACATATTTCCCTTCAAGAAGCCTTTCGCTAAGGCTGTTCTTGTGGAATTGGCAAAGGGATATTTGGAAGCCCATAGAGGGCTATTTTGAAAAAGGAAATATCTTCCGTTCAAAACCGGAAAGAAGCTTTCTGAGAAACTGCTCTGTGTTCTGTTCATTCATCTCACAGAGTTACATCTTTCCCTTCATGAAGCCTTTCGCTAAGGCTGTTCTTGTGGAATTGGCAAAGGGGTATTTGGAAGCCCCTAGAGGGCTATGGTGAAAAAGGAAATATCTTCCGTTCAAAACTGTAAAAAAAGCTTTCTGAGAAACTGCTCTGTGTTCTATTAATTCATCTCACAGAGTTACATCTTTCCCTTCAAGAAGCCTTTCGCTAAGTCTGTTCTTGTGGAATTGGGAAAGGGATACTTGGAAGCCCATAGAAGGCTATGGTCAAAAAGGAAGTACTTTTCGTTCAAAACTGGAAAGAAGCTTTCTGAGAAACTGCTCTGTGTTCTGTTAATTCATCACACAGAGTTACATCTTTCCCTTCAAGAAGCCTTTCGCTAAGGCTGTTCTTGTGGAATTGGCAAAGGGATATTTGGAAGCCCATAGAGGGCTATGGTGAAAAAGGAAATATCTTCCGTTCAAAACTGGAAAGAAGCTTTCTGAGAAACTGCTCTGTGTTCTGTTAATTCATCTCACAGAGTTACATCTTTCCCTTCAAGAAGCCTTTCGCTAATGCTGTTCTTGTGGAATTGGCAAAGGGATATTTGGAAGCCCATAGAGGGCTATGGTGAAAAAGGAAATATCTTCCATTCAAAACTGGAAAAAAGCTTTCTGAGAAACTGCTCTGAGTTCTGTTAATTCATCTCACAGAGTTACATCTTGCCCTTCAAGAAGCCTTTCGCTAAGGCTGTTCTTGTGGAATTGGCAAAGGGATATTTGGAAGCCCGTAGAGGGCTATGGTGAAAAAGGAAATATCTTCCATTCAAAACTGGAAAGAAACTTTCTGAGAAACTGCTCTGTGTTCTGTGAATTCATCTCACAGAGTTACATCTTTCCCTTCAAGAAGCCTTTCGCTAAGACTGTTCTTGTGTAATTGGCAAAGGGATATTTGGAAGCCCATAGATGGCTATGGTAAAAAAGGAAATATCTTCCGTTCAAAACTGGAAAGAAGCTTCCGAGAAACTGCTCTGTGTTCTCTAAATTCATCTCACAGAGTTACATCTTTCCCTTCAAGAAGCCTTTCGCTAAGGCTGTTCTTGTGGAATTGGCAAATGGATATTTGGAAGCCCATAGAGGGCTAAGGTGAAAAAGGAAATATTTTCCGTTCAAAACTGGAAAGAAGCTTTCTGAGAAACTGCTCTGTGTTCTGTGAATTCATCTCACAGAGTTACATCTTTCCCTTCAAGAAGCCTTTCGCTAAGGCTGTTCTTGTGGAATTGGCAAAGGGATATTTGGAAGCACATAGAGGGCTATGGTGAAAAAGGAAATAACTTCCATTCGAAACTGGAAAGAATCTTTCTGAGAAACTGCTCTGTGTTCTGTGAATTCATCTCACAGAGATACATCTTTCCCTTCAAGAAGCCTTTCGCTAAGGCTGTTCTTGTGGAATTGGCAAAGGGATATTTGGAAGACCATAGAGGGCTATGGTGAAAAAGGAAATATCTTCCATTCAAAACTGGAAAGAAACTTTCTGAGAAACTGCTCTGTGTTCTGTGAATTCATCTCACAGAGTTACATCTTTCCCTTCAAGAAGCCTTTCGCTAAACCTGTTCTTGTGGAATTGGGAAAGGGATACTTGGAAGCCCATAGAGGGCTATGGTGAAAAAGGAAGTACCTTTCGTTCAAAACTGGAAAGAAGCTTTCTGAGAAACTGCTCTGTGTTCTGTTAATTCATCTCACAGAGTTACATCTTTCCCTTCAAGAAGCCTTTCGCTAAGGCTGTTCTTGTGGAATTGGCAAAGGGATATTTGGAAGCCCATAGAGGGCTACGGTGAAAAAGGAAATATCTTCCGTTCAAAACTGGAAAGAAGCTTTCTGAGAAACTGCTCTGTGTTTTGTTAATTCATCTCACAGAGTTACGTCTTTCCCCTCAAGAAACCTTTCGCTATGGCTGTTCTTGTGAAATTGGCAAATTGATATTTGGAAGCCCATAGAGGGCTATGGTGAAAAAGGAAATATCTTCCGTTCAAAACTGGAAAGAAGCTTTCTGAGAAACTGCTCTGTGTTCTGTTAATTCATCTCTCAGAGTTACATCTTTCACTTCAAGAAGCCTTTCGCTAAGACTGTTCTTGTGGAATTGGGAAAGGGATACGTTGAAGCCCATAGAGGGCTATGGTGAAAAAGTAAGTACCTTTCGTTCAAAACTTGAAGGAAGCTTTCTGAGAAACTGCTCTGTGTTCTGTTAATTCATCTCACAGAGTTACATCTTTCCCTTCAAGAAGCCTTTCGCTAAGGCTGTTCTTGTGGAATTGGCAAAGGGATATTTGGAAGCCCATAGAGGGCTACGGTGAAAAAGGAAATATCTTCCGTTCAAAACTGGAAAGAAGCTTTCTGAGAAACTGCTCTGTGTTCTGTTAATTCATCTCACAGAGTTACATCTTTCCCCTCAAGAAACCTTTCGCTATGGCTGTTCTTGTGAAATTGGCAAATTGATATTTGGAAGCCCATAGAGGGCTATGGTGAAAAAGGAAAAACCTTCCGTTCAAAACTGGAAAGAAGCTTTCTGAGAAACTGCTTTGTGTTCTGTTAATTCATCTCACAGAGTTACATCTTTCCCTTCAAGAAGCCTTTCGCTAAGGCTGTTCTTGTGGAATTGGCAAAGGGATATTTGGAAGCCCATAGAGGGCTATGGTGAAAAAGGAAATATCTTCCATTCAAAACTGGAAAAAAGCTTTCTGAGAAACTGCTCTGAGTTCTGTTAATTCATCTCACAGAGTTACATCTTGCCCTTCAAGAAGCCTTTCGCTAAGGCTGTTCTTGTGGAAATGCAAAGGGATATTTGGAAGCCCATAGAAGGCTATGGCAAAAAAGGAAATATCTTCCGTTCAAAACTGGAAAGAAGCTTTCCGAGAAACTGCTCTGTGTTCTCTAAATTCATCTCACAGAGTTACATCTTTCCCTTCAAGAAGCCTTTCGCTAAGGCTGTTCTTGTGGAATTGGCAAAGGGATATTTGGAAGCCCATGGAGGGCTATGGTGAAAAAGGAAATATCTTCCGTTCAAAACTGGAAAGAAGCTTTCTGGGAAACTGCTCTGTGTTCTGTTAATTCATCTCACAGAGTTACATCTTTCCCTTCAAGAAGACTTTCGCTAAGGCTGTTCTTGTGGAATTGGCAAAGGGATATTTGGAAGCCCATAGAGGGCTATGGTGAAAAAGGAAATATCTTCCGTACAAAACTGGAAAGAAGCTTTCTGAGAAACTGCTCTGTGTTCTGTTAATTCATCTCACAGAGTTACATCTTTCCCTTCAAGAAGCCTTTCGCTAAGGCTGTTCTTGTGGAATTGGCAAAGGGATATTTGGAAGCCCATAGAGGGCTATGGTGAAAAAGGAAATACAATGCGTTCAAAACTGGAAAGAAGCTTTCTGAGAAACTGCTCTGTGTTCTGTTAATTCATCTCACAGAGTTACATCTTTCCCTTCAAGAAGCCTTTCGCTAAGGCTGTTCTTGTGGAATTGGCAAAGGGATATTTGGAAGCCCATAGAGGGCTATGGTGAAAAAGGAAATATCTTCCATTCAAAACTGGAAAAAAGCTTTCTGAGAAACTGCTCTGAGTTCTGTTAATTCATCTCACAGAGTTACATCTTGCCCTTCAAGAAGCCTTTCGCTAAGGCTGTTCTTCTGGAAATGGCAAAGGGATATTTGGAAGCCCATAGAGGGCTATGTGAAAAAGGAAATATCTTCCGTTCAAAACTGGAAAGAAGCTTTCTGAGAAACTGCTCTGTGTTCTGTTAATTAATCACACAGAGTTACATCTTTCCCTTCAAGAAGCCTTTCGCTAAGGCTGTTCTTGTGGAATTGGCAAAGGGATATTTGGAAGCCCATAGAGGGCTATGGTGAAAAAGGAAATATCTTCCGTTCAAAACTGGAAAGAAGCTTTCTGAGAAACTGCTCTGTGTTCTGTTAATTCAACTCACAAAGTTACATCTTTCCCTTCAAGAAGCCTTTCGCTAAGGCTGTTCTTGTGGAATTGGCAAAGGGATATTTGGAAGCCCATAGAGGGCTATGGTGAAAAAGGAAATATCTACCGTTCAAAACGGGAAAGAAGCTTTCTGAGAAACTGCTCTGTGTTCTGTAAATTCATCTCAAAGAGTTACATCTTTCCCTTCAAGAAGCCTTTCGCTAAGGCTGTTCTTGTGTAATTGGCAAAGGGATATTTGGAAGCCCATAGAAGGCTATGGTGAAAAAGGAAATATCTTCCGTTCAAAACTGGATAGAAGCTTTCTGAGAAACTGCTCTGTGTTCTGTTAATACATCTCACAGAGTTACATCTTTCCCTTCAAGAAGCCTTTCGCTAAGGCTGTTCTTGTGGAATTGGCAAAGGGATATTTGGAAACCCATGGAGGGCTATGGTGAAAAAGGAAATATCTTCCGTTCAAAACTGGAAAGAAGCTTTCTGAGAAACTGCTATCTGTTCTGTTAATTCATCACACAGAGTTACATCTTTCCCTTCAAGAAGCCTTTCGCTAAGGCTGTTCTTGTGGAATTGGCAAAGGGATATTTGGAAGCCCATAGAGGGCTATGGTGAAAAAGGAAATATCTTCCGTTCAAAACTGGAAGTAAGCTTTCTGAGAAACTGCTCTGTGTTCTGTTAATTCATCTCACAGAGTTACATCTTTCCCTTTTAGAAGCCTTTCGCTAAGGCTGTTCTTGTGGAATTGGCAAAGGGATATTTGGAAGCCCATAGAGGGTTATGGTGAAAAAGGAAATATCTTCCGTTGAAAACTGGAAAGAAGCTTTCTGAGAAACTGCTCTGTGTTCTGTTAATTCATCTCCCAGAGTTACATCTTTCCCTTCAAAAGCCTTTCGCTAAGGCTGTTCTTGTGGAATTGGCAAAGGGATATTTGGAAGCCCATAGAGGGCTATGGTGAGAAAGGAAATATCTTCCGTTCAAAACGGGAAAGAAGCTTTCTGAGAAACTGCTCTGTGTTCTGTTAATTTATCTAAAAGTGTTACATCTTTCCCTTCAAGAAGCCTTTCGCTAAGGCTGTTCTTTTGTATTTCGCAAAGGGATATTTGGAAGCCCATAGAAGGCTACGGTAAAAAAGGAAATATCTTCCGTTCAAAACTGGAAAGAAGCTTTCTGAGAAACTGCTCTGAGTTCTGTTAATTCATCTCACAGAGTTACATCTTGCCCTTCAAGAAGCCTTTCGCTAAGGCTGTTCTTGTGGAATTGGCAAAGGGATATTTGGAAGCCCATAGAGGGCTATGGTGAAAAAGGAAATATCTTCGGTTCAAAACTGGAAAGAAGCTTTCTGAGAAACTGCTCTGTGTTCTGTTAATTCATCTCACAGAGTTACATCTTTCCCTTCAAGAAGCCTTTCGCTAAGGCTGTTCTTGTGGAATGGCAAAGGGATATTTGGAAACCCATAGAGGGCTATGGTGAAAAAGGAAATATCTTCCGTTCAAAACTGGAAAGAAGCTTTCTGAGAAACTGCTCTCTGTTCTGTTAATTCATCACACAGAGTTACATCTTTCCCTTCAAGAAGCCTTTCGCTAAGGCTGTTCTTGTGGAATTGGCAAAGGGATATTTGGAAGCCCATAGAGGGCTATGGTGAAAAAGGAAATACAATGCGTTCAAAACTGGAAAGAAGCTTTCTGAGAAACTGCTCTGTGTTCTGTTAATTCATCTCAGAGAGTTACATCTTTCCATTCAAGAAGCCTTTCGCTAAGGCTGTTCTTTTGGAATTGGCAAAGGGATATTTTGAAGCCCATAGAGGGCTATGGTGAAAAAGGAAATATCTTCCGTTCAAAACTGGAAAGAAGCTTACTGAGAAACTGCACTGTGTTCTGTGAATTCATCTCACAGAGTTACATCTTTCCCTTCAAGAAGCCTTTCGCTAAGGCTGTTCTTGTGGAATTGGCAAAGGGATACTTGGAAGACCATAGACGGCTATGGTGAAAAAGGAAAAACCTTCCGTTCAAAACTGGAAAGAAGCTTTCTGAGAAACTGCTTTGTGTTCTGTTAATTCATCTCACAGAGTTACATCTTTCCCTTCAAGAAGCCTTTCGCTAAGGCTGTTCTTGTGGAATTGGCAAAGGGATATTTGGAAGCCCATAGAGGGCTATGGTGAAAAAGGAAATATCTTCCATTCAAAACTGGAAAAAAGCTTTCTGAGAAACTGCTCTGAGTTCTGTTAATTCATCTCACAGAGTTACATCTTTCCCTTCAAGAAGCCTTTCGCTAAGGCTGTTCTTGTGGAAATGGCAAAGGGATATTTGGAAGCCCATAGACGGCTATGTGAAAAAGGAAATATCTTCCGTTCAAAACTGGAAAGAAGCTTTCTGAGAAACTGCTCTGTGTTCTGTTAATTCATCACACAGAGTTACATCTTTCCCTTCAAGAAGCCTTTCGCTAAGGCTGTTCTTGTGGAATTGGCAAAGGGATATTTGGAAGCCCATAGAGGGCTATGGTGAAAAAGGAAATATCTTCCGTTCAAAACTGGAAAGAAGCTTTCTGAGAAACTGCTCTGTGTTCTGTTAATTCATCTCACAAAGTTACATCTTTCCCTTCAAGAAGCCTTTCGCTAAGGTTGTTCTTGTGGAATTGGCAAAGGGATATTTGGAAGCCCATAGAGGGCTATGGTGAAAAAGGAAATATCTTCCATTCAAAACTGGAAAAAAGCTTTCTGAGAAACTACTCTGAGTTCTCTTAATTCATCTCACAGAGTTACATCTTGCCCTCCAAGAAGCCTTTCGCTAAGGCTGTTCTTGTGGAAATGGCAAAGGGATATTTGGAAGCCCATAGAGGGCTATGTGAAAAAGGAAATATCTTAGGTTCAAAACTGGAAAGAAGCTTTCTGAGAAACTGCTCTGTGTTGTGTTAATTCATCACACAGAGTTACATCTTTCCCTTCAAGAAGCCTTTCGCTAAGGCTGTTCTTGTGGAATTGGCAAAGGGATATTTGGAAGCCCATAGAGGGCTATGGTGAAAAAGGAAATATCTTCCGTTCAGAACTGGAAAGAAGCTTTCTGAGAAACTGCTCTGTGTTCTGTTAATTCATCTCACAGAGTTACATCTTTCCCTTCAAGAAGCCTTTCGCTAAGGCTGTTCTTGTGGAATTGGCAAAGGGATATTTGGAAGCCCATAGAGGGCTATGGTGAAAAAGGAAATATCTACCGTTCAAAACGGGAAAGAAGCTTTCTGAGAAACTGCTCTGTGTTCTGTAAATTCATCTCAAAGAGTTACGTCTTTCCCTTCAAGAAGCCTTTCGCTAAGGCTGTTCTTGTGTAATTGGCAAAGGGATATTTGGAAGCCCATAGAAGGCTATGGTGAAAAAGGAAATATCTTCCGTTCAAAACTGGATAGAAGCTTTCTGAGAAACTGCTCTGTGTTCTGTTAATTCACCTCACAGAGTTACATCTTTCCCTTCAAGAAGCCTTTCTCTAAGGATGTTCTTGTGGAATTGGCAAACGGATATTTGGAAGCCCATAGAGGGCTATGGTGAAAAAGGAAATATCTTCCGTTCAAAACTGGAAAGAAGCTTTCTGAGAAACTGCTCTGTGTTCTGTTAATTCATCTCACAGAGTTACATCTTTCCCTTCAAGAAGCCTTTCGCTAAGGCTGTTATTGTGGAATTGGCAAAGGGTTATTTGGAAGCCCATAGAGGGCTATGGTGAAAAAGGAAATATCTTCCGTTCAAAACTGGAAAGAAGCTTTCTGAGAAACTGCTCTGTGTTCTGTTAATTCATCTCACAGAGTTACATCTTTCCCTTCAAGAATCCTTTCGCTAAGGCTGTTCTTGTGGAATTGGCAAAGGGATATTTGGAAACCCATAGAGGGCTATGGTGAAAAAGGAAAAACCTTCCGTTCAAAACTGGAAAGAAGCTTTCTGAGAAACTGCTTTGTGTTCTGTTAATTCATCTCACAGAGTTACATCTTTCCCTTCAAGAAGCCTTTCGCTAAGGCTGTTCTTGTGGAATTGGCAAAGGGATATTTGGAAGCCCATAGAGGGCTATGGTGAAAAAGGAAATATCTTCCATTCAAAACTGGAAAAAAGCTTTCTGAGAAACTGCTCTGAATTCTGTTAATTCATCTCACAGAGTTACATCTTGCCCTTCAAGAAGCCTTTCGCTAAGGCTGTTCTTGTGGAAATGGCAAAGGGATATTTGGAAGCCCATAGAGGGCTATGTGAAAAAGGAAATATCTTCCGTTCAAAACTGGAAAGAAGCTTTCTGAGAAACTGCTCTGTGTTCTGTTAATTCATCACACAGAGTTACATCTTTCCCTTCAAGAAGCCTTTCGCTAAGGCTGTTCTTGTGGAATTGGCAAAGGGATATTTGGAAGCCCATAGAGGGCTATGGTGAAAAAGGAAATATCTTCCGTTCAAAACTGGAAAGAAGCTTTCTGAGAAACTGCTCTGTGTTCTGTTAATTCATCTCACAGAGTTACATCTTTCCCTTCAAGAAGCCTTTCGCTAAGGCTGTTCTTGTGGAATTGGCAAAGGGATATTTGGAAGCCCATAGAGGGCTATGGTGAAAAAGGAAATATCTTCCATTCAAAACTGGAAAAAAGCTTTCTGAGAAACTGCTCTGAGTTCTGTTAATTCATCTCACAGAGTTACATCTTGCCCTTCAAGAAGCCTTTCGCTAAGGCTGTTCTTGTGGAATTGGCAAAGGGATATTTGGAAGCCCGTAGAGGGCTATGGTGAAAAAGGAAATATCTTCCATTCAAAACTGGAAAGAAACTTTCTGAGAAACTGCTCTGTGTTCTGTGAATTCATCTCACAGAGTTACATCTTTCCCTTCAAGAAGCCTTTCGCTAAGACTGTTCTTGTGTAATTGGCAAAGGGATATTTGGAAGCCCATAGATGGCTATGGTAAAAAAGGAAATATCTTCCGTTCAAAACTGGAAAGAAGCTTCCGAGAAACTGCTCTGTGTTCTCTAAATTCATCTCACAGAGTTACATCTTTCCCTTCAAGAAGCCTTTCGCTAAGGCTGTTCTTGTGGAATTGGCAAAGGGATATTTGGAAGCCCATGGAGGGCTATGGTGAAAAAGGAAATATCTTCCGTTCAAAACTGGAAAGAAGCTTTCTGGGAAACTGCTCTGTGTTCTGTTAATTCATCTCACAGAGTTACATCTTTCCCTTCAAGAAGCCTTTCGCTAAGGCTGTTCTTGTGGAATTGGCAAAGGGATATTTGGAAGCCCATAGAGGGCTATGGTGAAAAAGGAAATATCTTCGGTTCAAAACTGGAAAGAAGCTTTCTGAGAAACTGCTCTGTGTTCTGTTAATTCATCTCACAGAGTTACATCTTTCCCTTCAAGAAGCCTTTCGCTAAGGCTGTTCTTGTGGAATGGCAAAGGTATATTTGGAAACCCATAGAGGGCTATGGTGAAAAAGGAAATATCTTCCGTTCAAAACTGGAAAGAAGCTTTCTGAGAAACTGCTCTGTGTTCTGTTAATTCATCTCACAGAGTTACATCTTTCCCTTCAAGAAGCCTTTCGCTAAGGCTGTTCTTGTGGAATTGGCAAAGGGATATTTGGAAGCCCATAGAGGGCTATGGTGAAAAAGGAAATATCTTCCATTTAAAACTGGAAAGAAGCTTTCTGAGAAACTGCTCTGTGTTCTGTCAATTCATCTCACAGAGTTACATCTTTCCCTTCAAGAAGCCTTTCGCTAAGACTGTTCTAGTTTAATTGGCAAAGGGATATTTGGAAGCCCATAGAGGGCTATGGTGAAAAAGGAAATATCTTCCGTGCAAAACTGGAAAGAAGCTTTCTGAGAAACTGCTCTGTGTTCTGTGAATTCATCTCACAGAGTTACATCTTTCCCTTCAAGAATCCTTTCGCTAAGGCTGTTCTTGTGGAATTGGCAAAGGGATATTTGGAAACCCATAGAGGGCTATGGTGAAAAAGGAAATATCTTCCGTTCAAAACGGGAAAGAAGCTTTCTGAGAAACTGCTCTCTGTTCTGTTAATTCATCACACAGAGTTACATCTTTCCCTTCAAGAAGCCTTTCGCTAAGGCTGTTCTTGTGGAATTGGCAAAAGGGATATTTGGAAGCCCAAAGAGGGCTATGGTGAAAAAGGAAATACAATCCGTTCAAAACTGGGAAGAAGCTTTCAGAGAAACTGCTCTGTGTTCTGTTAATTCATCTCAGAGAGTTACATCTTTCCCTTCAAGAAGCCTTTCGATAATGCTGTTCTTTTGGAATAGGGAAAGGGATATTTGGAAGCCAATAGAGGGCTATGGTGAAAAAGGAAATATCTTCCGTTCAAAACTGGAAAGAAGCTTTCTGAGAAACTGCTCTGTGTTCTGTTAATTCATCTCACAGTGTTACATCTTTCCCTTCAAGAAGCCTTTCGCTAAGGCTGTTCTTGTGGAATTGGTAAAGGGATATTTGGAAGACCATAGAGGTCTATGGTGAAAAAGGAAATATCTTCCATTCAAAACTGGAAAGAAACTTTCTGAGAAACTGCTCTGTGTTCTGTGAATTCATCTCACAGAGTTACATCTTTCCCTTCAAGAAGCCTTTCGCTAAGACTGTTCTTATGTAATTGGCAAAGGGATGTTTGGAAGCCCATAGATGGCTATGGTGAAAAAGGAAATATCTTCCGTTCAAAACTGGAAAGAAGCTTTCTGAGAAACTGCTCTGTGTTCTGTTAATTCATCTCACAGTGTTACATCTTTCCCTTCAAGAAGCCTTTCGCTAAGGCTGTTCTTATGGAATTGGCAAAGGGATATTTGGAAGACCATAGAGGGCTATGGTGAAAAAGGAAATATCTTCCGTTCAAAACTGGAAAGAAGCTTTCTGAGAAACTGCTCTGTGTTCTGCTAATTCATCTCACAGAGTTACATGTTTCCCTTCAAGAAGCCTTTCGCTAAGACTGTTCTTGTGGAATTGGCAAAGGGATATTTGGAAACCCATAGAGGGCTATGGTGAAAAAGGAAATATCTTCCGTTCAAAACTGGAAAAAAGCTTTCTGAGAAACTGCTCTCTGTTCTGTTAATTCATCACACAGAGTTACATCTTTAACTTCAAGAAGCCTTTCGCTAAGGCTGTTCTTGTGGAATTGGAAAAGGGATATTTGGAAGCCCATAGAGGGCTATGGTGAAAAAGGAAATATCTTCCGTTCAAAACTGGAAAGAAGCTTTCTGAGAAACTGCTATGTTTTCTGTGAATTCATCTCACAGAGTTACATCATTCCCTTCAAGAAGCCTTTCGCTAAGGCTGTTCTTGTGGAATTGGCAAAGGGATATTTGGAAACCCGTAGAGGGCCATGGTGAAAAAGGAAATATCTTCCGTTCAAAACGGGAAAGAAGCTTTCTGAGAAACTGCTCTCTGTTCTGTTAATTCACCACACAGAGTTACATCTTTCCCGTCAAGATGCCTTTCGCTAAGGCTGTTCTTGTGGAATTGGCAAAGGGATATTTGGAAGCCCAAAGAGGGCTATGGTGAAAAAGGAAATACAATCCGTTCAAAACTGGAAAGAAGCTTTCCTAGAAACTGCTCTGTGTTCTGTTAATTCATCTCAGAGAGTTACATCTTTCCCTTCAAGAAGCCTTTCGCTAAGGCTGTTCTTGTGGAATTGGCAAAGGGATATTTGGAAGCCCATAGAGGGCTATGGTGAAAAAGGAAATATCTTCCATTCAAAAGTGGAAAGAAACTTTCTGAGAAACTGCTCTGTGTTCTGTGAAATCACCTCACAGAGTTACATCTTTCCCTTCAAGAAGCCTTTCGCTAAGACTGTTCTTGTGTAATTGGCAAAGGGATGTTTGGAAGCCCATAGATGGCTATGGTGAAAAAGGAAATATCTTCCGTTCAAAACGGGAAAGAAGCTTTCTGAGAAACTGCTCTGTGTTCTGTTAATTTATCTAAAAGTGTTACATCTTTCCCTTCAAGAAGCCTTTCGCTAAGGCTGTTCTTTTGTAATTCTCAAAGGGATATTTGGAAGCCCATAGAAGGCTATGGTGAAAAAGGAAATATCTTCCGTTCAAAACTGGATAGAAGCTTTCTGAGAAACTGCTCTGTGTTCTGTTAATTCATCTCACAGAGTTACATCTTTCCCTTCAAGAAGCCTTTCTCTAAGGATGTTCTTGTGGAATTGGCAAAGGGATATTTGGAAGCCCATAGAGGGCTATGGTGAAAAAGGAAATATCTTCCGTTCAAAACTGGAAAGAAGCTTTCTGAGAAACTGCTCTGTGTTCTGTTAATTCATCTCACAGAGTTACATCTTTTCCTTCAAGAAGTCTTTCGCTAAGGCTGTTCTTGTGGAATTGGCAAATGGATATTTGGAAGCCCATAGAGGGCTAAGGTGAAAAAGGAAATATTTTCCGTTCAAAACTGGAAAGAAGCTTTCTGAGAAACTGCTCTGTGTTCTGTGAATTCATCTCACAGAGTTACATCTTTCCCTTCAAGAAGCCTTTCGCTAAGGCTGTTCTTGTGGAATTGGCAAAGGGATATTTGGAAGCACATAGAGGGCTATGGTGAAAAAGGAAATAACTTCCATTCGAAACTGGAAAGAATCTTTCTGAGAAACTGCTCTGTGTTCTGTGAATTCATCTCACAGAGATACATCTTTCCCTTCAAGAAGCCTTTCGCTAAGGCTGTTCTTGTGGAATTGGCAAAGGGATATTTGGAAGACCATAGAGGGCTATGGTGAAAAAGGAAATATCTTCCATTCAAAACTGGAAAGAAACTTTCTGAGAAACTGCTCTGTGTTCTGTGAATTCATCTCACAGAGTTACATCTTTCCCTTCAAGAAGCCTTTCGCTAAACCTGTTCTTGTGGAATTGGGAAAGGGATACTTGGAAGCCCATAGAGGGCTATGGTGAAAAAGGAAGTACCTTTCGTTCAAAACTGGAAAGAAGCTTTCTGAGAAACTGCTCTGTGTTCTGTTAATTCATCTCACAGAGTTACATCTTTCCCTTCAAGAAGCCTTTCGCTAAGGCTGTTCTTGTGGAATTGGCAAAGGGATATTTGGAAGCCCATAGAGGGCTACGGTGAAAAAGGAAATATCTTCCGTTCAAAACTGGAAAGAAGCTTTCTGAGAAACTGCTCTGTGTTTTGTTAATTCATCTCACAGAGTTACGTCTTTCCCCTCAAGAAACCTTTCGCTATGGCTGTTCTTGTGAAATTGGCAAATTGATATTTGGAAGCCCATAGAGGGCTATGGTGAAAAAGGAAATATCTTCCGTTCAAAACTGGAAAGAAGCTTTCTGAGAAACTGCTCTGTGTTCTGTTAATTCATCTCACAGAGTTACATCTTTCACTTCAAGAAGCCTTTCGCTAAGACTGTTCTTGTGGAATTGGGAAAGGGATACGTTGAAGCCCATAGAGGGCTATGGTGAAAAAGGAAATACCTTTCGTTCAAAACTTGAAGGAAGCTTTCTGAGAAACTGCTCTGTGTTCTGTTAATTCATCTCACAGAGTTACATCTTTCCCTTCAAGAAGCCTTTCGCTAAGGCTGTTCTTGTGGAATTGGCAAAGGGATATTTGGAAGCCCATAGAGGGCTACGGTGAAAAAGGAAATATCTTCCGTTCAAAACTGGAAAGAAGCTTTCTGAGAAACTGCTCTGTGTTCTGTTAATTCATCTCACAGAGTTACATCTTTCCCCTCAAGAAACCTTTCGCTATGGCTGTTCTTGTGAAATTGGCAAATTGATATTTGGAAGCCCATAGAGGGCTATGGTGAAAAAGGAAATATCTTCCGTTCAAAACTGGAAAGAAGCTTTCTGAGAAACTGCTATCTGTTCTGTTAATTCATCTCACAGAGTTACATCTTTCCCTTTTAGAAGCCTTTCGCTAAGGCTGTTCTTGTGGAATTGGCAAAGGGATATTTGGAAGCCCATAGATGGCTGTGGTGAAAAAAGAAATATCTTCCGTTGAAAACTGGAAAGAAGCTTTCTGAGAAACTGCTCTGTGTTCTGTTAATTCATCTCACAGAGTTACAACTTTCCCTTCAAGAAGCCTTTCGCTAAGGCTGTTCTTGTGGAATGGGCAAAGGGATATTTGGAAGCCCATAGAGGGCTATGGTGAAAAAGGAAATATCTTCCGTTCTAAACAGGAAAGAAGCTTCTGAGAAACTGCTCTGTGTTCTCTTAATTAATCTCACAGAGTTACATATTTCCCTTCAAGAAGCCTTTCGCTAAGGCTGTTCTTGTGGAATTGGCAAAGGGATATTTGGAAGCCCATAGAGGGCTATTTTGAAAAAGGAAATATCTTCCGTTCAAAACCGGAAAGAAGCTTTCTGAGAAACTGCTCTGTGTTCTGTTCATTCATCTCACAGAGTTACATCTTTCCCTTCATGAAGCCTTTCGCTAAGGCTGTTCTTGTGGAATTGGCAAAGGGTTATTTGGAAGCCCCTAGAGGGCTATGGTGAAAAAGGAAATATCTTCCGTTCAAAACTGTAAAAAAAGCTTTCTGAGAAACTGCTCTGTGTTCTATTAATTCATCTCACAGAGTTACATCTTTCCCTTCAAGAAGCCTTTCGCTAAGTCTGTTCTTGTGGAATTGGGAAAGGGATACTTGGAAGCCCATAGAAGGCTATGGTCAAAAAGGAAGTACTTTTCGTTCAAAACTGGAAAGAAGCTTTCTGAGAAACTGCTCTGTGTTCTGTTAATTCATCACACAGAGTTACATCTTTCCCTTCAAGAAGCCTTTCGCTAAGGCTGTTCTTGTGGAATTGGCAAAGGGATATTTGGAAGCCCATAGAGGGCTATGGTGAAAAAGGAAATATCTTCCGTTCAAAACTGGAAAGAAGCTTTCTGAGAAACTGCTCTGTGTTCTGTTAATTCATCTCACAGAGTTACATCTTGCCCTTCAAGAAGCCTTTCGCTAAGACTGTTCTTGTGTAATTGGCAAAGGGATATTTGGAAGCCCATAGATGGCTATGGTAAAAAAGGAAATATCTTCCGTTCAAAACTGGAAAGAAGCTTCCGAGAAACTGCTCTGTGTTCTCTAAATTCATCTCACAGAGTTACATCTTTCCCTTCAAGAAGCCTTTCGCTAAGGCTGTTCTTGTGGAATTGGCAAAGGGATATTTGGAAGCCCATGGAGGGCTATGGTGAAAAAGGAAATATCTTCCGTTCAAAACTGGAAAGAAGCTTTCTGGGAAACTGATCTGTGTTCTGTTAATTCATCTCACAGAGTTACATCTTTCCCTTCAAGAAGCCTTTCGCTAAGGCTGTTCTTGTGGAATTGGCAAAGGGATATTTGGAAGCCCATAGAGGGCTATGGTGAAAAAGGAAATATCTTCGGTTCAAAACTGGAAAGAAGCTTTCTGAGAAACTGCTCTGTGTTCTGTTAATTCATCTCACAGAGTTACATCTTTCCCTTCAAGAAGCCTTTCGCTAAGGCTGTTCTTGTGGAATGGCAAAGGTATATTTGGAAACCCATAGAGGGCTATGGTGAAAAAGGAAATATCTTCCGTTCAAAACTGGAAATAAGCTTTCTGAGAAACTGCTCTGTGTTCTGTTAATTCATCTCACAGGGTTACATCTTTCCCTTCAAGAAGCCTTTCGCTAAGGCTGTTCTTGTGGAATTGGAAAAGGGATATTTGGAAGCCCATAGAGGGCTATGGTGAAAAAGGAAATATCTTCCGTTAAAAACTGGAAAGAAGCTTTCTGAGAAACTGCTCTGTGTTCTGTGAATTCATCTCACAGAGTTACATCATTCCCTTCAAGAAGCCTTTCGCTAAGGCTGTTCTTGTGGAATTGGCAAAGGGATATTTGGAAACCCCTAGAGGGCCATGGTGAAAAAGGAAATATCTTCCGTTCAAAACGGGAAAGAAGCTTTCTGAGAAACTGCTCTCTGTTCTGTTAATTCATCACACAGAGTTACATCTTTCCCGTCAAGATGCCTTTCGCTAAGGCTGTTCTTGTGGAATTGGCAAAGGGATATTTGGAAGCCCAAAGAGGGCTATGGTGAAAAAGGAAATACAATCCGTTCAAAACTGGAAAGAAGCTTTCCTAGAAACTGCTCTGTGTTCTGTTAATTCATCTCAGAGAGTTACATCTTTCCCTTCAAGAAGCCTTTCGCTAAGGCTGTTCTTGTGGAATTGGCAAAGGGATATTTGGAAGCCCATAGAGGGCTATGGTGAAAAAGAAAATATCGTCCGTTCAAAACTGGAAAGAAGCTTTCTGAGAAACTGCTCTGTGTTCTGTTAATTCATCTCACAGAGTTACATCTTGCCCTTCAAGAAGCCTTTCGCTAAGGCTGTTCTTGTGGAATTGGCAAAGGGATATTTGGAAGACCGTAGATGGCTATGGTGAAAAAGGAAATATCTTCCATTCAAAAGTGGAAAGAAACTTTCTGAGAAACTGCTCTGTGTTCTGTGAAATCATCTCACAGAGTTACATCTTTCCCTTCAAGAAGCCTTTCGCTAAGACTGTTCTTGTGTAATTGGCAAAGGGATGTTTGGAAGCCCATAGATGGCTATGGTGAAAAAGGAAATATCTTCCGTTCAAAACGGGAAAGAAGCTTTCTGAGAAACTGCTCTGTGTTCTGTTAATTTATCTAAAAGTGTTACATCTTTCCCTTCAAGAAGCCTTTCGCTAAGGCTGTTCTTGTGTAATTCGCAAAGGGATATTTGGAAGCCCATAGAAGGCTATGGTGAAAAATTAAATATCTTCCGTTCAAAACTGGATAGAAGCTTTCTGAGAAACTGCTCTGTGTTCTGTTAATTCATCTCACAGAGTTACATCTTTCCCTTCAAGAAGCCTTTCTCTAAGGATGTTCTTGTGGAATTGGCAAAGGGATATTTGGAAGCCCCTAGAGGGCTATGGTGAAAAAGGAAATATCTTCCGTTCAAAACTGGAAAGAAGCTTTCTGAGAAACTGCTCTGTGTTCTGTTAATTCATCTCACAGAGTTACATCTTTTCCTTCAAGAAGTCTTTCGCTAAGGCTGTTCTTGTGGAATTGGCAAATGGATATTTGGAAGCCCATAGAGGGCTAAGGTGAAAAAGGAAATATTTTCCGTTCAAAACTGGAAAGAAGCTTTCTGAGAAACTGCTCTGTGTTCTGTGAATTCATCTCACAGAGTTACATCTTTCCCTTCAAGAAGCCTTTCGCTAAGGCTGTTCTTGTGGAATTGGCAAAGGGATATTTGGAAGCACGTAGAGGGCTATGGTGAAAAAGGAAATAACTTCCATTCGAAACTGGAAAGAATCTTTCTGAGAAACTGCTCTGTGTTCTGTGAATTCATCTCACAGAGATACATCTTTCCCTTCAAGAAGCCTTTCGCTAAGGCTGTTCTTGTGGAATTGGCAAAGGGATATTTGGAAGACCATAGAGGGCTATGGTGAAAAAGGAAATATCTTCCATTCAAAACTGGAAAGAAACTTTCTGAGAAACTGCTCTGTGTTCTGTGAATTCATCTCACAGAGTTACATCTTTCCCTTCAAGAAGCCTTTCGCTAAACCTGTTCTTGTGGAATTGGGAAAGGGATACTTGGAAGCCCATAGAGGGCTATGGTGAAAAAGGAAGTACCTTTCGTTCAAAACTGGAAAGAAGCTTTCTGAGAAACTGCTCTGTGTTCTGTTAATTCATCTCACAGAGTTACATCTTTCCCTTCAAGAAGCCTTTCGCTAAGGCTGTTCTTGTGGAATTGGCAAAGGGATATTTGGAAGCCCATAGAGGGCTACGGTGAAAAAGGAAATATCTTCCGTTCAAAACTGGAAAGAAGCTTTCTGAGAAACTGCTCTGTGTTTTGTTAATTCATCTCACAGAGTTACGTCTTTCCCCTCAAGAAACCTTTCGCTATGGCTGTTCTTGTGAAATTGGCAAATTGATATTTGGAAGCCCATAGAGGGCTATGGTGAAAAAGGAAATATCTTCCGTTCAAAACTGGAAAGAAGCTTTCTGAGAAACTGCTCTGTGTTCTGTTAATTCATCTCACAGAGTTACATCTTTCACTTCAAGAAGCCTTTCGCTAAGACTGTTCTTGTGGAATTGGGAAAGGGATACTTTGAAGCCCATAGAGGGCTATGGTGAAAAAGGAAGTACCTTTCGTTCAAAACTTGAAGATAGCTTTCTGAGAAACTGCTCTGTGTTCTGTTAATTCATCTCACAGAGTTACATCTTTCCCTTCAAGAAGCCTTTCGCTAAGGCTGTTCTTGTGGAATTGGCAAAGGGATATTTGGAAGCCCATAGAGGGCTACGGTGAAAAAGGAAATATCTTCCGTTCAAAACTGGAAAGAAGCTTTCTGAGAAACTGCTCTGTGTTCTGTTAATTCATCTCACAGAGTTACATCTTTCCCCTCAAGAAACCTTTCGCTATGGCTGTTCTTGTGAAATTGGCAAATTGATATTTGGAAGCCCATAGAGGGCTATGGTGAAAAAGGAAATATCTTCCGTTCAAAACTGGAAAGAAGCTGTCTGAGAAACTGCTATCTGTTCTGTTAATTCATCTCACAGAGTTACATCTTTCCCTTTTAGAAGCCTTTCGCTAAGGCTGTTCTTGTGGAATTGGCAAAGGGATATTTGGAAGCCCATAGATGGCTGTGGTGAAAAAAGAAATATCTTCCGTTGAAAACTGGAAAGAAGCTTTCTGAGAAACTGCTCTGTGTTCTGTTAATTCATCTCACAGAGTTACAACTTTCCCTTCAAGAAGCCTTTCGCTAAGGCTGTTCTTGTGGAATGGGCAAAGGGATATTTGGAAGCCCATAGAGGGCTATGGTGAAAAAGGAAATATCTTCCGTTCTAAACAGGAAAGAAGCTTCTGAGAAACTGCTCTGTGTTCTCTTAATTAATCTCACAGAGTTACATATTTCCCTTCAAGAAGCCTTTCGCTAAGGCTGTTCTTGTGGAATTGGCAAAGGGATATTTGGAAGCCCATAGAGGGCTATTTTGAAAAAGGAAATATCTTCCGTTCAAAACCGGAAAGAAGCTTTCTGAGAAACTGCTCTGTGTTCTGTTCATTCATCTCACAGAGTTACATCTTTCCCTTCATGAAGCCTTTCGCTAAGGCTGTTCTTGTGGAATTGGCAAAGGGTTATTTGGAAGCCCCTAGAGGGCTATGGTGAAAAAGGAAATATCTTCCGTTCAAAACTGTAAAAAAAGCTTTCTGAGGAACTGCTCTGTGTTCTATTAACACATCTCACAGAGTTACATCTTTCCCTTCAAGAAGCCTTTCGCTAAGTCTGTTCTTGTGGAATTGGGAAAGGGATACTTGGAAGCCCATAGAAGGCTATGGTCAAAAAGGAAGTACTTTTCGTTCAAAACTGGAAAGAAGCTTTCTGAGAAACTGCTCTGTGTTCTGTTAATTCATTTCACAGAGTTACATCTTTCCCTTCATGAAGCCTTTCGCTAAGGCTGTTCTTGTGGAATTGGCAAAGGGATATTTGGAAGCCCATAGAGGGCTATGGTGAAAAAGGAAATACCTTCCGTTCAAAACTGGAAAGAAGCTTTCTGAGAAACTGCTCTGTGTTCTGTTAATTCATCTCACAGAGTTACATCTTTCCCTTCAGGAAGCCTTTCGCTAAGGCTGTTCTTGTGGAATTGGCAAAGGGATATTTGGAAGCCCATAGAGGGCTATGGTGAAAAAGGAAATATCTTCCGTTCAAAACTGGAAAGAAGCTTTCTGAATAACTGCACGGTGTTCTGTTAATTCATCTCACAGAGTTACATCTTTCCCTTCAAGAAGCCTTTCCCTAAGGCTGTTCTTGTGGAATTGGAAAAGGGATATTTGGAAGCCCATAGAGGGCTATGGTGAAAAAGGAAATATCTTCCGTTCAAAACAGAGGGAATCTTTCTGAGAAACTGCTCGGTGTTCTGTTAATTCATCTCACAGAGTTACATCTTTCCCTTCAAGAAGCCTTTCGCTAAGGCTGTTCTTGTGGAAATGGCAAAGGGATATTTGGAAGCCCCTAGAGGGCTATGGTGAAAAAGGAAATATCTTCCGTTCAAAACTGGAAAAAAGCTTTCTGAGAAACTGCTCTGTGTTCTATTAATACATCTCACAGAGTTACATCTTTCCCTTCAAGAAGCCTTTCGCTAAGGCTGTTCTTGTGGAATTGGGAAAGGGATACTTGGAAGCCCATAGAAGGCTATGGTGAAAAAGGAAGTACCTTTCGTTCAAAACTGGAAAGAAGCTTTCTGAGAAACTGCTCTGTGTTCTGTTAATTCATTTCACAGAGTTACATCTTTCCCTCCATGAAGCCTTTCGCTAAGGCTGTTCTTGTGGAATTGGCAAAGGGATATTTGGAAGCCCATAGAGGGCTATGGTGAAAAAGGAAATATCTTCCGTTCAAAACTGGAAAGAACCTTTTTGACAAACTGCTCTGTGTTCTGTTAATTCATCTCACAGAGTTACATCTTTCCCTTCAAGAAGCCTTTCGCTAAGGCTGTTCTTGTGGAATTGGCAAAGGGATATTTGGAAGCCCTTAGAGGGCTATGGTGAAAAAGGAAATATCTTCCATTCAAAACTGGAAAGATGCTTTCTGTGAAACTGCTCTGAGTTCTGTTAATTCATCTCACAGAGTTACATCCTGCCCTTCAAGAAGCCTTTCGCTAAGGCTGTTCTTGTGGAATTGGCAAAGGGATATTTGGAAGCCCATAGAGGGCTATGTGAAAAAGGAAATATCTTCCGTTCAAAACTGGAAAGAAGCTTTCTGAGATACTGCTCTGTGTTCTGTTAATTCATGACACAGAGTTACATCTTTCCCTTCAAGAAGCCTTTCGCTAAGGCTGTTCTTGTGGAATTGGCAAAGGGATATTTGGAAGCCCATAGAGGGCTATGGTGAAAAAGGAAATATCTTCCGTTGAAACCTGGAAAGAAGCTTTCTGAGAAACTGCTCTGTGTTCTGTTAATTCATCTCACAGAGTTACAACTTTCCCTTCAAGAAGCCTTTCGCTAAGGCTGTTCTTGTGGAATGGGCAAAGGGATATTTGGAAGCCCATAGAGGGCTATGGTGAAAAAGGAAATATCTTCCGTTCAAAATGGAAAGAAGCTTTCTGAGAAACTGCTCTGTGTTCTCTTAATTAATCTCACAGAGTTACATATTTCCTTCAAGAAGCCTTTCGCTAAGCCTGTTCTTGTGGAATTGGCAAAGGGATATTTGGAAGCCCATAGAGGGCTATGGTGAAAAAGGAAATATCTTCCGTTCAAAACCGGAAAGAAGCTTTCTGAGAAACTGCTCTGTGTTCTGTTAATTCATCTCACAGAGTTACATCTTTCCCTTCAAGAAGCCTTTCGCTAAGGATGTTCTTGTGGAATTGGCAAAGGGATATTTGGAAGACGAGGGAGGGCTATGCTGAATAAGGAAATATCATCCGTTAAAAACTGGAAAGAAGCTTTCTGAGAAACTGCTCTGTGTTCTGTTAATTCATCTCACAGAGTTACATCTTTAACTTCAAGAAGAGTTTCGCTAAGGCTGTTCTTGTGGAATAGGCAAAGGGATTTGGAAGCCCATAGACGGCTACAGTGAAAAAGGACATATCTTCCGTTCAAAACGGGAAAGAAGCTTTCTGAGAAACTGCTCTGTGTTCTGTTAATTCATTTCACAGAGTTACATCTTTCCCTTCATGAAGCCTTTCGCTAAGGCTGCTCCTGTGGAATTGGCAAAGGGATATTTGGATGCCCATAGATGGCTATGGTGAAAAAGGAAATATCTTCCGTTCAAAACTGGAAAGAAGCTTTCTGAGAAACTGCTCTGTGTTCTGTTAATTCATCTCACAGAGTTACATCTTTCCCTTCAAGAAGCCTTTCGCTAAGGCTGTTCTTGTGGAATTGGCAAAGGGATATTTGGAAGCCCATAGAGGGCTATGGTGAAAAAGAAATATCTTTCGTTCAAAACTGGAAAGAAGCTTTCTGAAAAACTGCACGGTGTTCTGTTAATTCATCTCACAGAGTTACATCTTTCCCTTCAAGAAGCCTTTCCCTAAGGCTGTTCTTGTGGAATTGGCAAAGGGATATTTGGAAGCCCCTAGAGGTCTATGGTGAAAAAGGAAATATCTTCCATTCAAAACTGGAAAGAAACTTTCTGAGAAACTGCTCTGTGTTCTGTGAATTCATCTCACAGAGTTACATCTTTCCCTTCATAAGCCTTTCGCTAAGACTGTTCTTGTGTAATTGGCAAAGGGATATTTGGAAGCCCATAGATGGCTATGGTAAAAAAGGAAATATCTTCCGTTAAAAACTGGAAAGAAGCTTTCCGAGAAACTGCTCTGTGTTCTCTAAATTCATCTCACAGAGTTACATCTTTCCCTTCAAGAAGCATTTCGCTAAGGCTGTTCTTGTGGAATTGGCAGAGGGATATTTGGAAGCCCTTGGAGGGCTATGGTGAAAAAATAAATATCTTCCGTTCAAAACTGGAAAGAAGCTTTCTGGGAAACTGCTCTGTGTTCTGTTAATTCATCTCACAGGGTTACATCTTTCCCTTCAAGAAGCCTTTCGCTAAGGCTGTTCTTGTGGAATTGGCAAAGGGATATTTGGAAGCCCATAGAGGGCTATGGTGAAAAAGGAAATATCTTCGTTTCAAAACTGGAAAGAAGCTTTCTGAGAAACTGCTCTGTGTTCTGTTAATTCATCTCACAGAGTTACATCTTTCCCTTCAAGAAGCCTTTCGCTAAGGCTGTTCTTGTGGAATGGCAAAGGGATATTTGGAAACCCATAGAGGGCTATGGTGAAAAAGGAAATATCTTGCGTTCAAAACTGGAAAGAAGCTTTCTGAGAAACTGCTCTCTGTTCTGTTAATTCATCACACAGAGTTACATCTTTCCCTTCAAGAAGCCTTTCGCTAAGGCTGTTCTTGTGGAATTGGCAAAGGGATATTTGGAAGCCCGTAGAGGGCTATGGTGAAAAAGGAAATACAATGCGTTCAAAACTGGAAAGAAGCTTTCAGAGAAACTGCTCTGTGTTCTGTTAATTCATCTCAGAGAGTTACATCTTTCCATTCAAGAAGCCTTTCGCTAAGGCTGTTCTTTTGGAATTGGCAAAGGGATATTTGGAAGCCCGTAGAAGGCTATGGTGAAAAAGGAAATATCTTCCGTTCAAAACTGGAAAGAAGCTTACTGAGAAACTGCACTGTGTTCTGTGAATTCATCTCACAGAGTTACATCTTTCCCTTCAAGAAGCCTTTCGCTAAGGCTGTTCTTGTGGAATTGGCAAAGGGATATTTGGAAGACCATAGACGGCTATGGTGAAAAAGGAAAAACCTTCCGTTCAAAACTGGAAAGAAGCTTTCTGAGAAACTGCTTTGTGTTCTGTTAATTCATCTCACAGAGTTACATCTTTCCCTTCAAGAAGCCTTTCGCTAAGGCTGTTCTTGTGGAATTGGCAAAGGGATATTTGGAAGCCCATAGAGGGCTATGGTGAAAAAGGAAATATCTTCCATTCAAAACTGGAAAAAAGCTTTCTGAGAAACTGCTCTGAGTTCTGTTAATACATCTCACAGAGTTACATCTTGCCCTTCAAGAAGCCTTTCGCTAAGGCTGTTCTTGTGGAAATGGCAAAGGGATATTTGGAAGCCCTTAGAGGGCTATGTGAAAAAGGATATATCTTCCGTTCAAAACTGGAAAGAAGCTTTCTGAGAAACTGCTCTGTGTTCTGTTAATTCATCACACAGAGTTACATCTTTCCCTTCAAGAAGCCTTTCGCTAAGGCTGTTCTTGTGGAATTGGCAAAGGGATATTTGGAAGCCCATAGAGGGCTATGGTGAAAAAGGAAATATCTTCCGTTCAAAACTGGATAGAAGCTTTCTGAGAAACTGCTCTGTGTTCTGTTAATTCATCTCACAGAGTTACATCTTTCCCTTTTAAAAGCCTTTCGCTAATGCTGTTCTTGTGGAATTGGCAAAGGGATATTTGGAAGACCATAGAGGGCTATGGTGAAAAAGGAAGTACCTTTCGTTCAAACCTGGAAAGAAGCTTTCTGAGAAACTGCTCTGTGTTCTGTTAATTCATCTTACAGAGTTACATCTTTCCCGTCAAGAAGCCTTTCGCTAAGGCTGTTCTTGTGGAATTGGCAAAGGGATATTTGGAAGCCCATAGAGGGCTACGGTGAAAAAGGAAATATCTTCCGTTCAAAACTGGAAAGAAGCTTTCTGAGAAACTGCTCTGTGTTCTGTTAATTCATCTCACAGAGTTACATCTTTCCCTTCAAGAAACCTTTCGCTTAGGCTGTTCTTGTGAAATTGGCAAATTGATATTTGGAAGACCATAGAGGGCTATGGTGAAAAAGGAAATATCTTCCGTTCAAAACTCGAAAGAAGCTTTCTGAGAAACTGCTCTGAGTTCTGTTAATTCATCTCACAGAGTTACATCTTTCCCTTCAAGAAGCCTTTCGCTAAGGCTGTTCTTGTGGAATTGGCAAAGGGATATTTCGAAGCCCATAGATGGCTATGGTGAAAAAGGAAATATCTTCCGTTCAAAACTGGAAAGAAGCTTTCTGAGAAACTGCTCTGTGTTCTGTAAATTCACCTCACAGAGTTACATCTTTCCCTTCAAGAAGCCTTTCGCTAAGGCTGTTTTTGTGGAATTGGCAAAGGGATATTTGGAAACCAATAGAGGGCTACGGTGAAAAAGGAAATATCTTCCGTTCAAAACTGGAAAGAAGCTTTCTGAGAAACTGCTATCTGTTCTGTTAATTCATCTCACACAGTTACATCTTTCCCTTCAAGAAGCCTTTCGCTAAGGCTGTTCTTGTGGAATTGGCAAAGGGATATTTGGAAGCCCATAGAGGGCTATGGTGAAAAAGGAAATATCTTCCGTTCAAAACTGGAAGTAAGCTTTCTGAGAAACTGCTCTGTGTTCTGTTAATTCATCTCACAGAGTTACATCTTTCCCTTTTAGAAACCTTTCGCTAAGGCTGTTCTTGTGGAATTGGCAAAGGGATATTTGGAAGCCCATAGATGGCTATGGTAAAAAAGGAAATATCTTCCGTTCAAAACTGGAAAGAAGCTTTCCGAGCAACTGCTCTGTGTTCTCTAAATTCATCTCACAGAGTTACATCTTTCCCTTCAAGAAGCCTTTCGCTAAGGCTGTTCTTGTGGAATTGGCAAAGGGATATTTGGAAGTCCATGGAGGGCTATGGTGAAAAAGGAAATATCTTCCGTTCAAAACTGGAAAGAAGCTTTCTGGGAAACTGCTCTGTGTTCTGTTAATTCATCTCACAGAGTTACATCTTTCCCTTCAAGAAGCCTTTCGCTAAGGCTGTTCTTGTGGAATGGCAAAGGGATATTTGGAAACCCATAGAGGGCTATGGTGAAAAAGGAAATATCTTCCGTTCAAAACTGGAAAGAAGCTTTCTGAGAAACTGCTCTCTGTTCTGTTAATTCACCTCACAGAGTTACATCTTTCCCTTCAAGAAGCCTTTCGCTAAGGCTGTTCTTGTGGAATTGGCAAAGGGATATTTGGAAGCCCATAGAGGGCTATGGTGAAAAAGGAAATACAATGCGTTCAAAACGGGAAAGAAGCTTTCAGAGAAACTGCTCTGTGTTCTGTTAATTCATCTCAGAGAGTTACATCTTCCCATTCAAGAAGCCTTTCGCTAAGGCTGTTCTTTTGGAATTGGCAAAGGGATATTTGGAAGCCCATAGTGGGCTATGGTGAAAAAGGAAATATCTTCCGTTCAAAACTGGAAAGAAGCTTACTGAGAAACTGCACTGTGTTCTGTGAATTCATCTCACAGTGTTACATCTTTCCCTTCAAGAAGCCATTCGCTAAACCTGTTCTTGTGGAATTGGCAAAGGGATATTTGGAAGCCCATAGAGGGCTTCGGTGTAAAAGGAAATATCTTCCGTTCAATACTGGAAAGAAGCTTTCTGAGAAACTGCTCTGTGTTCTGTTAATTCATCTCACAGACTTACATCTATCCCTTCAAGAAGCCTTTCGCTTAGGCTGTTCTTGTGGAATTGGCAAAGGGATATTTGGAAGCCCATAGAGGGCTCAGGTGAAGAAGAAATATCTTCCGTTCAAAACTGGAAGGAATCTTTCTGAGAAACTGTTCTGTGTTCTGTTAATTCATCTAACAGGGTTACATCTTGCCCTTCAAGAAGTCTTTCGCTAAGGCTGTTCTTGTTGAAAGGGCAAATGATATTTGGAAGCCCATAGAGGGCTATGGTGAAAAAGGAAATATCTTCCGTTCAAAACTGGAAAGAAGCTTTCTGAGAAACTGCTCTGTGTTCTGTTAATTCATCTCACAGGTTTACATCTTGCCCTTCAAGAAGCCTTTCGCTAAGGCTGTTCTTGTGGAATTGGCAAAGGGATATTTGGAAGCCCATAGAGGGCTATGTTGAAAAAGGACATATCTTCCGTTCAAAACCGGAAAGAAGCTTTCTGAGAAACTGCTCTGTGTTCTGTTAATTCATCTCACAGGGTTACATCTTGCCCTTCAAGAAGCCTTTCGCTAAGGCTGTTGCTGTGGAATTGGCAAAGGGATATATGGAAGCTCATAGAGGGCTATGGTGAAAAAGGAAATATCTTCCGTTCAAAACTCGAAAGAAGTTTTCTTAGAAACTGCTCTCTGTTCTGTTAATTCATCACACAGAGTTACATCTTTCCCTTCAAGAAGCCTTTCGCTAAGGCTGTTCTTGTGGAATTGGCAAAGGGATATTTGGAAGCCCATAGAGGGCTATTGTGAAAAAGGAAATATCTTCCGTTCAAAACTTGAAAGAAGCTTTCTGAGAAACTGCTCTGTGTTGTGTGAATTCTTCTCACAGAGTTACATCTTTCCCTTCAAGAAGCCTTTCGCTAAGGCTGTTCTTGTGAAATTGGCAAAGGGATATTTGGAAGCCCATAAAGGGTATGGTGAAAAAGGAAATATCTTCCATTTAAAACTGGAAAGAAGCTCTCTGAGAAACTGCTCTTTGTTCTGTCAATTCATCTCACAGAGTTACATCTTTGCCATCAAGAAGCCTTTCGCTAAGGCTCTTCTGGTGGAATTGGAAAAGGGATATTTGGAAGCCCATAGAGGGCTATGGTGGAAAAGGAAATATCTTCCGTTCAAAACTGGAAAGAAGTTTTCTGAGAAACTGCTCTGTGTTCTGTTAATTCATCTCACAGTGTTACATCTTTCCCTTCAAGAAGCCATTCGCTAAACCTGTTCTTGTGGAATTGGCAAAGGGATATTTGGAAGCCCATAGAGGGCTTCGGTGTAAAAGGAAATATCTTCCGTTCAATACTGGAAAGAAGCTTTCTGAGAAACTGCTCTGTGTTCTGTTAATTCATCTCACAGACGTACATCTATCCCTTCAAGAAGTCTTTCGCTAAGGCTGTTCTTGTGGAATTGGCAAAGGGATATTTGGAAGCCCATAGAGGGCTCAGGTGAAAAAGAAATATCTTCCGTTCAAAACTGGAAGGAATCTTTCTGAGAAACTGTTCTGTGTTCTGTTAATTCATCTAACAGGGTTACATCTTGCCCTTCAAGAAGTCTTTCGCTAAGGCTGTTCTTGTTGAAAGGGCAAATGATATTTGGAAGCCCATAGAGGGCTATGGTGAAAAAGGAAATATCTTCCGTTCAAAACTGGAAAGAAGCTTTCTGAGAAACTGCTCTGTGTTCTGTTAATTCATCTCACAGGGTTACATCTTGCCCTTCAAGAAGCCTTTCGCTAAGGCTGTTCTTGTGGAATTGGCAAAGGGATATATGGAAGCTCATAGAGGGCTATGGTGAAAAAGGAAATATCTTCCGTTCAAAACTCGAAAGAAGTTTTCTGAGAAACTGCTCTCTGTTCTGTTAATTCATCACACAGAGTTACATCTTTCCCTTCAAGAAGCCTTTCGCTAAGGCTGTTCTTGTGGAATTGGCAAAGGGATATTTGGAAGCCCATAGAGGTCTATGGTGAAAAAGGAAATATCTTCCGTTCAAAACTGGAAAGAAGCTTTCTGAGAAACTGCTCTGTGTTCTGTGAATTCATCTCACAGAGTTACATCTTTCCCTTCAAGAAGCCTTTCGCTAAGGTTGTTCTTGTGGAATTGGCAAAGGGATATTTGGAAGCCCATAGAGGGCTATGGTGAAAAAGGAAATATCTTCCATTTAAAACTGGAAAGAAGCTTTCTGAGAAACTGCTCTGTGTTCTGTCAATTCATCTCACAGAGTTACATCTTTCCCTTCAAGAAGCCTTTCGCTAAGACTGTTCTTGTGGAATTGGCAAAGGGATATTTGGAAGCCCATAGAGGGCTATGGTGAAAAAGGAAATATCTTCCGTGCAAAACTGGAAAGAAACTTTCTGAGAAACTGCTCTGTGTTCTGTAAATTCATCTAACAGAGTTACATCTTTCCCTTCAAGAAGCCTTTCGCTAAGGCTGTTCTTGTGGAATTGGCAAAGGGATATTTGGAAACCCATAGAGGGCTATGGTGAAAAAGGAAATATCTTCCGTTCAAAACTGGAAAGAAGCTTTCTGAGAAACTGCTCTCTGTTCTGTTAATTCATCACACAGAGTTACATCTTTCCCTTCAAGAAGCCTTTCGCTAAGGCTGTTCTTGTGGAATTGGCAAAGGGATATTTGGAAGCCCATAGAGGGCTATGGTGAAAAAGGAAATACCTTCCGTTCAAAACTGGAAAGAAGCTTTCTGAGAAACTGCTCTGTGTTCTGTTAATTCATCTCACAGAGTTACATCTTTCCCTTCAAGAAGCCTTTCGCTAAGGCTGTTCTTGTGGAATTGGCAAAGGGATATTTGGAAGCCCATAGAGGGCTATGGTGGAAAAGGAAATATCTTCCGTTCAAAACTGGAAAGAAGTTTTCTGAGAAACTGCTCTGTGTTCTGTTAATTCTTCTCACAGAGTTACATCTTTCCCTTCAAGAAGCCTTTCGCTAAACCTGTTCTTGTTGAATTGGCAAAGGGATATTTGGAAGCCCATAGAGGGCTACGGTGAAAAAGGAAATATCTTCCGTTCAATACTGGAAAGAAGCTTTCTGAGAAACTGCTCTGTGTTCTGTTAATTCATCTGACAGAGTTACATCTTTCCCTTCAAGAAGCCTTTCGCTAAGGCTGTTCTTGTGGAATTGGCAAAGGGATATTTGGAAGCCCATAGAGGGCTATGGTGAAAAAGGAAATATCTTACGTTCAAAACTGGAAGGAATCTTTCTGAGAAACTCCTCTGTGTTCTGTTAATTCATCTCACAGAGTTACATCTTTTCCTTCAAGAAGTCTTTCGCTAAGGCTGTTCTTGTTGAATTGGCAAATGATATTTGGAAGCCCATAGAGGGCTATGGTGAAAAAGGAAATATCTTCCGTTCAAAACTCGAAAGAAGTTTTCTGAGAAACTGCTCTGTGTTCTGTGAATTCATCTCACAGAGTTACATCTTTCCCTTCAAGAAGCCTTTCGCTAAAGCTGTTCTTGTGGAATTGGGAAAGGGATATTTGGAAGCCCATAGAGGGCTATGGTGAAAAAGGAAATATCTTCCGTTCAAAACTGCAAAGAAGCTTTCTGAGAAACTGCTCTGTGTTCTGTTAATTCATCTCACAGAGTTACATCTTTCCCTTCAAGAAGCCTTTCGCTAAGGCTGTTCTTGTGGAATTGGCAAAGGGATATTTGGAAGCCCATAGAGGGCTATGGTGGAAAAGGAAATATCTTCCGTTCAAAACTGGAAAGAAGCTTTCTGAGAAACTGCTCTGTGTTCTGCTAATTCATCTCACAGAGTTACATGTTTCCCTTCAAGAAGCCTTTCGCTAAGACTGTTCTTGTGGAATTGGCAAAGGGATATTTGGAAACCCATAGAGGGCTATGGTGAAAAAGGAAATATCTTCCGTTCAAAACTGGAAAAAAGCTTTCTGAGAAACTGCTCTCTGTTCTGTTAATTCATCACACAGAGTTACATCTTTAACTTCAAGAAGCCTTTCGCTAAGGCTGTTCTTGTGGAATTGGAAAAGGGATATTTGGAAGCCCATAGAGGGCTATGGTGAAAAAGGAAATATCTTCCGTTCAAAACTGGAAAGAAGCTTTCTGAGAAACTGCTATATTTTCTGTGAATTCATCTCACAGAGTTACATCATTCCCTTCAAGAAGCCTTTCGCTAAGGCTGTTCTTGTGGAATTGGCAAAGGGATATTTGGAAACCCCTAGAGGGCCATGGTGAAAAAGGAAATATCTTCCGTTCAAAACGGGAAAGAAGCTTTCTGAGAAACTGCTCTCTGTTCTGTTAATTCATCACACAGAGTTACATCTTTCCCGTCAAGATGCCTTTCGCTAAGGCTGTTCTTTTGGAATTGGCAAAGGGATATTTGGAAGCCCAAAGAGGGCTATGGTGAAAAAGGAAATACAATCCGTTCAAAACTGGAAAGAAGCTTTCCTAGAAACTGCTCTGTGTTCTGTTAATTCATCTCAGAGAGTTACATCTTTCCCTTCAAGAAGCCTTTCGCTAAGGCTGTTCTTGTGGAATTGGCAAAGGGATATTTGGAAGCCCATAGAGGGCTATGGTGAAAAAGGAAATATCGTCCGTTCAAAACTGGAAAGAAGCTTTCTGAGAAACTGCTCTGTGTTCTGTTAATTCATCTCACAGAGTTACATCTTGCCCTTCAAGAAGCCTTTCGCTAAGGCTGTTCTTGTGGAATTGGCAAAGGGATATTTGGAAGACCGTAGATGGCTATGGTGAAAAAGGAAATATCTTCCATTCAAAAGTGGAAAGAAACTTTCTGAGAAACTGCTCTGTGTTCTGTGAAATCATCTCACAGAGTTACATCTTTCCCTTCAAGAAGCCTTTCGCTAAGACTGTTCTTGTGTAATTGGCAAAGGGATGTTTGGAAGCCCATAGATGGCTATGGTGAAAAAGGAAATATCTTCCGTTCAAAACGGGAAAGAAGCTTTCTGAGAAACTGCTCTGTGTTCTGTTAATTTATCTAAAAGTGTTACATCTTTCCCTTCAAGAAGCCTTTCGCTAAGGCTGTTCTTGTGTAATTCGCAAAGGGATATTTGGAAGCCCATAGAAGGCTATGGTGAAAAAGGAAATATCTTCCGTTCAAAACTGGATAGAAGCTTTCTGAGAAACTGCTCTGTGTTCTGTTAATTCATCTCACAGAGTTACATCTTTCCCTTCAAGAAGCCTTTCTCTAAGGATGTTCTTGTGGAATTGGCAAAGGGATATTTGGAAGCCCATAGAGGGCTATGGTGAAAAAGGAAATATCTTCCGTTCAAAACTGGAAAGAAGCTTTCTGAGAAACTGCTCTGTGTTCTGTTAATTCATCTCACAGAGTTACATCTTTTCCTTCAAGAAGTCTTTCGCTAAGGCTGTTCTTGTGGAATTGGCAAATGGATATTTGGAAGCCCATAGAGGGCTAAGGTGAAAAAGGAAATATTTTCCGTTCAAAACTGGAAAGAAGCTTTCTGAGAAACTGCTCTGTGTTCTGTGAATTCATCTCACAGAGTTACATCTTTCCCTTCAAGAAGCCTTTCGCTAAGGCTGTTCTTGTGGAATTGGCAAAGGGATATTTGGAAGCACATAGAGGGCTATGGTGAAAAAGGAAATAACTTCCATTCGAAACTGGAAAGAATCTTTCTGAGAAACTGCTCTGTGTTCTGTGAATTCATCTCACAGAGATACATCTTTCCCTTCAAGAAGCCTTTCGCTAAGGCTGTTCTTGTGGAATTGGCAAAGGGATATTTGGAAGACCATAGAGGGCTATGGTGAAAAAGGAGATATCTTCCATTCAAAACTGGAAAGAAACTTTCTGAGAAACTGCTCTGTGTTCTGTGAATTCATCTCACAGAGTTACATCTTTCCCTTCAAGAAGCCTTTCGCTAAACCTGTTCTTGTGGAATTGGGAAAGGGATACTTGGAAGCCCATAGAGGGCTATGGTGAAAAAGGAATTACCTTTCGTTCAAAACTGGAAAGAAGCTTTCTGAGAAACTGCTCTGTGTTCTGTTAATTCATCTCACAGAGTTACATCTTTCCCTTCAAGAAGCCTTTCGCTAAGGCTGTTCTTGTGGAATTGGCAAAGGGATATTTGGAAGCCCATAGAGGGCTACGGTGAAAAAGGAAATATCTTCCGTTCAAAACTGGAAAGAAGCTTTCTGAGAAACTGCTCTGTGTTTTGTTAATTCATCTCACAGAGTTACGTCTTTCCCCTCAAGAAACCTTTCGCTATGGCTGTTCTTGTGAAATTGGCAAATTGATATTTGGAAGCCCATAGAGGGCTATGGTGAAAAAGGAAATATCTTCCGTTCAAAACTGGAAAGAAGCTTTCTGAGAAACTGCTCTGTGTTCTGTTAATTCATCTCACAGAGTTACATCTTTCACTTCAAGAAGCCTTTCGCTAAGACTGTTCTTGTGGAATTGGGAAAGGGATACTTTGAAGCCCATAGAGGGCTATGGTGAAAAAGGAAGTACCTTTCGTTCAAAACTTGAAGGAAGCTTTCTGAGAAACTGCTCTGTGTTCTGTTAATTCATCTCACAGAGTTACATCTTTCCCTTCAAGAAGCCTTTCGCTAAGGCTGTTCTTGTGGAATTGGCAAAGGGATATTTGGAAGCCCATAGAGGGCTACGGTGAAAAAGGAAATATCTTCCGTTCAAAACTGGAAAGAAGCTTTCTGAGAAACTGCTCTGTGTTCTGTTAATTCATCTCACAGAGTTACATCTTTCCCCTCAAGAAACCTTTCGCTATGGCTGTTCTTGTGAAATTGGCAAATTGATATTTGGAAGCCCATAGAGGGCTATGGTGAAAAAGGAAATATCTTCCGTTCAAAACTGGAAAGAAGCTGTCTGAGAAACTGCTATCTGTTCTGTTAATTCATCTCACAGAGTTACATCTTTCCCTTTTAGAAGCCTTTCGCTAAGGCTGTTCTTGTGGAATTGGCAAAGGGATATTTGGAAGCCCATAGATGGCTGTGGTGAAAAAAGAAATATCTTCCGTTGAAAACTGGAAAGAAGCTTTCTGAGAAACTGCTCTGTGTTCTGTTAATTCATCTCACAGAGTTACAACTTTCCCTTCAAGAAGCCTTTCGCTAAGGCTGTTCTTGTGGAATTGGCAAAGGGATATTTGGAAGCTCATAGAGGGCTATGGTGAAAAAGGAAATATCTTCCGTTGAAAACTGGAAAGAAGCTTTCTGAGAAACTGCTCTGTGTTCTGTTAATTCATCTCACAGAGTTACAACTTTCCCTTCAAGAAGCCTTTCTCTAAGGCTGTTCTTGTGGAATTGGGAAAGGGATATTTGGAAGCCAATAGAGGGCTATGGTGAAAAAGGAAATATCTTCCGTTCAAAACTGGAAAGAAGCTTTCTGAGAAACTGCTCGGTGTTCTGTTAATTCATCTCACAGAGTTACATCTTTCCATTCAAGAAGCCTTTCTCTAAGGCTGTTCTTGTGGAATTGGCAAAGGGATATTTGGAAGCCCATAGAGGGCTATGGTGAAAAAGGAAATATCTTCCGTTCAAAACTGCAAAGAAGCTTTCTGAGAAACTGCTCTGTGTTCTGTGAATTCATCTCACAGAGTTACATCTTTCCCTTCAAGAAGCCTTTCGCTAAGGCTGTTCTTGTGGAATTGGCAAAGGGATATTTGGAAGCCCATAGAGGGCTATGGTGGAAAAGGAAATATCTTCCGTTCAAAACTGGAAAGAAGCTTTCTGAGAAACTGCTCTGTGTTCTGTTAATTCATCTCACAGAGTTACATCTTTCCCTTCAAGAAGCCTTTCGCTAAACCTGTTCTTGTGGAATTGGCAAAGGGATATTTGGAAGCCCATAGAGGGCTATGGTGAAAAAGGAAATATCTTCCGTTCAAAACAGAGGGAATCTTTCTGAGAAACTGCTCGGTGTTCTGTTAATTCATCCCACAGAGTTACATCTTTCCCTTCAAGAAGCCTTTCGCTAAGGCTGTTCTTGTGGAATTGTCAAAGGGATATTTGGAAGCCCCTAGAGGGCTATGGTGAAAAAGGAAATATCTTCCGTTCAAAACTGGAAAAAAGCTTTCTGAGAAACTGCTCTGTGTTCTATTAATACATCTCACAGAGTTACATCTTTCCCTTCAAGAAGCCTTTCGCTAAGGCTGTTCTTGTGGAATTGGGAAAGGGATACTTGGAAACCCAGAGAAGGCTATGGTGAAAAAGGAAGTACCTTTCGTTCAAAACTGGAAAGAAGCTTTCTGAGAAACTGCTCTGTGTTCTGTTAATTCATTTCACAGAGTTACATCTTTCCCTTCATGAAGCCTTTCGCTAAGGCTGTTCTTGTGGAATTGGCAAAGGGATATTTGGAAGCCCATAGATGGCTATGGTGAAAAAGGAAATATCTTACGTTCAAAACTGGAAAGAAGCTTTCTGACAAACTGCTCTGTGTTCTGTTAATTCATCTCACATAGTTACATCTTTCCCTTCAAGAAGCCTTTCGCTAAGGCTGTTCTTGTGGAATTGGCAAAGGGATATTTGGAAGCCCATAGAGGGCTATGGTGAAAAAGAAATATCTTCCGTTCAAAACTGGAAAGAAGCTTTCTGAAAAACTGCACGGTGTTCTGTTAATTCATCTCACAGATTTACATCTTTCCCTTCGAGAAGCCTTTCCCTAAGGCTGTTCTTGTGGAATTGGCAAAGGGATATTTGGAAGCCCCTAGAGGTCTATGGTGAAAAAGGAAATATCTTCCATTCAAAACTGGAAAGAAACTTTCTGAGAAACTGCTCTGTGTTCTGTGAATTCATCTCACAGAGTTACATCTTTCCCTTCAAGAAGCCTTTCGCTAAGACTGTTCTTGTGTAATTGGCAAAGGGATATTTGGAAGCCCATAGATGGCTATGGTAAAAAAGGAAATATCTTCCGTTCAAAACTGGAAAGAAGCTTTCCGAGCAACTGCTCTGTGTTCTCTAAATTCATCTCACAGAGTTACATCTTTCCCTTCAAGAAGCCTTTCGCTAAGGCTGTTCTTGTGGAATTGGCAAAGGGATATTTGGAAGTCCATGGAGGGCTATGGTGAAAAAGGAAATATCTTCCGTTCAAAACTGGAAAGAAGCTTTCTGGGAAACTGCTCTGTGTTCTGTTAATTCATCTCACAGAGTTACATCTTTCCCTTCAAGAAGCCTTTCGCTAAGGCTGTTCTTGTGGAATTGGCAAAGGGATATTTGGAAACCCATAGAGGGCTATGGTGAAAAAGGAAATATCTTCCGTTCAAAACTGGAAAGAAGCTTTCTGAGAAACTGCTCTCTGTTCTGTTAATTCATCACACAGAGTTACATCTTTCCCTTCAAGAAGCCTTTCGCTAAGGCTGTTCTTGTGGAATTGGCAAAGGGATATTTGGAAGCCCATAGAGGGCTATGGTGAAAAAGGAAATACAATGCGTTCAAAACGGGAAAGAAGCTTTCAGAGAAACTGCTCTGTGTTCTGTTAATTCATCTCAGAGAGTTACATCTTCCCATTCAAGAAGCCTTTCGCTAAGGCTGTTCTTTTGGAATTGGCAAAGGGATATTTGGAAGCCCATAGTGGGCTATGGTGAAAAAGGAAATATCTTCCGTTCAAAACTGGAAAGAAGCTTACTGAGAAACTGCACTGTGTTCTGTGAATTCATCTCACAGTGTTACATCTTTCCCTTCAGGAAGCCATTCGCTAAACCTGTTCTTGTGGAATTGGCAAAGGGATATTTGGAAGCCCATAGAGGGCTTCGGTGTAAAAGGAAATATCTTCCGTTCAATACTGGAAAGAAGCTTTCTGAGAAACTGCTCTGTGTTCTGTTAATTCATCTCACAGACTTACATCTATCCCTTCAAGAAGCCTTTCGCTTAGGCTGTTCTTGTGGAATTGGCAAAGGGATATTTGGAAGCCCATAGAGGGCTCAGGTGAAAAAGAAATATCTTCCGTTCAAAACTGGAAGGAATCTTTCTGAGAAACTGTTCTGTGTTCTGTTAATTCATCTAACAGGGTTACATCTTGCCCTTCAAGAAGTCTTTCGCTAAGGCTGTTCTTGTTGAAAGGGCAAATGATATTTGGAAGCCCATAGAGGGCTATGGTGAAAAAGGAAATATCTTCCGTTCAAAACTGGAAAGAAGCTTTCTGAGAAACTGCTCTGTGTTCTGTTAATTCATCTCACAGGGTTACATCTTGCCCTTCAAGAAGCCTTTCGCTAAGGCTGTTCTTGTGGAATTGGCAAAGGGATATTTGGAAGCCCATAGAGGGCTATGTTGAAAAAGGACATATCTTCCGTTCAAAACCGGAAAGAAGCTTTCTGAGAAACTGCTGTGTGTTCTGTTAATTCATCTCACAGGGTTACATCTTGCCCTTCAAGAAGCCTTTCGCTAAGGCTGTTGTTGTGGAATTGGCAAAGGGATATATGGAAGCTCATAGAGGTCTATGGTGAAAAAGGAAATATCTTCCGTTCAAAACTCGAAAGAAGTTTTCTGAGAAACTGCTCTCTGTTCTGTTAATTCATCACACAGAGTTACATCTTTCCCTTCAAGAAGCCTTTCGCTAAGGCTGTTCTTGTGGAATTGGCAAAGGGATATTTGGAAGCCCATAGAGGGCTATTGTGAAAAAGGAAATATCTTCCGTTCAAAACTTGAAAGAAGCTTTCTGAGAAACTGCTCTGTGTTGTGTGAATTCTTCTCACAGAGTTACATCTTTCCCTTCAAGAAGCCTTTCGCTAAGGCTGTTCTTGTGAAATTGGCAAAGGGATATTTGGAAGCCCATAAAGGGCTATGGTGAAAAAGGAAATATCTTCCATTTAAAACTGGAAAGAAGCTTTCTGAGAAACTGCTCTTTGTTCTGTCAATTCATCTCACAGAGTTACATCTTTCCCATCAAGAAGCCTTTCGCTAAGGCTCTTCTGGTGGAATTGGAAAAGGGATATTTGGAAGCCCATAGAGGGCTATGGTGGAAAAGGAAATATCTTCCGTTCAAAACTGGAAAGAAGTTTTCTGAGAAACTGCTCTGTGTTCTGTTAATTCATCTCACAGTGTTACATCTTTCCCTTCAAGAAGCCATTCGCTAAACCTGTTCTTGTGGAATTGGCAAAGGGATATTTGGAAGCCCATAGAGGGCTTCGGTGTAAAAGGAAATATCTTCCGTTCAATACTGGAAAGAAGCTTTCTGAGAAACTGCTCTGTGTTCTGTTAATTCATCTCACAGACTTACATCTATCCCTTCAAGAAGCCTTTCGCTAAGGCTGTTCTTGTGGAATTGGCAAAGGGATATTTGGAAGCCCATAGAGGGCTCAGGTGAAAAAGAAATATCTTCCGTTCAAAACTGGAAGGAATCTTTCTGAGAAACTGTTCTGTGTTCTGTTAATTCATCTAACAGGGTTACATCTTGCCCTTCAAGAAGTCTTTCGCTAAGGCTGTTCTTGTTGAAAGGGCAAATGATATTTGGAAGCCCATAGAGGGCTATGGTGAAAAAGGAAATATCTTCCGTTCAAAACTGGAAAGAAGCTTTCTGAGAAACTGCTCTGTGTTCTGTTAATTCATCTCACAGGGTTACATCTTGCCCTTCAAGAAGCCTTTCGCTAAGGCTGTTCTTGTGGAATTGGCAAAGGGATATATGGAAGCTCATAGAGGGCTATGGTGAAAAAGGAAATATCTTCCGTTCAAAACTCGAAAGAAGTTTTCTGAGAAACTGCTCTCTGTTCTGTTAATTCATCACACAGAGTTACATCTTTCCCTTCAAGAAGCCTTTCGCTAAGGCTGTTCTTGTGGAATTGGCAAAGGGATATTTGGAAGCCCATAGAGGTCTATGGTGAAAAAGGAAATATCTTCCGTTCAAAACTGGAAAGAAGCTTTCTGAGAAACTGCTCTGTGTTCTGTGAATTCATCTCACAGAGTTACATCTTTCCCTTCAAGAAGCCTTTCGCTAAGGCTGTTCTTGTGGAATTGGCAAAGGGATATTTGGAAGCCCATAGAGGGCTATGGTGAAAAAGGAAATATCTTCCATTTAAAACTGGAAAGAAGCTTTCTGAGAAACTGCTCTGTGTTCTGTCAATTCATCTCACAGAGTTACATCTTTCCCTTCAAGAAGCCTTTCGCTAAGACTGTTCTTGTGGAATTGGCAAAGGGATATTTGGAAGCCCATAGAGGGCTATGGTGAAAAAGGAAATATCTTCCGTGCAAAACTGGAAAGAAACTTTCTGAGAAACTGCTCTGTGTTCTGTAAATTCATCTAACAGAGTTACATCTTTCCCTTCAAGAAGCCTTTCGCTAAGGCTGTTCTTGTGGAATTGGCAAAGGGATATTTGGAAACCCATAGAGGGCTATGGTGAAAAAGGAAATATCTTCCGTTCAAAACTGGAAAGAAGCTTTCTGAGAAACTGCTCTCTGTTCTGTTAATTCATCACACAGAGTTACATCTTTCCCTTCAAGAAGCCTTTCGCTAAGGCTGTTCTTGTGGAATTGGCAAAGGGATATTTGGAAGCCCATAGAGGGCTATGGTGAAAAAGGAAATACCTTCCGTTCAAAACTGGAAAGAAGCTTTCTGAGAAACTGCTCTGTGTTCTGTTAATTCATCTCACAGAGTTACATCTTTCCCTTCAAGAAGCCTTTCGCTAAGGCTGTTCTTGTGGAATTGGCAAAGGGATATTTGGAAGCCCATAGAGGGCTATGGTGGAAAAGGAAATATCTTCCGTTCAAAACTGGAAAGAAGTTTTCTGAGAAACTGCTCTGTGTTCTGTTAATTCTTCTCACAGAGTTACATCTTTCCCTTCAAGAAGCCTTTCGCTAAACCTGTTCTTGTTGAATTGGCAAAGGGATATTTGGAAGCCCATAGAGGGCTACGGTGAAAAAGGAAATATCTTCCGTTCAATACTGGAAAGAAGCTTTCTGAGAAACTGCTCTGTGTTCTGTTAATTCATCTGACAGAGTTACATCTTTCCCTTCAAGAAGCCTTTCGCTAAGGCTGTTCTTGTGGAATTGGCAAAGGGATATTTGGAAGCCCATAGAGGGCTATGGTGAAAAAGGAAATATCTTACGTTCAAAACTGGAAGGAATCTTTCTGAGAAACTGCTCTGTGTTCTGTTAATTCATCGCACAGAGTTACATCTTTTCCTTCAAGAAGTCTTTCGCTAAGGCTGTTCTTGTTGACTTGGCAAATGATATTTGGAAGCCCATAGAGGGCTATGGTGAAAAAGGAAATATCTTCCGTTCAAAACTCGAAAGAAGTTTTCTGAGAAACTGCTCTGTGTTCTGTGAATTCATCTCACAGAGTTACATCTTTCCCTTCAAGAAGCCTTTCGCTAAAGCTGTTCTTGTGGAATTGGGAAAGGGATATTTGGAAGCCAATAGAGGGCTATGGTGAAAAAGGAAATATCTTCCGTTCAAAACTGGAAAGAAGCTTTCTGAGAAACTGCTCTGTGTTCTGTTAATTCATCTCACAGAGTTACATCTTTCCATTCAAGAAGCCTTTCTCTGAGGCTGTTCTTGTGGAATTGGCAAAGGGATATTTGGAAGCCCATAGAGGGCTATGGTGAAAAAGGAAATATCTTCCGTTCAAAACTGCAAAGAAGCTTTCTGAGAAACTGCTCTGTGTTCTGTTAATTCATCTCACAGAGTTACATCTTTCCCTTCAAGAAGCCTTTCGCTAAGGCTGTTCTTGTGGAATTGGCAAAGGGATATTTGGAAGCCCATAGAGGGCTATGGTGGAAAAGGAAATATCTTCCGTTCAAAACTGGAAAGAAGCTTTCTGAGAAACTGCTCTGTGTTCTGCTAATTCATCTCACAGAGTTACATGTTTCCCTTCAAGAAGCCTTTCGCTAAGACTGTTCTTGTGGAATTGGCAAAGGGATATTTGGAAACCCATAGAGGGCTATGGTGAAAAAGGAAATATCTTCCGTTCAAAACTGGAAAAAAGCTTTCTGAGAAACTGCTCTCTGTTCTGTTAATTCATCACACAGAGTTACATCTTTAACTTCAAGAAGCCTTTCGCTAAGGCTGTTCTTGTGGAATTGGAAAAGGGATATTTGGAAGCCCATAGAGGGCTATGGTGAAAAAGGAAATATCTTCCGTTCAAAACTGGAAAGAAGCTTTCTGAGAAACTGCTATGTTTTCTGTGAATTCATCTCACAGAGTTACATCATTCCCTTCAAGAAGCCTTTCGCTAAGGCTGTTCTTGTGGAATTGGCAAAGGGATATTTGGAAACCCCTAGAGGGCCATGGTGAAAAAGGAAATATCTTCCGTTCAAAACGGGAAAGAAGCTTTCTGAGAAACTGCTCTGTGTTCTGTTAATTCATCTCACAGAGTTACATCTTTTCCTTCAAGAAGTCTTTCGCTAAGGCTGTTCTTGTGGAATTGGCAAATGGATATTTGGAAGCCCATAGAGGGCTAAGGTGAAAAAGGAAATATTTTCCGTTCAAAACTGGAAAGAAGCTTTCTGAGAAACTGCTCTGTGTTCTGTGAATTCATCTCACAGAGTTACATCTTTCCCTTCAAGAAGCCTTTCGCTAAGGCTGTTCTAGTGGAATTGGCAAAGGGATATTTGGAAGCACATAGAGGGCTATGGTGAAAAAGGAAATAACTTCAATTCGAAACTGGAAAGAATCTTTCTGAGAAACTGCTCTGTGTTCTGTGAATTCATCTCACAGAGATACATCTTTCCCTTCAAGAAGCCTTTCGCTAAGGCTGTTCTTGTGGAATTGGCAAAGGGATATTTGGAAGACCATAGAGGGCTATGGTGAAAAAGGAAATATCTTCCATTAAAAACTGGAAAGAAACTTTCTGAGAAACTGCTCTGTGTTCTGTGAATTCATCTCACAGAGTTACATCTTTCCCTTCAAGAAGCCTTTCGCTAAACCTGTTCTTGTGGAATTGGGAAAGGGATACTTGGAAGCCCATAGAGGGCTATGGTGAAAAAGGAAGTACCTTTCGTTCAAAACTGGAAAGAAGCTTTCTGAGAAACTGCTCTGTGTTCTGTTAATTCATCTCACAGAGTTACATCTTTCCCTTCAAGAAGCCTTTCGCTAAGGCTGTTCTTGTGGAATTGGCAAAGGGATATTTGGAAGCCCATAGAGGGCTACGGTGAAAAAGGAAATATCTTCCGTTCAAAACTGGAAAGAAGCTTTCTGAGAAACTGCTCTGTGTTTTGTTAATTCATCTCACAGAGTTACGTCTTTCCCCTCAAGAAACCTTTCGCTATGGCTGTTCTTGTGAAATTGGCAAATTGATATTTGGAAGCCCATAGAGGGCTATGGTGAAAAAGGAAATATCTTCCGTTCAAAACTGGAAAGAAGCTTTCTGAGAAACTGCTCTGTGTTCTGTTAATTCATCTCACAGAGTTACATCTTTCACTTCAAGAAGCCTTTCGCTAAGACTGTTCTTGTGGAATTGGGAAAGGGATACTTTGAAGCCCATAGAGGGCTATGGTGAAAAAGGAAGTACCTTTCGTTCAAAACTTGAAGGAAGCTTTCTGAGAAACTGCTCTGTGTTCTGTTAATTCATCTCACAGAGTTACATCTTTCCCTTCAAGAAGCCTTTCGCTAAGGCTGTTCTTGTGGAATTGGCAAAGGGATATTTGGAAGCCCATAGAGGACTACGGTGAAAAAGGAAATATCTTCCGTTCAAAACTGGAAAGAAGCTTTCTGAGAAACTGCTCTGTGTTCTGTTAATTCATCTCACAGAGTTACATCTTTCCCCTCAAGAAACCTTTCGCTATGGCTGTTCTTGTGAAATTGGCAAATTGATATTTGGAAGCCCATAGAGGGCTATGGTGAAAAAGGAAATATCTTCCGTTCAAAACTGGAAAGAAGCTGTCTGAGAAACTGCTATCTGTTCTGTTAATTCATCTCACAGAGTTACATCTTTCCCTTTTAGAAGCCTTTCGCTAAGGCTGTTCTTGTGGAATTGGCAAAGGGATATTTGGAAGCCCATAGATGGCTGTGGTGAAAAAAGAAATATCTTCCGTTGAAAACTGGAAAGAAGCTTTCTGAGAAACTGCTCTGTGTTCTGTTAATTCATCTCACAGAGTTACAACTTTCCCTTCAAGAAGCCTTTCGCTAAGGCTGTTCTTGTTGAATGGGCAAAGGGATATTTGGAAGCCCATAGAGGGCTATGGTGAAAAAGGAAATATCTTCCGTTCTAAACAGGAAAGAAGCTTCTGAGAAACTGCTCTGTGTTCTCTTAATTAATCTCACAGAGTTACATATTTCCCCTCAAGAAACCTTTCGCTATGGCTGTTCTTGTGAAATTGGCAAATTGATATTTGGAAGCCCATAGAGGGCTATGGTGAAAAAGGAAATACAATGCGTTCAAAACGGGAAAGAAGCTTTCAGAGAAACTGCTCTGTGTTCTGTTAATTCATCTCAGAGAGTTACATCTTCCCATTCAAGAAGCCTTTCGCTAAGGCTGTTCTTTTGGAATTGGCAAAGGGATATTTGGAAGCCCATAGTGGGCTATGGTGAAAAAGGAAATATCTTCCGTTCAAAACTGGAAAGAAGCTTACTGAGAAACTGCACTGTGTTCTGTGAATTCATCTCACAGTGTTACATCTTTCCCTTCAAGAAGCCATTCGCTAAACCTGTTCTTGTGGAATTGGCAAAGGGATATTTGGAAGCCCATAGAGGGCTTCGGTGTAAAAGGAAATATCTTCCGTTCAATACTGGAAAGAAGCTTTCTGAGAAACTGCTCTGTGTTCTGTTAATTCATCTCACAGACTTACATCTATCCCTTCAAGAAGCCTTTCGCTTAGGCTGTTCTTGTGGAATTGGCAAAGGGATATTTGGAAGCCCATAGAGGGCTCAGGTGAAAAAGAAATATCTTCCGTTCAAAACTGGAAGGAATCTTTCTGAGAAACTGTTCTGTGTTCTGTTAATTCATCTAACAGGGTTACATCTTGCCCTTCAAGAAGTCTTTCGCTAAGGCTGTTCTTGTTGAAAGGGCAAATGATATTTGGAAGCCCATAGAGGGCTATGGTGAAAAAGGAAATATCTTCCGTTCAAAACTGGAAAGAAGCTTTCTGAGAAACTGCTCTGTGTTCTGTTAATTCATCTCACAGGGTTACATCTTGCCCTTCAAGAAGCCTTTCGCTAAGGCTGTTCTTGTGGAATTGGCAAAGGGATATTTGGAAGCCCATAGAGGGCTATGTTGAAAAAGGACATATCTTCCGTTCAAAACCGGAAAGAAGCTTTCTGAGAAACTGCTGTGTGTTCTGTTAATTCATCTCACAGGGTTACATCTTGCCCTTCAAGAAGCCTTTCGCTAAGGCTGTTGTTGTGGAATTGGCAAAGGGATATATGGAAGCTCATAGAGGGCTATGGTGAAAAAGGAAATATCTTCCGTTCAAAACTCGAAAGAAGTTTTCTGAGAAACTGCTCTCTGTTCTGTTAATTCATCACACAGAGTTACATCTTTCCCTTCAAGAAGCCTTTCGCTAAGGCTGTTCTTGTGGAATTGGCAAAGGGATATTTGGAAGCCCATAGAGGGCTATTGTGAAAAAGGAAATATCTTCCGTTCAAAACTTGAAAGAAGCTTTCTGAGAAACTGCTCTGTGTTGTGTGAATTCTTCTCACAGAGTTACATCTTTCCCCTCAAGAAGCCTTTCGCTAAGGCTGTTCTTGTGAAATTGGCAAAGGGATATTTGGAAGCCCATAAAGGGCTCTGGTGAAAAAGGAAATATCTTCCATTTAAAACTGGAAAGAAGCTTTCTGAGAAACTGCTCTTTGTTCTGTCAATTCATCTCACAGAGATACATCTTTCCCATCAAGAAGCCTTTCGCTAAGGCTCTTCTGGTGGAATTGGAAAAGGGATATTTGGAAGCCCATAGAGGGCTATGGTGGAAAAGGAAATATCTTCCGTTCAAAACTGGAAAGAAGTTTTCTGAGAAACTGCTCTGTGTTCTGTTAATTCATCTCACAGTGTTACATCTTTCCCTTCAAGAAGCCATTCGCTAAACCTGTTCTTTTGGAATTGGCAAAGGGATATTTGGAAGCCCATAGAGGGCTTCGGTGTAAAAGGAAATATCTTCCGTTCAATACTGGAAAGAAGCTTTCTGAGAAACTGCTCTGTGTTCTGTTAATTCATCTCACAGACTTACATCTATCCCTTCAAGAAGCCTTTCGCTAAGGCTGTTCTTGTGGAATTGGCAAAGGGATATTTGGAAGCCCATAGAGGGCTCAGGTGAAAAAGAAATATCTTCCGTTCAAAACTGGAAGGAATCTTTCTGAGAAACTGTTCTGTGTTCTGTTAATTCATCTAACAGGGTTACATCTTGCCCTTCAAGAAGTCTTTCGCTAAGGCTGTTCTTGTTGAAATGGCAAATGATATTTGGAAGCCCATAGAGGGCTATGGTGAAAAAGGAAATATCTTCCGTTCAAAACTGGAAAGAAGCTTTCTGAGAAACTGCTCTGTGTTCTGTTAATTCATCTCACAGGGTTACATCTTGCCCTTCAAGAAGCCTTTCGCTAAGGCTGTTCTTGTGGAATTGGCAAAGGGATATATGGAAGCTCATAGAGGGCTATGGTGAAAAAGGAAATATCTTCCGTTCAAAACTCGAAAGAAGTTTTCTGAGAAACTGCTCTCTGTTCTATTAATTCATCACACAGAGTTACATCTTTCCCTTCAAGAAGCCTTTCGCTAAGGCTGTTCTTGTGGAATTGGCAAAGGGATATTTGGAAGCCCATAGAGGTCTATGGTGAAAAAGGAAATATCTTCCGTTCAAAACTGGAAAGAAGCTTTCTGAGAAACTGCTCTGTGTTCTGTGAATTCATCTCACAGAGTTACATCTTTCCCTTCAAGAAGCCTTTCGCTAAGGCTGTTCTTGTGGAATTGGCAAAGGGATATTTGGAAGCCCATAGAGGGCTATGGTGAAAAAGGAAATATCTTCCATTTAAAACTGGAAAGAAGCTTTCTGAGAAACTGCTCTGTGTTCTGTCAATTCATCTCACAGAGTTACATCTTTCCCTTCAAGAAGCCTTTCGCTAAGACTGTTCTTGTGGAATTGGCAAAGGGATATTTGGAAGCCCATAGAGGGCTATGGTGAAAAAGGAAATATCTTCCGTGCAAAACTGGAAAGAAACTTTCTGAGAAACTGCTCTGTGTTCTGTAAATTCATCTAACAGAGTTACATCTTTCCCTTCAAGAAGCCTTTCGCTAAGGCTGTTCTTGTGGAATTGGCAAAGGGATATTTGGAAACCCATAGAGGGCTATGGTGAAAAAGGAAATATCTTCCGTTCAAAACTGGAAAGAAGCTTTCTGAGAAACTGCTCTCTGTTCTGTTAATTCATCACACAGAGTTACATCTTTCCCTTCAAGAAGCCTTTCGCTAAGGCTGTTCTTGTGGAATTGGCAAAGGGATATTTGGAAGCCCATAGAGGGCTATGGTGAAAAAGGAAATACCTTCCGTTCAAAACTGGAAAGAAGCTTTCTGAGAAACTGCTCTGTGTTCTGTTAATTCATCTCACAGAGTTACATCTTTCCCTTCAAGAAGCCTTTCGCTAAGGCTGTTCTTGTGGAATTGGCAAAGGGATATTTGGAAGCCCATAGAGGGCTATGGTGGAAAAGGAAATATCTTCCGTTCAAAACTGGAAAGAAGTTTTCTGAGAAACTGCTCTGTGTTCTGTTAATTCTTCTCACAGAGTTACATCTTTCCCTTCAAGAAGCCTTTCGCTAAACCTGTTCTTGTTGAATTGGCAAAGGGATATTTGGAAGCCCATAGAGGGCTACGGTGAAAAAGGAAATATCTTCCGTTCAATACTGGAAAGAAGCTTTCTGAGAAACTGCTCTGTGTTCTGTTAATTCATCTCACAGAGTTACATCTTTCCCTTCAAGAAGCCTTTCGCTAAGGCTGTTCTTGTGGAATTGGCAAAGGGATATTTGGAAGCCCATAGAGGGCTATGGTGAAAAAGGAAATATCTTACGTTCAAAACTGGAAGGAATCTTTCTGAGAAACTGCTCTGTGTTCTGTTAATTCATCGCACAGAGTTACATCTTTTCCTTCAAGAAGTCTTTCGCTAAGGCTGTTCTTGTTGAATTGGCAAATGATATTTGGAAGCCCATAGAGGGCTATGGTGAAAAAGGAAATATCTTCCGTTCAAAACTCGAAAGAAGTTTTCTGAGAAACTGCTCTGTGTTCTGTGAATTCATCTCACAGAGTTACATCTTTCCCTTCAAGAAGCCTTTCGCTAAAGCTGTTCTTGTGGAATTGGGAAAGGGATATTTGGAAGCCAATAGATGGCTATGTTGAAAAAGGAAATATCTTCCGTTCAAAACTGGAAAGAAGCTTTCTGAGAAACTGCTCTGTGTTCTGTTAATTCATCTCACAGAGTTACATCTTTCCATTCAAGAAGCCTTTCTCTGAGGCTGTTCTTGTGGAATTGGCAAAGGGATATTTGGAAGCCCATAGAGGGCTATGGTGAAAAAGGAAATATCTTCCGTTCAAAACTGCAAAGAAGCTTTCTGAGAAACTGCTCTGTGTTCTGTTAATTCATCTCACAGAGTTACATCTTTCCCTTCAAGAAGCCTTTCGCTAAGGCTGTTCTTGTGGAATTGGCAAAGGGATATTTGGAAGCCCATAGAGGGCTATGGTGGAAAAGGAAATATCTTCCGTTCAAAACTGGAAAGAAGCTTTCTGAGAAATTGCTCTGTGTTCTGCTAATTCATCTCACAGAGTTACATGTTTCCCTTCAAGAAGCCTTTCGCTAAGACTGTTCTTGTGGAATTGGCAAAGGGATATTTGGAAACCCATAGAGGGCTATGGTGAAAAAGGAAATATCTTCCGTTCAAAACTGGAAAAAAGCTTTCTGAGAAACTGCTCTCTGTTCTGTTAATTCATCACACAGAGTTACATCTTTAACTTCAAGAAGCCTTTCGCTAAGGCTGTTCTTGTGGAATTGGAAAAGGGATATTTGGAAGCCCATAGAGGGCTATGGTGAAAAAGGAAATATCTTCCGTTCAAAACTGGAAAGAAGCTTTCTGAGAAACTGCTATGTTTTCTGTGAATTCATCTCACAGAGTTACATCATTCCCTTCAAGAAGCCTTTCGCTAAGGCTGTTCTTGTGGAATTGGCAAAGGGATATTTGGAAACCCCTAGAGGGCCATGGTGAAAAAGGAAATATCTTCCGTTCAAAACGGGAAAGAAGCTTTCTGAGAAACTGCTCTGTGTTCTGTTAATTCATCTCACAGAGTTACATCTTTTCCTTCAAGAAGTCTTTCGCTAAGGCTGTTCTTGTGGAATTGGCAAATGGATATTTGGAAGCCCATAGAGGGCTAAGGTGAAAAAGGAAATATTTTCCGTTCAAAACTGGAAAGAAGCTTTCTGAGAAACTGCTCTGTGTTCTGTGAATTCATCTCACAGAGTTACATCTTTCCCTTCAAGAAGCCTTTCGCTAAGGCTGTTCTAGTGGAATTGGCAAAGGGATATTTGGAAGCACATAGAGGGCTATGGTGAAAAAGGAAATAACTTCAATTCGAAACTGGAAAGAATCTTTCTGAGAAACTGCTCTGTGTTCTGTGAATTCATCTCACAGAGATACATCTTTCCCTTCAAGAAGCCTTTCGCTAAGGCTGTTCTTGTGGAATTGGCAAAGGGATATTTGGAAGACCATAGAGGGCTATGGTGAAAAAGGAAATATCTTCCATTAAAAACTGGAAAGAAACTTTCTGAGAAACTGCTCTGTGTTCTGTGAATTCATCTCACAGAGTTACATCTTTCCCTTCAAGAAGCCTTTCGCTAAACCTGTTCTTGTGGAATTGGGAAAGGGATACTTGGAAGCCCATAGAGGGCTATGGTGAAAAAGGAAGTACCTTTCGTTCAAAACTGGAAAGAAGCTTTCTGAGAAACTGCTCTGTGTTCTGTTAATTCATCTCACAGAGTTACATCTTTCCCTTCAAGAAGCCTTTCGCTAAGGCTGTTCTTGTGGAATTGGCAAAGGGATATTTGGAAGCCCATAGAGGGCTACGGTGAAAAAGGAAATATCTTCCGTTCAAAACTGGAAAGAAGCTTTCTGAGAAACTGCTCTGTGTTTTGTTAATTCATCTCACAGAGTTACGTCTTTCCCCTCAAGAAACCTTTCGCTATGGCTGTTCTTGTGAAATTGGCAAATTGATATTTGGAAGCCCATAGAGGGCTATGGTGAAAAAGGAAATATCTTCCGTTCAAAACTGGAAAGAAGCTTTCTGAGAAACTGCTCTGTGTTCTGTTAATTCATCTCACAGAGTTACATCTTTCACTTCAAGAAGCCTTTCGCTAAGACTGTTCTTGTGGAATTGGGAAAGGGATACTTTGAAGCCCATAGAGGGCTATGGTGAAAAAGGAAGTACCTTTCGTTCAAAACTTGAAGGAAGCTTTCTGAGAAACTGCTCTGTGTTCTGTTAATTCATCTCACAGAGTTACATCTTTCCCTTCAAGAAGCCTTTCGCTAAGGCTGTTCTTGTGGAATTGGCAAAGGGATATTTGGAAGCCCATAGAGGACTACGGTGAAAAAGGAAATATCTTCCGTTCAAAACTGGAAAGAAGCTTTCTGAGAAACTGCTCTGTGTTCTGTTAATTCATCTGACAGAGTTACATCTTTCCCCTCAAGAAACCTTTCGCTATGGCTGTTCTTGTGAAATTGGCAAATTGATATTTGGAAGCCCATAGAGGGCTATGGTGAAAAAGGAAATATCTTCCGTTCAAAACTGGAAAGAAGCTGTCTGAGAAACTGCTATCTGTTCTGTTAATTCATCTCACAGAGTTACATCTTTCCCTTTTAGAAGCCTTTCGCTAAGGCTGTTCTTGTGGAATTGGCAAAGGGATATTTGGAAGCCCATAGATGGCTGTGGTGAAAAAAGAAATATCTTCCGTTGAAAACTGGAAAGAAGCTTTCTGAGAAACTGCTCTGTGTTCTGTTAATTCATCTCACAGAGTTACAACTTTCCCTTCAAGAAGCCTTTCGCTAAGGCTGTTCTTGTGGAATGGGCAAAGGGATATTTGGAAGCCCATAGAGGGCTATGGTGAAAAAGGAAATATCTTCCGTTCTAAACAGGAAAGAAGCTTCTGAGAAACTGCTCTGTGTTCTCTTAATTAATCTCACAGAGTTACATATTTCCCTTCAAGAAGCCTTTCGCTAAGGCTGTTCTTGTGGAATTGGCAAAGGGATATTTGGAAGCCCATAGAGGGCTATTTTGAAAAAGGAAATATCTTCCGTTCAAAACCGGAAAGAAGCTTTCTGAGAAACTGCTCTGTGTTCTGTTCATTCATCTCACAGAGTTACATCTTTCCCTTCATGAATCCTTTCGCTAAGGCTGTTCTTGTGGAATTGGCAAAGGGTTATTTGGAAGCCCCAGAGGGCTATGGTGAAAAAGGAAATATCTTCCGTTCAAAACTGTAAAAAAAGCTTTCTGAGAAACTGCTCTGTGTTCTATTAATACATCTCACAGAGTTACATCTTTCCCTTCAAGAAGCCTTTCGCTAAGTCTGTTCTTGTGGAATTGGGAAAGGGATACTTGGAAGCCCATAGAAGGCTATGGTCAAAAAGGAAGTACTTTTCGTTCAAAACTGGAAAGAAGCTTTCTGAGAAACTGCTCTGTGTTCTGTTAATTCATTTCACAGAGTTACATCTTTCCCTTCATGAAGCCTTTCGCTAAGGCTGTTCTTGTGGAATTGGCAAAGGGATATTTGGAAGCCCATAGAGGGCTATGGTGAAAAAGGAAATACCTTCCGTTCAAAACTGGAAAGAAGCTTTCTGAGAAACTGCTCTGTGTTCTGTTAATTCATCTGACAGAGTTACATCTTTCCCTTCAAGAAGCCTTTCGCTAAGGCTGTTCTTGTGGAATTGGCAAAGGGATATTTGGAAGCCCATAGAGGGCTATGGTGAAAAAGGAAATATCTTCCGTTCAAAACTGGAAAGAAGCTTTCTGAATAACTGCACGGTGTTCTGTTAATTCATCTCACAGAGTTACATCTTTCCCTTCAAGAAGCCTTTCCCTAAGGCTGTTCTTGTGGAATTGGCAAAGGGATATTTGGAAGCCCATAGAGGGCTATGGTGAAAAAGGAAATATCTTCTGTTCAAAACAGAGGGAATCTTTCTGAGAAACTGCTCGGTGTTCTGTTAATTCATCTCACAGAGTTACATCTTTCCCTTCAAGAAGCCTTTCGCTAAGACTGTTCTTGTGGAAATGGCAAAGGGATATTTGGAAGCCCCTAGAGGGCTATGGTGAAAAAGGAAATATCTTCCGTTCAAAACTGGAAAAAAGCTTTCTGAGAAACTGCTCTGTGTTCTATTAATACATCTCACAGAGTTACATCTTTCACTTCAAGAAGCCTTTCGCTAAGGCTGTTCTTGTGGAATTGGGAAAGGGATACTTGGAAGCCCATAGAAGGCTATGGTGAAAAAGGAAGTACCTTTCGTTCAAAACTGGAAAGAAGCTTTCTGAGAAACTGCTCTGTGTTCTGTTAATTCATTTCACAGAGTTACATCTTTCCCTCCATGAAGCCTTTCGCTAAGGCTGTTCTTGTGGAATTGGCAAAGGGATATTTGGAAGCCCATAGAGGGCTATGGTGAAAAAGGAAATATCTTCCGTTCAAAACCGGAAAGAACCTTTTTGACAAACTGCTCTGTGTTCTGTTAATTCATCTCACAGAGTTACATCTTTCCCTTCAAGAAGCCTTTCGCTAAGGCTGTTCTTGTGGAATTGGCAAAGGCATATTTGGAAGCCCTTAGAGGGCTATGGTGAAAAAGGAAATATCTTCCATTCAAAACTGGAAAGAAGCTTTCTGTGAAACTGCTCTGAGTTCTGTTAATTCATCTCACAGAGTTACATCCTGCCCTTCAAGAAGCCTTTCGCTAAGGCTGTTCTTGTGGAATTGGCAAAGGGATATTTGGAAGCCCATAGAGGGCTATGTGAAAAAGGAAATATCTTCCGTTCAAAACTGGAAAGAAGCTTTCTGAGATACTGCTCTGTGTTCTGTTAATTCATCACACAGAGTTACATCTTTCCCTTCAAGAAGCCTTTCGCTAAGGCTGTTCTTGTGGAATTGGCAAAGGGATATTTGGAAGCCCATAGAGGGCTATGGTGAAAAAGGAAATATCTTCCGTTGAAACCTGGAAAGAAGCTTTCTGAGAAACTGCTCTGTGTTCTGTTAATTCATCTCACAGAGTTACAACTTTCCCTTCAAGAAGCCTTTCGCTAAGGCTGTTCTTGTGGAATGGGCAAAGGGATATTTGGAAGCCCATAGAGGGCTATGGTGAAAAAGGAAATATCTTCCGTTCAAAATGGAAAGAAGCTTTCTGAGAAACTGCTCTGTGTTCTCTTAATTAATCTCACAGAGTTACATATTTCCTTCAAGAAGCCTTTCGCTAAGCCTGTTCTTGTGGAATTGGCAAAGGGATATTTGGAAGCCCATAGAGGGCTATGGTGAAAAAGGAAATATCTTCCGTTCAAAACCGGAAAGAAGCTTTCTGAGAAACTGCTCTGTGTTCTGTTAATTCATCTCACAGAGTTACATCTTTCCCTTCAAGAAGCCTTTCGCTAAGGATGTTCTTGTGGAATTGGCAAAGGGATATTTGGAAGCCCATAGAGGGCTATGGTGAAAAAGAAATATCTTCCGTTCAAAACTGGAAAGAAGCTTTCTGAAAAACTGCACGGTGTTCTGTTAATTCATCTCACAGAGTTACATCTTTCCCTTCAAGAAGCCTTTCCCTAAGGCTGTTCTTGTGGAATTGGCAAAGGGATATTTGGAAGCCCCTAGAGGTCTATGGTGAAAAAGGAAATATCTTCCATTCAAAACTGGAAAGAAACTTTCTGAGAAACTGCTCTGTGTTCTGTGAATTCATCTCACAGAGTTACATCTTTCCCTTCAAGAAGCCTTTCGCTAAGACTGTTCTTGTGTAATTGGCAAAGGGATATTTGGAAGCCCATAGATGGCTATGGTAAAAAAGGAAAAACCTTCCGTTCAAAACTGGAAAGAAGCTTTCTGAGAAACTGCTTTGTGTTCTGTTAATTCATCTCACAGAGTTACATCTTTCCCTTCAAGAAGCCTTTCGCTAAGGCTGTTCTTGTGGAAATGGCAAAGGGATATTTGGAAGCCCTTAGAGGGCTATGTGAAAAAAGATATATCTTCCGTTCAAAACTGGAAAGAAGCTTTCTGAGAAACTGCTCTGTGTTCTGTTAATTCATCACACAGAGTTACATCTTTCCCTTCAAGAAGCCTTTCGCTAAGGCTGTTCTTGTGGAATTTGCAAAGGGATATTTGGAAGCCCATACAGGGCTATGGTGAAAAAGGAAATATCTTCCGTTCAAAACTGGATAGAAGCTTTCTGAGAAACTGCTCTGTGTTCTGTTAATTCATCTCACAGAGTTACATCTTTCCCTTTTAAAAGCCTTTCGCTAATGCTGTTCTTGTGGAATTGGCAAAGGGATATTTGGAAGACCATAGAGGGCTATGGTGAAAAAGGAAGTACCTTTCGTTCAAACCTGGAAAGAAGCTTTCTGAGAAACTGCTCTGTGTTCTGTTAATTCATCTTACAGAGTTACATCTTTCCCGTCAAGAAGCCTTTCGCTAAGGCTGTTCTTGTGGAATTGGCAAAGGGATATTTGGAAGCCCATAGAGGGCTACGGTGAAAAAGGAAATATCTTCCGTTCAAAACTGGAAAGAAGCTTTCTGAGAAACTACTCTGTGTTCTGTTAATTCATCTCACAGAGTTACATCTTTCCCCTCAAGAAACCTTTCGCTTAGGCTGTTCTTGTGAAATTGGCAAATTGATATTTGGAAGCCCATAGAGGGCTATGGTGAAAAAGGAAATATCTTCCGTTCAAAACTCGAAAGAAGCTTTCTGAGAAACTGCTCTGTGTTCTGTTAATTCATCTCACAGAGTTACATCTTTCCCTTCAAGAAGCCTTTCGCTAAGGCTGTTCTTGTGGAATTGGCAAAGGGATATTTCGAAGCCCATAGATGGCTATGGTGAAAAAGGAAATATCTTCCGTTCAAAACTGGAAAGAAGCTTTCTGAGAAACTGCTCTGTGTTCTGTAAATTCACCTCACAGAGTTACATCTTTCCCTTCAAGAACCCTTTCGCTAAGGCTGTTTTTGTGGAATTGGCAAAGGGATATTTGGAAACCAATAGAGGGCTATGGTGAAAAAGGAAATATCTTCCGTTCAAAACTGGAAAGAAGCTTTCTGAGAAACTGCTATCTGTTCTGTTAATTCATCTCACACAGTTACATCTTTCCCTTCAAGAAGCCTTTCTCTAAGGCTGTTCTTGTGGAATTGGCAAAGGGATATTTGGAAGCCCATAGAGGGCTATGGTGAAAAAGGAAATATCTTCCGTTCAAAACTGCAAAGAAGCTTTCTGAGAAACTGCTCTGTGTTCTGTGAATTCATCTCACAGAGTTACATCTTTCCCTTCAAGAAGCCTTTCGCTAAGGCTGTTCTTGTGGAATTGGCAAAGGGATATTTGGAAGCCCATAGAGGGCTATGGTGGAAAAGGAAATATCTTCCGTTCAAAACTGGAAAGAAGCTTTCTGAGAAACTGCTCTGTGTTCTGTTAATTCATCTCACAGAGTTACATCTTTCCCTTCAAGAAGCCTTTCGCTAAACCTGTTCTTGTGGAATTGGCAAAGGGATATTTGGAAGCCCATAGAGGGCTATGGTGAAAAAGCAAATATCTTCCGTTCAAAACTGGAAAGAAGCTTTCTGAGAAACTGCTCTGTGTTCTGTAAATTCATCTCACAGGGTTACATCATGCCCCTCAAGAAGCCTTTCGCTAAGGCTGTTCTTGTGGAATTGGCAAAGGGTTATTAGAAAGCCCCTAGAGGGCTATGGTGAAAAAGGCAATATCTTCCGTTCAAAACTGTAAAAATAGCTTTCTGAGAAACTGCTCTGTGTTCTATTAATTCATCTCACAGAGTTCCATCTTTCCCTTCAAGAAGCCTTTCGCTAAGGCTGTTCTTGTGGAATTGGGAAATCGATACTTGGAAGCCCATAGAAGGCTATGGTCAAAAAGGAAGTACCTTTCGTTCAAAACTGGAAAGAAGCTTTCTGAGAAACTGCTCTGTGTTCTGTTAATTCATCTCACAGAGTTACATCTTTCCCTTCAAGAAGCCTTTCGCTAAGGCTGTTCTTGTGGAATTGGCAAAGGGATATTTGGAAGCCCATAGAGGGCTATTTTGAAAAAGGAAATATCTTCCGTTCAAAACTGGAAAGAAGCTTTCTGAAAAACTGCACGGTGTTCTGTTAATTCATCTTACAGAGTTAAATCTTTCCCTTCAAGTAGCCTTTCGCTAAGGCTGTTCTTGTGGAATTGGCAAAGGGATATTTGGAAGCCCATAGAGGGCTATGGTGAAGAAGGAAATATCTTCCGTTCAAAACAGAGGGAATCTTTCTGAGAAACTGCTCGGTGTTCTGTTAATTCATCTCACAGAGTTACATCTTTCCCTTCAAGAAGCCTTTCGCTAAGGCTGTTCTTGTGGAATTGGCAAAGGGATATTTGGAAGCCCCTAGAGGGCTATGGTGAAAAAGGAAATATCTTCCGTTCAAAACTGGAAAAAAGCTTTCTGAGAAACTGCTCTGTGTTCTATTAATACATCTCACAGAGTTACATCTTTCCCTTCAAGAAGCCTTTCGCTAAGGCTGTTCTTGTGGAATTGGGAAAGGGATACTTGGAAGCCCAGAGAAGGCTATGGTGAAAAAGGAAGTACCTTTCGTTCAAAACTGGAAAGAAGCTTTCTGAGAAACTGCTCTGTGTTCTGTTAATTCATCTCAGAGAGTTACATCTTCCCATTCAAGAAGCCTTTCGCTAAGGCTGTTCTTTTGGAATTGGCAAAGGGATATTTGGAAGCCCATAGTGGGCTATGGTGAAAAAGGAAATATCTTCCGTTCAAAACTGGAAAGAAGCTTACTGAGAAACTGCACTGTGTTCTGTGAATTCATCTCACAGTGTTACATCTTTCCCTTCAAGAAGCCATTCGCTAAACCTGTTCTTGTGGAATTGGCAAAGGGATATTTGGAAGCCCATAGAGGGCTTCGGTGTAAAAGGAAATATCTTCCGTTCAATACTGGAAAGAAGCTTTCTGAGAAACTGCTCTGTGTTCTGTTAATTCATCTCACAGACTTACATCTATCCCTTCAAGAAGCCTTTCGCTTAGGCTGTTCTTGTGGAATTGGCAAAGGGATATTTGGAAACCCATAGAGGGCTCAGGTGAAAAAGAAATATCTTCCGTTCAAAACTGGAAGGAATCTTTCTGAGAAACTGTTCTGTGTTCTGTTAATTCATCTAACAGGGTTACATCTTGCCCTTCAAGAAGTCTTTCGCTAAGGCTGTTCTTGTTGAAAGGGCAAATGATATTTGGAAGCCCATAGAGGGCTATGGTGAAAAAGGAAATATCTTCCGTTCAAAACTGGAAAGAAGCTTTCTGAGAAACTACTCTGTGTTCTGTTAATTCATCTCACAGGGTTACATCTTGCCCTTCAAGAAGCCTTTCGCTAAGGCTGTTCTTGTGGAATTGGCAAAGGGATATTTGGAAGCCCATAGAGGGCTATGTTGAAAAAGGACATATCTTCCGTTCAAAACCGGAAAGAAGCTTTCTGAGAAACTGCTGTGTGTTCTGTTAATTCATCTCACAGGGTTACATCTTGCCCTTCAAGAAGCCTTTCGCTAAGGCTGTTGTTGTGGAATTGGCAAAGGGATATATGGAAGCTCATAGAGGGCTATGGTGAAAAAGGAAATATCTTCCGTTCAAAACTCGAAAGAAGTTTTCTGAGAAACTGCTCTCTGTTCTGTTAATTCATCACACAGAGTTACATCTTTCCCTTCAAGAAGCCTTTCGCTAAGGCTGTTCTTGTGGAATTGGCAAAGGGATATTTGGAAGCCCATAGAGGGCTATTGTGAAAAAGGAAATATCTTCCGTTCAAAACTTGAAAGAAGCTTTCTGAGAAACTGCTCTGTGTTGTGTGAATTCTTCTCACAGAGTTACATCTTTCCCTTCAAGAAGCCTTTCGCTAAGGCTGTTCTTGTGAAATTGGCAAAGGGATATTTGGAAGCCCATAAAGGGCTATGGTGAAAAAGGAAATATCTTCCATTTAAAACTGGAAAGAAGCTTTCTGAGAAACTGCTCTTTGTTCTGTCAATTCATCTCACAGAGTTACATCTTTCCCATCAAGAAGCCTTTCGCTAAGGCTCTTCTGGTGGAATTGGAAAAGGGATATTTGGAAGCCCATAGAGGGCTATGGTGGAAAAGGAAATATCTTCCGTTCAAAACTGGAAAGAAGTTTTCTGAGAAACTGCTCTGTGTTCTGTTAATTCATCTCACAGTGTTACATCTTTCCCTTCAAGAAGCCATTCGCTAAACCTGTTCTTTTGGAATTGGCAAAGGGATATTTGGAAGCCCATAGAGGGCTTCGGTGTAAAAGGAAATATCTTCCGTTCAATACTGGAAAGAAGCTTTCTGAGAAACTGCTCTGTGTTCTGTTAATTCATCTCACAGACTTACATCTATCCCTTCAAGAAGCCTTTCGCTAAGGCTGTTCTTGTGGAATTGGCAAAGGGATATTTGGAAGCCCATAGAGGGCTCAGGTGAAAAAGAAATATCTTCCGTTCAAAACTGGAAGGAATCTTTCTGAGAAACTGTTCTGTGTTCTGTTAATTCATCTAACAGGGTTACATCTTGCCCTTCAAGAAGTCTTTCGCTAAGGCTGTTCTTGTTGAAAGGGCAAATGATATTTGGAAGCCCATAGAGGGCTATGGTGAAAAAGGAAATATCTTCCGTTCAAAACTGGAAAGAAGCTTTCTGAGAAACTGCTCTGTGTTCTGTTAATTCATCTCACAGGGTTACATCTTGCCCTTCAAGAAGCCTTTCGCTAAGGCTGTTCTTGTGGAATTGGCAAAGGGATATATGGAAGCTCATAGAGGGCTATGGTGAAAAAGGAAATATCTTCCGTTCAAAACTCGAAAGAAGTTTTCTGAGAAACTGCTCTCTGTTCTGATAATTCATCACACAGAGTTACATCTTTCCCTTCAAGAAGCCTTTCGCTAAGGCTGTTCTTGTGGAATTGGCAAAGGGATATTTGGAAGCCCATAGAGGTCTATGGTGGAAAAGGAAATATCTTCCGTTCAAAACTGGAAAGAAGCTTTCTGAGAAACTGCTCTGTGTTCTGTGAATTCATCTCACAGAGATACATCTTTCCCTTCAAGAAGCCTTTCGCTAAGGCTGTTCTTGTGGAATTGGCAAAGGGATATTTGGAAGCCCATAGAGGGCTATGGTGAAAAAGGAAATATCTTCCATTTAAAACTGGAAAGAAGCTTTCTGAGAAACTGCTCTGTGTTCTGTCAATTCATCTCACAGAGTTACATCTTTCCCTTCAAGAAGCCTTTCGCTAAGACTGTTCTTGTGGAATTGGCAAAGGGATATTTGGAAGCCCATAGAGGGCTATGGTGAAAAAGGAAATATCTTCCGTGCAAAACTGGAAAGAAACTTTCTGAGAAACTGCTCTGTGTTCTGTAAATTCATCTAACAGAGTTACATCTTTCCCTTCAAGAAGCCTTTCGCTAAGGCTGTTCTTGTGGAATTGGCAAAGGGATATTTGGAAACCCATAGAGGGCTATGGTGAAAAAGGAAATATCTTCCGTTCAAAACTGGAAAGAAGCTTTCTGAGAAACTGCTCTCTGTTCTGTTAATTCATCACACAGAGTTACATCTTTCCCTTCAAGAAGCCTTTCGCTAAGGCTGTTCTTGTGGAATTGGCAAAGGGATATTTGGAAGCCCATAGAGGGCTATGGTGAAAAAGGAAATACCTTCCGTTCAAAACTGGAAAGAAGCTTTCTGAGAAACTGCTCTGTGTTCTGTTAATTCATCTCACAGAGTTACATCTTTCCCTTCAAGAAGCCTTTCGCTAAGGCTGTTCTTGTGGAATTGGCAAAGGGATATTTGGAAGCCAATAGAGGGCTATGTTGAAAAAGGAAATATCTTCCGTTCAAAACTGGAAAGAAGCTTTCTGAGAAACTGCTCTGTGTTCTGTTAATTCTTCTCACAGAGTTACATCTTTCCCTTCAAGAAGCCTTTCGCTAAACCTGTTCTTGTTGAATTGGCAAAGGGATATTTGGAAGCCCATAGAGGGCTACGGTGAAAAAGGAAATATCTTCCGTTCAATACTGGAAAGAAGCTTTCTGAGAAACTGCTCTGTGTTCTGTTAATTCATCTGACAGAGTTACATCTTTCCCTTCAAGAAGCCTTTCGCTAAGGCTGTTCTTGTGGAATTGGCAAAGGGATATTTGGAAGCCCATAGACGGCTATGGTGAAAAAGGAAATATCTTACGTTCAAAACTGGAAGGAATCTTTCTGAGAAACTGCTCTGTGTTCTGTTAATTCATCGCACAGAGTTACATCTTTTCCTTCAAGAAGTCTTTCGCTAAGGCTGTTCTTGTTGAATTGGCAAATGATATTTGGAAGCCCATAGAGGGCTATGGTGAAAAAGGAAATATCTTCCGTTCAAAACTCGAAAGAAGTTTTCTGAGAAACTGCTCTGTGTTCTGTGAATTCATCTCACAGAGTTACATCTTTCCCTTCAAGAAGCCTTTCGCTAAAGCTGTTCTTGTGGAATTGGGAAAGGGATATTTGGAAGCCAATAGAGGGCTATGGTGAAAAAGGAAATATCTTCCGTTCAAAACTGGAAAGAAGCTTTCTGAGAAACTGCTCTGTGTTCTGTTAATTCATCTCACAGAGTTACATCTTTCCATTCAAGAAGCCTTTCTCTGAGGCTGTTCTTGTGGAATTGGCAAAGGGATATTTGGAAGCCCATAGAGGGCTATGGTGAAAAAGGAAATATCTTCCGTTCAAAACTGCAAAGAAGCTTTCTGAGAAACTGCTCTGTGTTCTGTTAATTCATCTCACAGAGTTACATCTTTCCCTTCAAGAAGCCTTTCGCTAAGGCTGTTCTTGTGGAATTGGCAAAGGGATATTTGGAAGCCCATAGAGGGCTCAGGTGAAAAAGAAATATCTTCCGTTCAAAACTGGAAGGAATCTTTCTGAGAAACTGTTCTGTGTTCTGTTAATTCATCTAACAGGGTTACATCTTGCCCTTCAAGAAGTCTTTCGCTAAGGCTGTTCTTGTTGAAAGGGCAAATGATATTTGGAAGCCCATAGAGGGCTATGGTGAAAAAGGAAATATCTTCCGTTCAAAACTGGAAAGAAGCTTTCTGAGAAACTGCTCTGTGTTCTGTTAATTCATCTCACAGGGTTACATCTTGCCCTTCAAGAAGCCTTTCGCTAAGGCTGTTCTTGGGGAATTGGCAAAGGGATATATGGAAGCTCATAGAGGGCTATGGTGAAAAAGGAAATATCTTCCGTTCAAAACTCGAAAGAAGTTTTCTGAGAAACTGCTCTCTGTTCTGTTAATTCATCACACAGAGTTACATCTTTCCCTTCAAGAAGCCTTTCGCTAAGGCTGTTCTTGTGGAATTGGCAAAGGGATATTTGGAAGCCCATAGAGGTCTATGGTGGAAAAGGAAATATCTTCCGTTCAAAACTGGAAAGAAGCTTTCTGAGAAACTGCTCTGTGTTCTGTGAATTCATCTCACAGAGATACATCTTTCCCTTCAAGAAGCCTTTCGCTAAGGCTGTTCTTGTGGAATTGGCAAAGGGATATTTGGAAGCCCATAGAGGGCTATGGTGAAAAAGGAAATATCTTCCATTTAAAACTGGAAAGAAGCTTTCTGAGAAACTGCTCTGTGTTCTGTCAATTCATCTCACAGAGTTACATCTTTCCCTTCAAGAAGCCTTTCGCTAAGACTGTTCTTGTGGAATTGGCAAAGGGATATTTGGAAGCCCATAGAGGGCTATGTTGAAAAAGGAAATATCTTCCGTTCAAAACTGGAAAGAAGCTTTCTGAGAAACTGCTCTGTGTTCTGTTAATTCTTCTCACAGAGTTACATCTTTCCCTTCAAGAAGCCTTTCGCTAAACCTGTTCTTGTTGAATTGGCAAAGGGATATTTGGAAGCCCATAGAGGGCTACGGTGAAAAAGGAAATATCTTCCGTTCAATACTGGAAAGAAGCTTTCTGAGAAACTGCTCTGTGTTCTGTTAATTCATCTGACAGAGTTACATCTTTCCCTTCAAGAAGCCTTTCGCTAAGGCTGTTCTTGTGGAATTGGCAAAGGGATATTTGGAAGCCCATAGAGGGCTATGGTGAAAAAGGAAATATCTTACGTTCAAAACTGGAAGGAATCTTTCTGAGAAACTGCTCTGTGTTCTGTTAATTCATCGCACAGAGTTACATCTTTTCCTTCAAGAAGTCTTTCGCTAAGGCTGTTCTTGTTGAATTGGCAAATGATATTTGGAAGCCCATAGAGGGCTATGGTGAAAAAGGAAATATCTTCCGTTCAAAACTCGAAAGAAGTTTTCTGAGAAACTGCTCTGTGTTCTGTGAATTCATCTCACAGAGTTACATCTTTCCCTTCAAGAAGCCTTTCGCTAAAGCTGTTCTTGTGGAATTGGGAAAGGGATATTTGGAAGCCAATAGAGGGCTATGGTGAAAAAGGAAATATCTTCCGTTCAAAACTGGAAAGAAGCTTTCTGAGAAACTGCTCTGTGTTCTGTTAATTCATCTCACAGAGTTACATCTTTCCATTCAAGAAGCCTTTCTCTGAGGCTGTTCTTGTGGAATTGGCAAAGGGATATTTGGAAGCCCATAGAGGGCTATGGTGAAAAAGGAAATATCTTCCGTTCAAAACTGCAAAGAAGCTTTCTGAGAAACTGCTCTGTGTTCTGTTAATTCATCTCACAGAGTTACATCTTTCCCTTCAAGAAGCCTTTCGCTAAGGCTGTTCTTGTGGAATTGGCAAAGGGATATTTGGAAGCCCATAGAGGGCTATGGTGGAAAAGGAAATATCTTCCGTTCAAAACTGGAAAGAAGCTTTCTGAGAAACTGCTCTGTGTTCTGCTAATTCATCTCACAGAGTTACATGTTTCCCTTCAAGAAGCCTTTCGCTAAGACTGTTCTTGTGGAATTGGCAAAGGGATATTTGGAAACCCATAGAGGGCTATGGTGAAAAAGGAAATATCTTCCGTTCAAAACTGGAAAAAAGCTTTCTGAGAAACTGCTCTCTGTTCTGTTAATTCATCACACAGAGTTACATCTTTAACTTCAAGAAGCCTTTCGCTAAGGCTGTTCTTGTGGAATTGGAAAAGGGATATTTGGAAGCCCATAGAGGGCTATGGTGAAAAAGGAAATATCTTCCGTTCAAAACTGGAAAGAAGCTTTCTGAGAAACTGCTATGTTTTCTGTGAATTCATCTCACAGAGTTACATCATTCCCTTCAAGAAGCCTTTCGCTAAGTCTGTTCTTGTGGAATTGGCAAAGGGATATTTGGAAACCCCTAGAGGGCCATGGTGAAAAAGGAAATATCTTCCGTTCAAAACGGGAAAGAAGCTTTCTGAGAAACTGCTCTGTGTTCTGTTAATTCATCTCACAGAGTTACATCTTTTCCTTCAAGAAGTCTTTCGCTAAGGCTGTTCTTGTGGAATTGGCAAATGGATATTTGGAAGCCCATAGAGGGCTAAGGTGAAAAAGGAAATATTTTCCGTTCAAAACTGGAAAGAAGCTTTCTGAGAAACTGCTCTGTGTTCTGTGAATTCATCTCACAGAGTTACATCTTTCCCTTCAAGAAGCCTTTCGCTAAGGCTGTTCTAGTGGAATTGGCAAAGGGATATTTGGAAGCACATAGAGGGCTATGGTGAAAAAGGAAATAACTTCAATTCGAAACTGGAAAGAATCTTTCTGAGAAACTGCTCTGTGTTCTGTGAATTCATCTCACAGAGATACATCTTTCCCTTCAAGAAGCCTTTCGCTAAGGCTGTTCTTGTGGAATTGGCAAAGGGATATTTGGAAGACCATAGAGGGCTATGGTGAAAAAGGAAATATCTTCCATTAAAAACTGGAAAGAAACTTTCTGAGAAACTGCTCTGTGTTCTGTGAATTCATCTCACAGAGTTACATCTTTCCCTTCAAGAAGCCTTTCGCTAAACCTGTTCTTGTGGAATTGGGAAAGGGATACTTGGAAGCCCATAGAGGGCTATGGTGAAAAAGGAAGTACCTTTCGTTCAAAACTGGAAAGAAGCTTTCTGAGAAACTGCTCTGTGTTCTGTTAATTCATCTCACAGAGTTACATCTTTCCCTTCAAGAAGCCTTTCGCTAAGGCTGTTCTTGTGGAATTGGCAAAGGGATATTTGGAAGCCCATAGAGGGCTACGGTGAAAAAGGAAATATCTTCCGTTCAAAACTGGAAAGAAGCTTTCTGAGAAACTGCTCTGTGTTCTGTTAATTCATCTCACAGAGTTACATCTTTCCCCTCAAGAAACCTTTCGCTATGGCTGTTCTTGTGAAATTGGCAAATTGATATTTGGAAGCCCATAGAGGGCTATGGTGAAAAAGGAAATATCTTCCGTTCAAAACTGGAAAGAAGCTGTCTGAGAAACTGCTATCTGTTCTGTTAATTCATCTCACAGAGTTACATCTTTCCCTTTTAGAAGCCTTTCGCTAAGGCTGTTCTTGTGGAATTGGCAAAGGGATATTTGGAAGCCCATAGATGGCTGTGGTGAAAAAAGAAATATCTTCCGTTGAAAACTGGAAAGAAGCTTTCTGAGAAACTGCTCTGTGTTCTGTTAATTCATCTCACAGAGTTACAACTTTCCCTTCAAGAAGCCTTTCGCTAAGGCTGTTCTTGTTGAATGGGCAAAGGGATATTTGGAAGCCCATAGAGGGCTATGGTGAAAAAGGAAATATCTTCCGTTCTAAACAGGAAAGAAGCTTCTGAGAAACTGCTCTGTGTTCTCTTAATTAATCTCACAGAGTTACATATTTCCCCTCAAGAAACCTTTCGCTATGGCTGTTCTTGTGAAATTGGCAAATTGATATTTGGAAGCCCATAGAGGGCTATGGTGAAAAAGGAAATATCTTCCGTTCAAAACTGGAAAGAAGCTTACTGAGAAACTGCACTGTGTTCTGTGAATTCATCTCACAGAGATACATCTTTCCCTTCAAGAAGCCTTTCGCTAAGGCTGTTCTTGTGGATTTGGCAAAGGGATATTTGGAAGCCCATAGAGGGCTTCGGTGTAAAAGGAAATATCTTCCGTTCAATACTGGAAAGAAGCTTTCTGAGAAACTGCTCTGTGTTCTGTTAATTCATCTCACAGACTTACATCTATCCCTTCAAGAAGCCTTTCGCTTAGGCTGTTCTTGTGGAATTGGCAAAGGGATATTTGGAAGCCCATAGAGGGCTCAGGTGAAAAAGAAATATCTTCCGTTCAAAACTGGAAGGAATCTTTCTGAGAAACTGTTCTGTGTTCTGTTAATTCATCTAACAGGGTTACATCTTGCCCTTCAAGAAGTCTTTCGCTAAGGCTGTTCTTGTTGAAAGGGCAAATGATATTTGGAAGCCCATAGAGGGCTATGGTGAAAAAGGAAATATCTTCCGTTCAAAACTGGAAAGAAGCTTTCTGAGAAACTGCTCTGTGTTCTGTTAATTCATCTCACAGGGTTACATCTTGCCCTTCAAGAAGCCTTTCGCTAAGGCTGTTCTTGTGGAATTGGCAAAGGGATATTTGGAAGCCCATAGAGGGCTATGTTGAAAAAGGACATATCTTCCGTTCAAAACCGGAAAGAAGCTTTCTGAGAAACTGCTGTGTGTTCTGTTAATTCATCTCACAGGGTTACATCTTGCCCTTCAAGAAGCCTTTCGCTAAGGCTGTTGTTGTGGAATTGGCAAAGGGATATATGGAAGCTCATAGAGGGCTATGGTGAAAAAGGAAATATCTTCCGTTCAAAACTCGAAAGAAGTTTTCTGAGAAACTGCTCTCTGTTCTGTTAATTCATCACACAGAGTTACATCTTTCCCTTCAAGAAGCCTTTCGCTAAGGCTGTTCTTGTGGAATTGGCAAAGGGATATTTGGAAGCCCATAGAGGGCTATTGTGAAAAAGGAAATATCTTCCGTTCAAAACTTGAAAGAAGCTTTCTGAGAAACTGCTCTGTGTTGTGTGAATTCTTCTCACAGAGTTACATCTTTCCCTTCAAGAAGCCTTTCGCTAAGGCTGTTCTTGTGAAATTGGCAAAGGGATATTTGGAAGCCCTTAAAGGGCTATGGTGAAAAAGGAAATATCTTCCATTTAAAACTGGAAAGAAGCTTTCTGAGAAACTGCTCTTTGTTCTGTCAATTCATCTCACAGAGTTACATCTTTCCCATCAAGAAGCCTTTCGCTAAGGCTCTTCTGGTGGAATTGGAAAAGGGATATTTGGAAGCCCATAGAGGGCTATGGTGGAAAAGGAAATATCTTCCGTTCAAAACTGGAAAGAAGTTTTCTGAGAAACTGCTCTGTGTTCTGTTAATTCATCTCACAGTGTTACATCTTTCCCTTCAAGAAGCCATTCGCTAAACCTGTTCTTTTGGAATTGGCAAAGGGATATTTGGAAGCCCATAGAGGGCTTCGGTGTAAAAGGAAATATCTTCCGTTCAATACTGGAAAGAAGCTTTCTGAGAAACTGCTCTGTGTTCTGTTAATTCATCTCACAGACTTACATCTATCCCTTCAAGAAGCCTTTCGCTAAGGCTGTTCTTGTGGAATTGGCAAAGGGATATTTGGAAGCCCATAGAGGGCTCAGGTGAAAAAGAAATATCTTCCGTTCAAAACTGGAAGGAATCTTTCTGAGAAACTGTTCTGTGTTCTGTTAATTCATCTAACAGGGTTACATCTTGCCCTTCAAGAAGTCTTTCGCTAAGGCTGTTCTTGTTGAAATGGCAAATGATATTTGGAAGCCCATAGAGGGCTATGGTGAAAAAGGAAATATCTTCCGTTCAAAACTGGAAAGAAGCTTTCTGAGAAACTGCTCTGTGTTCTGTTAATTCATCTCACAGGGTTACATCTTGCCCTTCAAGAAGCCTTTCGCTAAGGCTGTTCTTGTGGAATTGGCAAAGGGATATATGGAAGCTCATAGAGGGCTATGGTGAAAAAGGAAATATCTTCCGTTCAAAACTCGAAAGAAGTTTTCTGAGAAACTGCTCTCTGTTCTGTTAATTCATCACACAGAGTTACATCTTTCCCTTCAAGAAGCCTTTCGCTAAGGCTGTTCTTGTGGAATTGGCAAAGGGATATTTGGAAGCCCATAGAGGTCTATGGTGAAAAAGGAAATATCTTCCGTTCAAAACTGGAAAGAAGCTTTCTGAGAAACTGCTCTGTGTTCTGTGAATTCATCTCACAGAGTTACATCTTTCCCTTCAAGAAGCCTTTCGCTAAGGCTGTTCTTGTGGAATTGGCAAAGGGATATTTGGAAGCCCATAGAGGGCTATGGTGAAAAAGGAAATATCTTCCATTTAAAACTGGAAAGAAGCTTTCTGAGAAACTGCTCTGTGTTCTGTCAATTCATCTCACAGAGTTACATCTTTCCCTTCAAGAAGCCTTTCGCTAAGACTGTTCTTGTGGAATTGGCAAAGGGATATTTGGAAGCCCATAGAGGGCTATGGTGAAAAAGGAAATATCTTCCGTGCAAAACTGGAAAGAAACTTTCTGAGAAACTGCTCTGTGTTCTGTAAATTCATCTAACAGAGTTACATCTTTCCCTTCAAGAAGCCTTTCGCTAAGGCTGTTCTTGTGGAATTGGCAAAGGGATATTTGGAAACCCATAGAGGGCTATGGTGAAAAAGGAAATATCTTCCGTTCAAAACTGGAAAGAAGCTTTCTGAGAAACTGCTCTCTGTTCTGTTAATTCATCACACAGAGTTACATCTTTCCCTTCAAGAAGCCTTTCGCTAAGGCTGTTCTTGTGGAATTGGCAAAGGGATATTTGGAAGCCCATAGAGGGCTATGGTGAAAAAGGAAATACCTTCCGTTCAAAACTGGAAAGAAGCTTTCTGAGAAACTGCTCTGTGTTCTGTTAATTCATCTCACAGAGTTACATCTTTCCCTTCAAGAAGCCTTTCGCTAAGGCTGTTCTTGTGGAATTGGCAAAGGGATATTTGGAAGCCCATAGAGGGCTATGGTGGAAAAGGAAATATCTTCCGTTCAAAACTGGAAAGAAGTTTTCTGAGAAACTGCTCTGTGTTCTGTTAATTCTTCTCACAGAGTTACATCTTTCCCTTCAAGAAGCCTTTCGCTAAACCTGTTCTTGTTGAATTGGCAAAGGGATATTTGGAAGCCCATAGAGGGCTACGGTGAAAAAGGAAATATCTTCCGTTCAATACTGGAAAGAAGCTTTCTGAGAAACTGCTCTGTGTTCTGTTAATTCATCTGACAGAGTTACATCTTTCCCTTCAAGAAGCCTTTCGCTAAGGCTGTTCTTGTGGAATTGGCAAAGGGATATTTGGAAGCCCATAGAGGGCTATGGTGAAAAAGGAAATATCTTACGTTCAAAACTGGAAGGAATCTTTCTGAGAAACTGCTCTGTGATCTGTTAATTCATCGCACAGAGTTACATCTTTTCCTTCAAGAAGTCTTTCGCTAAGGCTGTTCTTGTTGAATTGGCAAATGATATTTGGAAGCCCATAGAGGGCTATGGTGAAAAAGGAAATATCTTCCGTTCAAAACTCGAAAGAAGTTTTCTGAGAAACTGCTCTGTGTTCTGTGAATTCATCTCACAGAGTTACATCTTTCCCTTCAAGAAGCCTTTCGCTAAAGCTGTTCTTGTGGAATTGGGAAAGGGATATTTGGAAGCCAATAGAGGGCTATGTTGAAAAAGGAAATATCTTCCGTTCAAAACTGGAAAGAAGCTTTCTGAGAAACTGCTCTGTGTTCTGTTAATTCATCTCACAGAGTTACATCTTTCCATTCAAGAAGCCTTTCTCTGAGGCTGTTCTTGTGGAATTGGCAAAGGGATATTTGGAAGCCCATAGAGGGCTATGGTGAAAAAGGAAATATCTTCCGTTCAAAACTGCAAAGAAGCTTTCTGAGAAACTGCTCTGTGTTCTGTTAATTCATCCCACAGAGTTACATCTTTCCCTTCAAGAAGCCTTTCGCTAAGGCTGTTCTTGTGGAATTGGCAAAGGGATATTTGGAAGCCCATAGAGGGCTATGGTGGAAAAGGAAATATCTTCCGTTCAAAACTGGAAAGAAGCTTTCTGAGAAACTGCTCTGTGTTCTGCTAATTCATCTCACAGAGTTACATGTTTCCCTTCAAGAAGCCTTTCGCTAAGACTGTTCTTGTGGAATTGGCAAAGGGATATTTGGAAACCCATAGAGGGCTATGGTGAAAAAGGAAATATCTTCCGTTCAAAACTGGAAAAAAGCTTTCTGAGAAACTGCTCTGTGTTCTGTTAATTCATCACACAGAGTTACATCTTTAACTTCAAGAAGCCTTTCGCTAAGGCTGTTCTTGTGGAATTGGAAAAGGGATATTTGGAAGCCCATAGAGGGCTATGGTGAAAAAGGAAATATCTTCCGTTCAAAACTGGAAAGAAGCTTTCTGAGAAACTGCTATGTTTTCTGTGAATTCATCTCACAGAGTTACATCATTCCCTTCAAGAAGCCTTTCGCTAAGGCTGTTCTTGTGGAATTGGCAAAGGGATATTTGGAAACCCCTAGAGGGCCATGGTGAAAAAGGAAATATCTTCCGTTCAAAACGGGAAAGAAGCTTTCTGAGAAACTGCTCTGTGTTCTGTTAATTCATCTCACAGAGTTACATCTTTTCCTTCAAGAAGTCTTTCGCTAAGGCTGTTCTTGTGGAATTGGCAAATGGATATTTGGAAGCCCATAGAGGGCTAAGGTGAAAAAGGAAATATTTTCCGTTCAAAACTGGAAAGAAGCTTTCTGAGAAACTGCTCTGTGTTCTGTGAATTCATCTCACAGAGTTACATCTTTCCCTTCAAGAAGCCTTTCGCTAAGGCTGTTCTAGTGGAATTGGCAAAGGGATATTTGGAAGCACATAGAGGGCTATGGTGAAAAAGGAAATAACTTCAATTCGAAACTGGAAAGAATCTTTCTGAGAAACTGCTCTGTGTTCTGTGAATTCATCTCACAGAGATACATCTTTCCCTTCAAGAAGCCTTTCGCTAAGGCTGTTCTTGTGGAATTGGCAAAGGGATATTTGGAAGACCATAGAGGGCTATGGTGAAAAAGGAAATATCTTCCATTAAAAACTGGAAAGAAACTTTCTGAGAAACTGCTCTGTGTTCTGTGAATTCATCTCACAGAGTTACATCTTTCCCTTCAAGAAGCCTTTCGCTAAACCTGTTCTTGTGGAATTGGGAAAGGGATACTTGGAAGCCCATAGAGGGCTATGGTGAAAAAGGAAGTACCTTTCGTTCAAAACTGGAAAGAAGCTTTCTGAGAAACTGCTCTGTGTTCTGTTAATTCATCTCACAGAGTTACATCTTTCCCTTCAAGAAGCCTTTCGCTAAGGCTGTTCTTGTGGAATTGGCAAAGGGATATTTGGAAGCCCATAGAGGGCTACGGTGAAAAAGGAAATATCTTCCGTTCAAAACTGGAAAGAAGCTTTCTGAGAAACTGCTCTGTGGTTTGTTAATTCATCTCACAGAGTTACGTCTTTCCCCTCAAGAAACCTTTCGCTATGGCTGTTCTTGTGAAATTGGCAAATTGATATTTGGAAGCCCATAGAGGGCTATGGTGAAAAAGGAAATATCTTCCGTTCAAAACTGGAAAGAAGCTTTCTGAGAAACTGCTCTGTGTTCTGTTAATTCATCTCACAGAGTTACATCTTTCACTTCAAGAAGCCTTTCGCTAAGACTGTTCTTGTGGAATTGGGAAAGGGATACTTTGAAGCCCATAGAGGGCTATGGTGAAAAAGGAAGTACCTTTCGTTCAAAACTTGAAGGAAGCTTTCTGAGAAACTGCTCTGTGTTCTGTTAATTCATCTCACAGAGTTACATCTTTCCCTTCAAGAAGCCTTTCGCTAAGGCTGTTCTTGTGGAATTGGCAAAGGGATATTTGGAAGCCCATAGAGGGCTACGGTGAAAAAGGAAATATCTTCCGTTCAAAACTGGAAAGAAGCTTTCTGAGAAACTGCTCTGTGTTCTGTTAATTCATCTCACAGAGTTACATCTTTCCCCTCAAGAAACCTTTCGCTATGGTTGTTCTTGTGAAATTGGCAAATTGATATTTGGAAGCCCATAGAGGGCTATGGTGAAAAAGGAAATATCTTCCGTTCAAAACTGGAAAGAAGCTGTCTGAGAAACTGCTATCTGTTCTGTTAATTCATCTCACAGAGTTACATCTTTCCCTTTTAGAAGCCTTTCGCTAAGGCTGTTCTTGTGGAATTGGCAAAGGGATATTTGGAAGCCCATAGATGGCTGTGGTGAAAAAAGAAATATCTTCCGTTGAAAACTGGAAAGAAGCTTTCTGAGAAACTGCTCTGTGTTCTGTTAATTCATCTCACAGAGTTACAACTTTCCCTTCAAGAAGCCTTTCGCTAAGGCTGTTCTTGTGGAATTGGCAAAGGGATATTTGGAAGCCCATAGAGGGCTATGGTGAAAAAGGAAATATCTTACGTTCAAAACTGGAAGGAATCTTTCTGAGAAACTGCTCTGTGTTCTGTTAATTCATCGCACAGAGTTACATCTTTTCCTTCAAGAAGTCTTTCGCTAAGGCTGTTCTTGTTGAATTGGCAAATGATATTTGGAAGCCCATAGAGGGCTATGGTGAAAAAGGAAATATCTTCCGTTCAAAACTCGAAAGAAGTTTTCTGAGAAACTGCTCTGTGTTCTGTGAATTCATCTCACAGAGTTACATCTTTCCCTTCAAGAAGCCTTTCGCTAAAGCTGTTCTTGTGGAATTGGGAAAGGGATATTTGGAAGCCAATAGAGGGCTATGTTGAAAAAGGAAATATCTTCCGTTCAAAACTGGAAAGAAGCTTTCTGAGAAACTGCTCTGTGTTCTGTTAATTCATCTCACAGAGTTACATCTTTCCATTCAAGAAGCCTATCTCTGAGGCTGTTCTTGTGGAATTGGCAAAGGGATATTTGGAAGCCCATAGAGGGCTATGGTGAAAAAGGAAATATCTTCCGTTCAAAACTGCAAAGAAGCTTTCTGAGAAACTGCTCTGTGTTCTGTTAATTCATCTCACAGAGTTACATCTTTCCCTTCAAGAAGCCTTTCGCTAAGGCTGTTCTTGTGGAATTGGCAAAGGGATATTTGGAAGCCCATAGAGGGCTATGGTGAAAAAGGAAATATCTTCCGTTCTAAACAGGAGAGAAGCTTCTGAGAAACTGCTCTGTGTTCTCTTAATTAATCTCACAGAGTTACATATTTCCCTTCAAGAAGCCTTTCGCTAAGGCTGTTCTTGTGGAATTGGCAAAGGGATATTTGGAAGCCCATAGAGGGCTATTTTGAAAAAGGAAATATCTTCCGTTCAAAACCGGAAAGAAGCTTTCTGAGAAACTGCTCTGTGTTCTGTTCATTCATCTCACAGAGTTACATCTTTCCCTTCATGAAGCCTTTCGCTAAGGCTGTTCTTGTGGAATTGGCAAAGGGTTATTTGGAAGCCCCAGAGGGCTATGGTGAAAAAGGAAATATCTTCCGTTCAAAACTGTAAAAAAAGCTTTCTGAGAAACTGCTCTGTGTTCTATTAATACATCTCACAGAGTTACATCTTTCCCTTCAAGAAGCCTTTCGCTAAGTCTGTTCTTGTGGAATTGGGAAAGGGATACTTGGAAGCCCATAGAAGGCTATGGTCAAAAAGGAAGTACTTTTCGTTCAAAACTGGAAAGAAGCTTTCTGAGAAACTGCTCTGTGTTCTGTTAATTCATTTCACAGAGTTACATCTTTCCCTTCATGAAGCCTTTCGCTAAGGCTGTTCTTGTGGAATTGGCAAAGGGATATTTGGAAGCCCATAGAGGGCTATGGTGAAAAAGGAAATACCTTCCGTTCAAAACTGGAAAGAAGCTTTCTGAGAAACTGCTCTGTGTTCTGTTAATTCATCTGACAGAGTTACATCTTTCCCTTCAAGAAGCCTTTCGCTAAGGCTGTTCTTGTGGAATTGGCAAAGGGATATTTGGAAGCCCATAGAGGGCTATGGTGAAAAAGGAAATATCTTCCGTTCAAAACTGGAAAGAAGCTTTCTGAATAACTGCACGGTGTTCTGTTAATTCATCTCACAGAGTTACATCTTTCCCTTCAAGAAGCCTTTCCCTAAGGCTGTTCTTGTGGAATTGGCAAAGGGATATTTGGAAGCCCATAGAGGGCTATGGTGAAAAAGGAAATATCTTCTGTTCAAAACAGAGGGAATCTTTCTGAGAAACTGCTCGGTGTTCTGTTAATTCATCTCACAGAGTTACATCTTTCCCTTCAAGAAGCCTTTCGCTAAGACTGTTCTTGTGGAAATGGCAAAGGGATATTTGGAAGCCCCTAGAGGGCTATGGTGAAAAAGGAAATATCTTCCGTTCAAAACTGGAAAAAAGCTTTCTGAGAAACTGCTCTGTGTTCTATTAATACATCTCACAGAGTTACATCTTTCCCTTCAAGAAGCCTTTCGCTAAGGCTGTTCTTGTGGAATTGGGAAAGGGATACTTGGAAGCCCATAGAAGGCTATGGTGAAAAAGGAAGTACCTTTCGTTCAAAACTGGAAAGAAGCTTTCTGAGAAACTGCTCTGTGTTCTGTTAATTCATTTCACAGAGTTACATCTTTCCCTCCATGAAGCCTTTCGCTAAGGCTGTTCTTGTGGAATTGGCAAAGGGATATTTGGAAGCCCATAGAGGGCTATGGTGAAAAAGGAAATATCTTCCGTTCAAAACCGGAAAGAACCTTTTTGACAAACTGCTCTGTGTTCTGTTAATTCATCTCACAGAGTTACATCTTTCCCTTCAAGAAGCCTTTCGCTAAGGCTGTTCTTGTGGAATTGGCAAAGGCATATTTGGAAGCCCTTAGAGGGCTATGGTGAAAAAGGAAATATCTTCCATTCAAAACTGGAAAGAAGCTTTCTGTGAAACTGCTCTGAGTTCTGTTAATTCATCTCACAGAGTTACATCCTGCCCTTCAAGAAGCCTTTCGCTAAGGCTGTTCTTGTGGAATTGGCAAAGGGATATTTGGAAGCCCATAGAGGGCTATGTGAAAAAGGAAATATCTTCCGTTCAAAACTGGAAAGAAGCTTTCTGAGATACTGCTCTGTGTTCTGTTAATTCATCACACAGAGTTACATCTTTCCCTTCAAGAAGCCTTTCGCTAAGGCTGTTCTTGTGGAATTGGCAAAGGGATATTTGGAAGCCCATAGAGGGCTATGGTGAAAAAGGAAATATCTTCCGTTGAAACCTGGAAAGAAGCTTTCTGAGAAACTGCTCTGTGTTCTGTTAATTCATCTCACAGAGTTACAACTTTCCCTTCAAGAAGCCTTTCGCTAAGGCTGTTCTTGTGGAATTGGCAAAGGGATATTTCGAAGCCCATAGACGGCTATGTTGAAAAAGGAAATATCTTCCGTTCAAAACTGGAAAGAAGCTTTCTGAGAAACTGCTCTGTGTTCTGTAAATTCATCTCACAGAGTTACATCTTTCCCTTCAAGAAGCCTTTCGCTAAGGCTGTTCTTGTGGAATTGGCAAAGGGATATTTGGAAGCCCATAGAGGGCTATGGTGAAAAAGGAAATATCTTCCGTTCAAAACTGGAAAGAACCTTTCTGAGAAACTGCTCTGTGTTGTGTGAATTCATCTCACAGAGTTACATCTTTCCGTTCAAGAAGCCTTTCGCTAAGGCTGTTCTTGTGGAATTGGCAAAGGGATATTTGGAAGCCCATAGAGGGCTATGGTGAAAAAGGAAATATCTTCCATTTAAAACTGGAAAGAAGCTTTCTGAGAAACTGCTCTGTGTTATGTCAATTCATCTCACAGAGTTACATCTTTCCCTTCAAGAAGCCTTTCGCTAAGGCTGTTCTTCTGGAATTGGCAAAGGGATATTTGGAAGCCCATAGAGGGCTTTGGTGAAAAAGGAAATATCTTCCGTGCAAAACTGGAAAGAAGCTTTCTGAGAAACTGCTCTGTGTTCTGTGAATTCATCTCACACAGTTACATCTTGCCCTTCAAGAAGCCTTTCGCTAAGGCTGTTCTTGTGGAATTGGCAAAGGGATATTTGGACGCCCCTAGATGGCTATGGTGAAAAAGGAAATATCTTCCGTTCAAAACTGGAAAGAAGCTTTCTGAGAAACTGCTCTGTGTTCTGTAAATTCATCTCACAGAGTTACAACTTTCCCCTCAAGAAGCCTTTCGCAAAGCTGTTCTTGTGGAATTGGAAAAGGGATATTTTGAAGCCCATGGAGGGCTATGTTGAAAAAGGAAATATCTTCCGTTCAATACTTTAAAGAAGTTTTCTGGGAAACTGCTCTGTGTTCTGTTAATTCATCTCACAGAGATACATCTTTCCCTTCAAGAAGCCTTTCTCTATGGCTGTTCTTGTGGAATTGGCAAAGGGATATTTGGAAGCCCATAGAGGGCTATGGTGAAAAAGGAAATATCTTCCGTAGAAAACTGGAAGGAATCTTTCTGAGAAACTGCTCTGTGTTATGTTAATTCATCTCACAGGGTTACATCTTTCCCTTCAAGACGCCTTTCGGTAAGGCTGTTCTTGTGGAATTGGCAAAGGGATATTTGGAAGCCCATAGAGGGCTATGGTGAAAAAGGAAATATCTTCCGTTCAAAACTGGAAAGAAGATTTCTGAGAAACTGCTCTTTGTTCTGTGAATTCATCTCACAGAGTTACATCTTTCCCTTCAAGAAGCCTTTCGCTAAGGCTGTTCTTCTGGAATTGATAAAGGGATATTTGGAAGCCAATAGAGGGCTAGGGTGAAAAAGGAAATATCTTCCGTTCAAAACTGGAAAGAAGATTTCTGAGAAACTGCTCTGTGTTCTGTGAATTCATCTCACAGAGTTACATCTTTCCCTTCAAGAAGCCTTTCGCTAAGGCTGTTCTTGTGGAATTGGGAAAGGGATATTTGGAAGCCAATAGAGGGCTATGGTGAAAAAGGAAATATCTTCCGTTCAAAACTGGAAAGTAGCTTTCTGAGAAACTGCTCTGTGTTCTGTTAATTCATCTCACAGAGTTACATCTTTCCCTTCAAGAAGCCTTTCCCTAAGGCTGTTCTTGTGAAATTGGCAAAGGGATATTTGGAAGCCCATAGAGGGCTATGGTGGAAAAGGAAATATCTTCCGTTCAAAACTGGAAAGAAGCTTTCTGAGAAACTGCTCTGTGTTCTGTTAATTCATCTCACAGAGTTACATCTTTCCCTTCAAGAAGCCTTTCGCTAAACCTGTTCTTGTGGAATTGGCAAAGGGATATTTGGAAACCCATAGAGGGCTATGGTGAAAAAGGAAATATCTTCCTTTCAAAACTGGAAAGAAGCTTTCTGAGAAACTGCTCTGTGTTCTGTTAATTCATCACACAGGGTTACATCATGCCCTTCAAGAAGCCTTTCGCTAAGGCTGTTCTTGTGGAATTGGCAAAGGGATATATGGACGCTCATAGAGGGCTATGGTGAAAAAGGAAATATCTTCCGTTCAAAACTTGAAAGAAGTTTTCTGAGAAACTGCTCTCTGTTCTGTTAATTCATCACACAGAGTTACATCTTTCCCTTCAAGAAGCCTTTCGCTAAGGCTGTTCTTGTGGAATTGGCAAAGGGATATTTGGAAGCCCATAGAGGGCTATGGTGAAAAAGGAAATACAATGCGTTCAAAACGGGAAAGAAGCTTTCAGAGAAACTGCTCTGTGTTCTGTTAATTCATCTCAGAGAGTTACATCTTCCCATTCAAGAAGCCTTTCGCTAAGGCTGTTCTTTTGGAATTGGCAAAGGGATATTTGGAAGCCCATAGTGGGCTATGGTGAAAAAGGAAATATCTTCCGTTCAAAACTGGAAAGAAGCTTACTGAGAAACTGCACTGTGTTCTGTGAATTCATCTCACAGAGTTACATCTTTCCCTTCAAGAAGCCTTTCGCTAAGGCTGTTCTTGTGGAATTGGCAAAGGGATATTTGGAAGCCCATAGAGTTCTATGGTGAAAAAGGAAATATCTTCCATTTAAAACTGGAAAGAAGCTTTCTGAGAAACTGCTCTGTGTTATGTCAATTCATCTCACAGAGTTACATCTTTCCCTTCAAGAAGCCTTTCGCTAAGGTTGTTCTTCTGGAATTGGCAAAGGGATATTTGGAAGCCCATAGAGGGCTTTGGTGAAAAAGGAAATATCTTCCGTGCAAAACTGGAAAGAAGCTTTCTGAGAAACTGCTCTGTGTTCTGTGAATTCATCTCACAGAGTTACATCTTTCCCTTCAAGAAGCCTTTCGCTAAGGCTGTTCTTGTGGAATTGGCAAAGGGATATTTGGACGCCCCTAGATGGCTATGGTGAAAAAGGAAATATCTTCCGTTCAAAACTGGAAAGAAGCTTTCTGAGAAACTGCTCTGTGTTCTGTAAATTCATCTCACAGAGTTACAACTTTCCCCTCAAGAAGCCTTTCGCAAAGCTGTTCTTGTGGAATTGGAAAAGGGATATTTTGAAGCCCATGGAGGGCTATGGTGAAAAAGGAAATATCTTCCGTTCAATACTTTAAAGAAGTTTTCTGGGAAACTGCTCTGTGTTCTGTAAATTCATCTCACAGAGATACATCTTTCCCTTCAAGAAGCCTTTCTCTATGGCTGTTCTTGTGGAATTGGCAAAGGGATATTTGGAAGCCCATAGAGGGCTATGGTGAAAAAGGATATATCTTCCTTTCAAAACTGGAAAGAAGCTTTCTGAGAAACTGCTCTGTGTTCTGTTAATTCATCTCACAGGGTTACATCATGCCCTTCAAGAAGCCTTTCGCTAAGGCTGTTCTTGTGGAATTGGCAAAGGGATATATGGACGCTCATAGAGGGCTATGGTGAAAAAGGAAAAACCTTCCGTTCAAAACTGGAAAGAAGCTTTCTGAGAAACTGCTTTGTGTTCTGTTAATTCATCTCACAGAGTTACATCTTTCCCTTCAAGAAGCCTTTCGCTAAGGCTGTTCTTGTGGAATTGGCAAAGGGATATTTGGAAGCCCACAGAGGGCTATGGTGAAAAAGGAAATATCTTCCGTTCAAAACTGGAAAAAAGCTTTCTGAGAAACTGCTCTGAGTTCTGTTAATACATCTCACAGAGTTACATCTTGCCCTTCAAGAAGCCTTTCGCTAAGGCTGTTCTTGTGTAAATGGCAAAGGGATATTTGGAAGCCCATAGAAGGCTATGGTGAAAAAGGAAATATCTTCCGTTCAAAACTGGATAGAAGCTTTCTGAGAAACTGCTCTGTGTTCTGTTAATTCATCTCACAGAGTTACATCTTTCCCTTCAAGAAGCCTTTCTCTAAGGCTGTTCTTGTGGAATTGGCAAAGGGATATTTGGAAGCCCATAGAGGGCTATGGTGAAAAAGGAAATATCTTCGGTTCAAAACTGGAAAGAAGCTTTCTGAGAAACTGCTCTGTGTTCTGTTAATTCATCTCACAGAGTTACATCTTTCCCTTCAAGAAGCCTTTCGCTAAGGCTGTTCTTGTGGAATTGGCAAAGGGATATTTGGAAGCCCATAGAGGGCTATGGTGGAAAAGGAAATATCTTCCGTTCAAAACTGGAAAGAAGTTTTCTGGGAAACTGCTCTGTGTTCTGTTAATTCATCTCACAGAGTTACATCTTTCCCTTCAAGAAGCCTTTCGCTAAACCTGTTCTTGTGGAATTGGCAAAGGGATATTTGGAAGCCCATAGAGGGCTACGGTGAAAAAGGAAATATCTTCCGTTCAATACTGGAAAGAAGCTTTCTGAGAAACTGCTCTGTGTTCTGTTAATTCATCTGACAGAGTTACATCTTTCCCTTCAAGAAGCCTTTCGCTAAGGCTGTTCTTGTGGAATTGGCAAAGGGATATTTGGAAGCCCATAGAGGGCTATGGTGAAAAAGGAAATATCTTACGTTCAAAACTGGAAGGAATCTCTCTGAGAAACTGCTCTGTGTTCTGTTAATTCATCGCACAGAGTTACATCTTTTCCTTCAAGAAGTCTTTCGCTAAGGCTGTTTTTGTTGAATTGGCAAATGATATTTGGAAGCCCATAGAGGGCTATGGTGAAAAAGGAAATATCTTCCGTTCAAAACTCGAAAGAAGTTTTCTGAGAAACTGCTCTGTGTTCTGTGAATTCATCTCACAGAGTTACATCTTTCCCTTCAAGAAGCCTTTCGCTAAGGCTGTTCTTGTGGAATTGGGAAAGGGATATTTGGAAGCCAATAGAGGGCTATGGTGAAAAAGGAAATATCTTCCGTTCAAAACTGGAAAGAAGCTTTCTGAGAAACTGCTCGGTGTTCTGTTAATTCATCTCACAGAGTTACATCTTTCCATTCAAGAAGCCTTTCTCTGAGGCTGTTCTTGTGTAATTGGCAAAGGGATATTTGGAAGCCCATAGAGGGCTATGGTGAAAAAGAAAATATCTTCCGTTCAAAACTGGAAGGAATCTTTCTGAGAAACTGCTCTGTGTTCTGTTAATTCATCTCACAGAGTTACATCTTTCCCTTCAAGAAGCCTTTCGCTAAGGCTGTTCTTGTGGAATTTGCAAAGGGATATTTGGAAGCCCATAGAGGGCTATGGTGAAAAAGGAAATATCTTCCATTTAAAACTGGAAAGAAGCTTTCTGAGAAACTGCTCTTTGTTCTGTCAATTCATCTCACTGAGTTACATCTTTCCCATCAAGAAGCCTTTCGCTAAGGCTGTTCTTGTGGAATTGGGAAAGGGATATTTGGAAGCCAATAGAGGGCTATGGTGAAAAAGGAAATATCTTCCGTTAAAAACTGGAAAGAAGCTTTTTGAGAAACTGCTCGGTGTTCTGTTAATTCATCTCACAGGGTTACATCTTGCCCTTCAGGAAGCCTTTCGCTAAGGCTGTTCGTGTGGAATTGTTAAAGAGATATTTGGAAGCCCATAGAGGGCTATGGCGAAAAAGGAATTATCTTCCGTTCAAAACTGCAAAGAAGCTTTCTGAGAAACTGCTCTGTGTTCTGTTAATTCATCTCACAGAGTTACATCTTTCCCTTCAAGAAGCCTTTCGCTAAGGCTGTTCTTGTGGAATTGGCAAAGGGATATTTGGAAGCCCATAGAGGGCTATGGTGAAAAAGGAAATATCTTCCGTTCAAAACTTGAAAGAAGCTTTCTGAGAAACTGCTCTGTGTTGTGTGAATTCTTCTCACAGAGTTACATCTTTCCCTTCAAGAAGCCTTTCGCTAAGGCTGTTCTTGTGAAATTGGCAAAGGGATATTTGGAAGCCCATAAAGGGCTATGGTGAAAAAGGAAATATCTTCCATTTAAAACTGGAAAGAAGCTTTCTGAGAAACTGCTCTTTGTTCTGTCAATTCATCTCACAGAGTTACATCTTTCCCATCAAGAAGCTTTCGCTAAGGCTCTTCTGGTGGAATTGGAAAAGGGATATTTGGAAGCCCATAGAGGGCTATGGTGGAAAAGGAAATATCTTCCGTTCAAAACTGGAAAGAAGTTTTCTGAGAAACTGCTCTGTGTTCTGTTAATTCATCTCACAGAGTTACATCTTTCCCTTCAAGAAGCCATTCGCTAAACCTGTTCTTGTGGAATTGGCAAAGGGATATTTGGAAGCCCATAGAGGGCTTCGGTGTAAAAGGAAATATCTTCCGTTCAATACTGGAAAGAAGCTTTCTGAGAAACTGCTCTGTGTTCTGTTAATTCATCTCACAGAGTTACATCTATCCCTTCAAGAAGCCTTTCGCTAAGGCTGTTCTTGTGGAATTGGCAAAGGGATATTTGGAAGCCCATAGAGGGCTCAGGTGAAAAAGAAATATCTTCCGTTCAAAACTGGAAGGAATCTTTCTGAGAAACTGCTCTGTGTTCTGTTAATTCATCTAACAGGGTTACATCTTGCCCTTCAAGAAGTCTTTCGCTAAGGCTGTTCTTGTTGAAAGGGCAAATGATATTTGGAAGCCCATAGAGGGCTATGGTGAAAAAGGAAATATCTTCCGTTCAAAACTGGAAAGAAGCTTTCTGAGAAACTGCTCTGTGTTCTGTTAATTCATCTCACAGGGTTACATCTTGCCCTTCAAGAAGCCTTTCGCTAAGGCTGTTCTTGTGGAATTGGCAAAGGGATATATGGAAGCTCATAGAGGGCTATGGTGAAAAAGGAAATATCTTCCGTTCAAAACTCGAAAGAAGTTTTCTGAGAAACTGCTCTCTGTTCTGTTAATTCATCACACAGAGTTACATCTTTCCCTTCAAGAAGCCTTTCGCTAAGGCTGTTCTTGTGGAATTGGCAAAGGGATATTTGGAAGCCCATAGAGGTCTATGGTGAAAAAGGAAATATCTTCCGTTCAAAACTGGAAAGAAGCTTTCTGAGAAACTGCTCTGTGTTCTGTGAATTCATCTCACAGAGTTACATCTTTCCCTTCAAGAAGCCTTTCGCTAAGGCTGTTCTTGTGGAATTGGCAAAGGGATATTTGGAAGCCCATAGAGGGCTATGGTGAAAAAGGAAATATCTTCCATTTAAAACTGGAAAGAAGCTTTCTGAGAAACTGCTCTGTGTTCTGTTAATTCATCTCACAGAGTTACATCTATCCCTTCAAGAAGCCTTTCGCTAAGGCTGTTCTTGTGGAATTGGCAAAGGGATATTTGGAAGCCCATAGAGGGCTCAGGTGAAAAAGAAATATCTTCCGTTCAAAACTGGAAGGAATCTTTCTGAGAAACTGCTCTGTGTTCTGTTAATTCATCTAACAGGGTTACATCTTGCCCTTCAAGAAGTCTTTCGCTAAGCCTGTTCTTGTTGAAAGGGCAAATGATATTTGGAAGCCCATAGAGGGCTATGGTGAAAAAGGAAATATCTTCCGTTCAAAACTGGAAAGAAGCTTTCTGAGAAACTGCTCTGTGTTCTGTTAATTCATCTCACAGGGTTACATCTTGCCCTTCAAGAAGCCTTTCGCTAAGGCTGTTCTTGTGGAATTGGCAAAGGGATATATGGAAGCTCATAGAGGGCTATGGTGAAAAAGGAAATATCTTCCGTTCAAAACTCGAAAGAAGTTTTCTGAGAAACTGCTCTGTGTTCTGTCAATTCATCTCACAGAGTTACATCTTTCCCTTCAAGAAGCCTTTCGCTAAGACTGTTCTTGTGGAATTGGCAAAGGGATATTTGGAAGCCCATAGAGGGCTATGGTGAAAAAGGAAATATCTTCCGTGCAAAACTGGAAAGAAACTTTCTGAGAAACTGCCCTGTGTTCTGTAAATTCATCTAACAGAGTTACATCTTTCCCTTCAAGAAGCCTTTCGCTAAGGCTGTTCTTGTGGAATTGGCAAAGGGATATTTGGAAACCCATAGAGGGCTATGGTGAAAAAGGAAATATCTTCCGTTCAAAACTGGAAAGAAGCTTTCTGAGAAACTGCTCTCTGTTCTGTTAAATCATCACACAGAGTTACATCTTTCCCTTCAAGAAGCCTTTCGCTAAGGCTGTTCTTGTGGAATTGGCAAAGGGATATTTGGAAGCCCATAGAGGGCTGTGGTGAAAAAGGAAATACCTTCCGTTCAAAACTGGAAAGAAGCTTTCTGAGAAACTGCTCTGTGTTCTGTTAATTCATCTCACAGAGTTACATCTTTCCCTTCAAGAAGCCTTTCGCTAAGGCTGTTCTTGTGGAATTGGCAAAGGGATATTTGGAAGCCCATAGAGGGCTATGGTGGAAAAGGAAATATCTTCCGTTCAAAACTGGAAAGAAGTTTTCTGAGAAACTGCTCTGTGTTCTGTTAAATCTTCTCACAGAGTTACATCTTTCCCTTCAAGATGCCTTTCGCTAAACCTGTTCTTGTTGAATTGGCAAAGGGATATTTGGAAGCCCATAGAGGGCTACGGTGAAAAAGGAAATATCTTCCGTTCAATACTGGAAAGAAGCTTTCTGAGAAACTGCTCTGTGTTCTGTTAATTCATCTGACAGAGTTACATCTTTCCCTTCAAGAAACCTTTCGCTAAGGCTGTTCTTGTGGAATTGGCAAAGGGATATTTGGAAGCCCATAGAGGGCTATGGTGAAAAAGGAAATATCTTACGTTCAAAACTGGAAGGAATCTTTCTGAGAAACTGCTCTGTGTTCTGTTAATTCATCGCACAGAGTTACATCTTTTCCTTCAAGAAGTCTTTCGCTAAGGCTGTTCTTGTTGAATTGGCAAATGATATTTGGAAGCCCATAGAGGGCTATGGTGAAAAAGGAAATATCTTCCGTTCAAAACTCGAAAGAAGATTTCTGAGAAACTGCTCTGTGTTCTGTGAATTCATCTCACAGAGTTACATCTTTCCCTTCAAGAAGCCTTTCGCTAAAGCTGTTCTTGTGGAATTGGGAAAGGGATATTTGGAAGCCAATAGAGGGCTATGGTGAAAAAGGAAATATCTTCCGTTCAAAACTGGAAAGAAGCTTTCTGAGAAACTGCTCTGTGTTCTGTTAATTCATCTCACAGAGTTACATCTTTCCATTCAAGAAGCCTTTCTCTGAGGCTGTTCTTGTGGAATTGGCAAAGGGATATTTGGAAGCCCATAGAGGGCTATGGTGAAAAAGGAAATATCTTCCGTTCAAAACTGCAAAGAAGCTTTCTGAGAAACTGCTCTGTGTTCTGTTAATTCATCTCACAGAGTTACATCTTTCCCTTCAAGAAGCCTTTCGCTAAGGCTGTTCTTGTGGAATTGGCAAAGGGATATTTGGAAGCCCATAGAGGGCTATGGTGGAAAAGGAAATATCTTCCGTTCAAAACTGGAAAGAAGCTTTCTGAGAAACTGCTCTGTGTTCTGTTAATTCATCTCACAAGTTACATCTTTCCCTTCAAGAAGCCTTTCGCTAAACCTGTTCTTGTGGAATTGGCAAAGGGATATTTGGAAGCCCATAGAGGGCTATGGTGAAAAAGGAAATATCTTCCGTTCAAAACTGGAAAGAAGCTTTCTGAGAAACTGCTCTGTGTTCTGTTAATTCATCTGACAGAGTTACATCTTTCCCTTCAAGAAGCCTTTCGCTAATGCTGTTCTTGTGGAATTGGCAAAGGGATATTTGGAAGCCCATAGAGGGCTATGGTGAAAAAGAAAATATCTTCCGTTCAAAACTGGAAGGAATCTTTCTGAGAAACTGCTCTGTGTTCTGTTAATTCATCGCACAGAGTTACATTTTTTCCTTCCAGAAGTCTTTCGCTAAGGCTGTTCTTGTGGAATTGGCAAAGGGATATTTGGAAGCCCTTACTGGGCTATGGTGAAAAAGCAAATATCTTCCGTTCAAAACTGGAAGGAAGCTTTCTGAGAAACTGCTCAGTGTTCTGTTAATTCATCTCACAGGGTTACATCTTGCCCTTCAGGAAGCCTTTCGCTAAGGCTGTTCTTGTGGAATTGTTAAAGGGATATTTGGAAGCTCATAGAGGGCTATGGTGAAAAAGGAAATATCTTCCGTTCAAAACTCGAAAGAAGTTTTCTGAGAAACTGCTCTCTGTTCTGTTAATTCATCACACAGAGTTACATCTTTCCCTTCAAGAAGCCTTTCGCTAAGGCTGTTCTTTTGGAATTGGCAAAGGGATATTTGGAAGCCCATAGAGGGCTATGGTGAAAAAGGAAATAACTTCCGTTCAAAACTGGAAAGAAGCATTCTGAGAAACTGCTCTGTGATGTGTGAATTCATCTCACAGAGTTACATCTTTCCCTTCAAGAAGCCTTTCGCTAAGGCTGTTCTTGTGGAATTGGCAAAGGGATATTTGGAAGCCCATAGAGGGCTATGGTGAAAAAGGAAATATCTTCCAATTAAAACTGGAAAGAAGCTTTCTGAGAAACTGCTCTTTGTTCTGTCAATTCATCTCACAGAGTTACATCTTTCCCTTCAAGAAGCCTTTCGCTAAGTCTCTTCTGGTGGAATTGGCAAAGGGATATTTGGAAGCCCATAGAGGGCTATGGTGGAAAAGGAAATATCTTCCCTTCAAAACTGGAAAGAAGTTTTCTGAGAAACTGCTCTGTGTTCTGTTAATTCATCTCACAGAGTTACATCTTTCCCTTCAAGAAGCCTTTCGCTAAACCTGTTCTTGTGGAATTGGCAAAGGGATATTTGGAAGCCCATAGAGGGCTTCGGTGTAAAAGGAAATATCTTCCGTTCAATACTGGAAAGAAGCTTTCTGAGAAACTGCTCTGTGTTCTGTAAATTCATCTCACAGAGTTACAACTTTCCCCTCAAGAAGCCTTTCGCAAAGCTGTTCTTGTGGAATTGGAAAAGGGATATTCTGAAGCCCATGGAGGGCTATGGTGAAAAAGGAAATATCTTCCGTTCAATACTTTAAAGAAGTTTTCTGGGAAACTGCTCTGTGTTCTGTTAATTCATCTCACAGAGATACATCTTTCCCTTCAAGAAGCCTTTCTCTATGGCTGTTCTTGTGGAATTGGCAAAGGGATATTTGGAAGCCCATAGAGGGCTATGGTGAAAAAGGAAATATCTTCCGTAGAAAACTGGAAGGAATCTTTCTGAGAAACTGCTCTGTGTTATGTTAATTCATCTCACAGGGTTACATCTTTCCCTTCAAGAAGCCTTTCGCTAAGGCTGTTCTTGTGGATTTGGGAAAGGGATATTTGGAAGCCAATAGAGGGCTATGGTGAAAAAGGAAATATCTTCCGTTCAAAACTGGAAAGAAGCTTTCTGAGAAACTGCTCTGTGTTCTGTTAATTCATCTCACAGAGTTACATCTTTCCCTTCAAGAAGCCTTTCCCTAAGGCTGTTCTTGTGAAATTGGCAAAGGGATATTTGGAAGCCCATAGAGGGCTATGGTGAAAAAGGAAATATCTTCCGTTCAAAACTGCAAAGAAGCTTTCTGAGAAACTGCTCTATGTTCTGTTAATTCATCTCACAGAGTTACATCTTTCCCTTCAAGAAGCCTTTCGCTAAACCTGTTCTTGTGGAATTGGCAAAGGGATATTTGGAAGCCCATAGAGGGCTATGGTGAAAAAGGAAATATCTTCCGTTCAAAACTGGAAAGAAGCTTTCTGAGAAACTGCTCTGTGTTCTGTTAATTCATCTGACAGAGATACATCTTTCCCTTCAAGAAGCCTTTCGCTAAGGCTGTTCTTGTGGAATTGTTAAAGAGATATTTGGAAGCCCATAGAGGGCTATGGCGAAAAAGGAATTATCTTCCGTTCAAAACTGGAAAGAAGCTTTCTGAGAAACTGCTCTGTGATGTGTGAATTCATCTCACAGAGTTACATCTTTCCCTTCAAGAAGCCTTTCGCTAAGGCTGTTCTTGTGGAATTGGCAAAGGGATATTTGGAAGCCCATAGAGGGCTATGGTGAAAAAGGAAATATCTTCCAATTAAAACTGGAAAGAAGCTTTCTGAGAAACTGCTCTTTGTTCTGTCAATTCATCTCACAGAGTTACATCTTTCCCTTCAAGAAGCCTTTCGCTAAGTCTCTTCTGGTGGAATTGGCAAAGGGATATTTGGAAGCCCATAGAGGGCTATGGTGGAAAAGGAAATATCTTCCCTTCAAAACTGGAAAGAAGTTTTCTGAGAAACTGCTCTGTGTTCTGTTAATTCATCTCACAGAGTTACATCTTTCCCTTCAAGAAGCCTTTCGCTAAACCTGTTCTTGTGGAATTGGCAAAGGGATATTTGGAAGCCCATAGAGGGCTTCGGTGTAAAAGGAAATATCTTCCGTTCAATACTGGAAAGAAGCTTTCTGAGAAACTGCTCTGTGTTCTGTAAATTCATCTCACAGAGTTACAACTTTCCCCTCAAGAAGCCTTTCGCAAAGCTGTTCTTGTGGAATTGGAAAAGGGATATTCTGAAGCCCATGGAGGGCTATGGTGAAAAAGGAAATATCTTCCGTTCAATACTTTAAAGAAGTTTTCTGGGAAACTGCTCTGTGTTCTGTTAATTCATCTCACAGAGATACATCTTTCCCTTCAAGAAGCCTTTCTCTATGGCTGTTCTTGTGGAATTGGCAAAGGGATATTTGGAAGCCCATAGAGGGCTATGGTGAAAAAGGAAATATCTTCCGTAGAAAACTGGAAGGAATCTTTCTGAGAAACTGCTCTGTGTTATGTTAATTCATCTCACAGGGTTACATCTTTCCCTTCAAGAAGCCTTTCGCTAAGGCTGTTCTTGTGGATTTGGGAAAGGGATATTTGGAAGCCAATAGAGGGCTATGGTGAAAAAGGAAATATCTTCCGTTCAAAACTGGAAAGAAGCTTTCTGAGAAACTGCTCTGTGTTCTGTTAATTCATCTCACAGAGTTACATCTTTCCCTTCAAGAAGCCTTTCCCTAAGGCTGTTCTTGTGAAATTGGCAAAGGGATATTTGGAAGCCCATAGAGGGCTATGGTGAAAAAGGAAATATCTTCCGTTCAAAACTGCAAAGAAGCTTTCTGAGAAACTGCTCTATGTTCTGTTAATTCATCTCACAGAGTTACATCTTTCCCTTCAAGAAGCCTTTCGCTAAACCTGTTCTTGTGGAATTGGCAAAGGGATATTTGGAAGCCCATAGAGGGCTATGGTGAAAAAGGAAATATCTTCCGTTCAAAACTGGAAAGAAGCTTTCTGAGAAACTGCTCTGTGTTCTGTTAATTCATCTGACAGAGATACATCTTTCCCTTCAAGAAGCCTTTCGCTAAGGCTGTTCTTGTGGAATTGTTAAAGAGATATTTGGAAGCCCATAGAGGGCTATGGCGAAAAAGGAATTATCTTCCGTTCAAAACTGCAAAGAAGCTTTCTGAGAAACTGCTCTGTGTTCTGTTAATTCATCTCACAGAGTTACATCTTTCCCTTCAAGAAGCCTTTCGCTAAGGCTGTTCTTGTGGAATTGGCAAAGGGTTATTTGGAAGCCCATAGAGGGCTATGGTGAAAAAGGAAATATCTTCCGTTCAAAACTGGAAAGAAGCTTTCTGAGAAACTGCTCTGTGTTCTGTTAATTCATCTCACAGAGTTACATCTTTCCCTTCAAGAAGCCTTTCGCTAAGGCTGTTCTTGTGGAATTGGCAAAGGGATATTTGGAAGCCCATAGGGGGCTATGTTGAAAAAGGACATATCTTCCGTTCAAAACCGGAAAGAAGCTTTCTGAGAAACTGCTCTGTGTTCTGTTAATTCATCTCACAGGGTTACATCTTGCCCTTCAAGAAGCCTTTCGCTAAGGCTGTTGTTGTGGAATTGGCAAAGGGATATATGGAAGCTCATAGAGGGCTATGGTGAAAAAGGAAATATCTTCCGTTCAAAACTCGAAAGAAGTTTTCTGAGAAACTGCTCTCTGTTCTGTTAATTCATCACACAGAGTTACATCTTTCCCTTCAAGAAGCCTTTCGCTAAGGCTGTTCTTGTGGAATTGGCAAAGGGATATTTGGAAGCCCATAGAGGGCTATTGTGAAAAAGGAAATACCTTCCGTTCAAAACTTGAAAGAAGCTTTCTGAGAAACTGCTCTGTGTTGTGTGAATTCTTCCCACAGAGTTACATCTTTCCCTTCAAGAAGCCTTTCGCTAAGGCTGTTCTTGTGAAATTGGCAAAGGGATATTTGGAAGCCCATAAAGGGCTATGGTGAAAAAGGAAATATCTTCCATTTAAAACTGGAAAGAAGCTTTCTGAGAAACTGCTCTTTGTTCTGTCAATTCATCTCACAGAGTTACATCTTTCCCATCAAGAAGCCTTTCGCTAAGGCTCTTCTGGTGGAATTGGAAAAGGGATATTTGGAAGCCCATAGAGGGCTATGGTGGAAAAGGAAATATCTTCCGTTCAAAACTGGAAAGAAGTTTTCTGAGAAACTGCTCTGTGTTCTGTTAATTCATCTCACAGTTTTACATCTTTCCCTTCAAGAAGCCATTCGCTAAACCTGTTCTTGTGGAATTGGCAAAGGGATATTTGGAAGCCCATAGAGGGCTTCGGTGTAAAAGGAAATATCTTCCGTTCAATACTGGAAAGAAGCTTTCTGAGAAACTGCTCTGTGTTCTGTTAATTCATCTCACAGACTTACATCTATCCCTTCAAGAAGCCTTTCGCTAAGGCTGTTCTTGTGGAATTGGCAAAGGGATATTTGGAAGCCCATAGAGGGCTCAGGTGAAAAAGAAATATCTTCCGTTCAAAACTGGAAGGAATCTTTCTGAGAAACTGTTCTGTGTTCTGTTAATTCATCTAACAGGGTTACATCTTGCCCTTCAAGAAGTCTTTCGCTAAGGCTGTTCTTGTTGAAAGGGCAAATGATATTTGGAAGCCCATAGAGGGCTATGGTGAAAAAGGAAATATCTTCCGTTCAAAACTGGAAAGAAGCTTTCTGAGAAACTGCTCTGTGTTCTGTTAATTCATCTCACAGGGTTACATCTTGCCCTTCAAGAAGCCTTTCGCTAAGGCTGTTCTTGTGGAATTGGCAAAGGGATATATGGAAGCTCATAGAGGGCTATGGTGAAAAAGGAAATATCTTCCGTTCAAAACTCGAAAGAAATTTTCTGAGAAACTGCTCTCTGTTCTGTTAATTCATCACACAGAGTTACATCTTTCCCTTCAAGAAGCCTTTCGCTAAGGCTGTTCTTGTGGAATTGGCAAAGGGATATTTGGAAGCCCATAGAGGTCTATGGTGAAAAAGGAAATATCTTCCGTTCAAAACTGGAAAGAAGCTTTCTGAGAAACTGCTCTGTGTTCTGTGAATTCATCTCACAGAGTTACATCTTTCCCTTCAAGAAGCCTTTCGCTAAGGCTGTTCTTGTGGAATTGGCAAAGGGATATTTGGAAGCCCATAGAGGGCTATGGTGAAAAAGGAAATATCTTCCATTTAAAACTGGAAAGAAGCTTTCTGAGAAACTGCTCTGTGTTCTGTCAATTCATCTCACAGAGTTACATCTTTCCCTTCAAGAAGCCTTTCGCTAAGACTGTTCTTGTGGAATTGGCAAAGGGATATTTGGAAGCCCATAAAGGGCTATGGTGAAAAAGGAAATATCTTCCGTGCAAAACTGGAAAGAAACTTTCTGAGAAACTGCTCTGTGTTCTGTAAATTCATCTAACAGAGTTACATCTTTCCCTTCAAGAAGCCTTTCGCTAAGGCTGTTCTTGTGGAATTGGCAAAGGGATATTTGGAAACCCATAGAGGGCTATGGTGAAAAAGGAAATATCTTCCGTTCAAACCTGGAAAGAAGCTTTCTGAGAAACTGCTCTCTGTTCTGTTAATTCATCACACAGAGTTACATCTTTCCCTTCAAGAAGCCTTTCGCTAAGGCTGTTCTTGTGGAATTGGCAAAGGGATATTTGGAAGCCCATAGAGGGCTATGGTGAAAAAGGAAATACCTTCCGTTCAAAACTGGAAAGAAGCTTTCTGAGAAACTGCTCTGTGTTCTGTTAATTCATCTCACAGAGTTACATCTTTCCCTTCAAGAAGCCTTTCGCTAAGGCTGTTCTTGTGGAATTGGCAAAGGGATATTTGGAAGCCCATAGAGGGCTATGGTGGAAAAGGAAATATCTTCCGTTCAAAACTGGAAAGAAGTTTTCTGAGAAACTGCTCTGTGTTCTGTTAATTCTTCTCACAGAGTTACATCTTTCCCTTCAAGAAGCCTTTCGCTAAACCTGTTCTTGTTGAATTGGCAAAGGGATATTTGGAAGCCCATAGAGGGCTACGGTGAAAAAGGAAATATCTTCCGTTCAATACTGGAAAGAAGCTTTCTGAGAAACTGCTCTGTGTTCTGTTAATTCATCTGACAGAGTTACATCTTTCCCTTCAAGAAGCCTTTCGCTAAGGCTGTTCTTGTGGAATTGGCAAAGGGATATTTGGAAGCCCATAGAGGGCTATGGTGAAAAAGGAAATATCTTACGTTCAAAACTGGAAGGAATCTTTCTGAGAAACTGCTCTGTGTTCTGTTAATTCATCGCACAGAGTTACATCTTTTCCTTCAAGAAGTCTTTCGCTAAGGCTGTTCTTGTTGAATTGGCAAATGATATTTGGAAGCCCATAGAGGGCTATGGTGAAAAAGGAAATATCTTCCGTTCAAAACTCGAAAGAAGTTTTCTGAGAAACTGCTCTGTGTTCTGTGAATTCATCTCACAGAGTTACATCTTTCCCTTCAAGAAGCCTTTCGCTAAAGCTGTTCTTGTGGAATTGGGAAAGGGATATTTGGAAGCCAATAGAGGGCTATGGTTAAAAAGGAAATATCTTCCGTTCAAAACTGGAAAGAAGCTTTCTGAGAAACTGCTCTGTGTTCTGTTAATTCATCTCACAGAGTTACATCTTTCCATTCAAGAAGCCTTTCTCTGAGGCTGTTCTTGTGGAATTGGCAAAGGGATATTTGGAAGCCCATAGAGGGCTATGGTGAAAAAGGAAATATCTTCCGTTCAAAACTGCAAAGAAGCTTTCTGAGAAACTGCTCTGTGTTCTGTTAATTCATCTCACAGAGTTACATCTTTCCCTTCAAGAAGCCTTTCGCTAAGGCTGTTCTTGTGGAATTGGCAAAGGGATATTTGGAAGCCCATAGAGGGCTATGGTGGAAAAGGAAATATCTTCCGTTCAAAACTGGAAAGAAGCTTTCTGAGAAACTGCTCTGTGTTCTGTTAATTCATCTCACAGAGTTACATCTTTCCCTTCAAGAAGCCTTTCGCTAAACCTGTTCTTGTGGAATTGGCAAAGGGATATTTGGAAGCCCATAGAGGGCTATGGTGAAAAAGGAAATATCTTCCGTTCAAAACTGGAAAGAAGCTTTCTGAGAAACTGCTCTGTGTTCTGTTAATTCATCTGACAGAGTTACATCTTTCCCTTCAAGAAGCCTTTCGCTAATGCTGTTCTTGTGGAATTGGCAAAGGGATATTTGGAAGCCCATAGAGGGCTATGGTGAAAAAGAAAATATCTTCCGTTCAAAACTGGAAGGAATCTTTCTGAGAAACTGCTCTGTGTTCTGTTAATTCATCGCACAGAGTTACATTTTTTCCTTCCAGAAGTCTTTCGCTAAGGCTGTTCTTGTGGAATTGGCAAAGGGATATTTGGAAGCCCATAGAGGGCTATGGTGAAAAAGCAAATATCTTCCGTTCAAAACTGGAAGGAAGCTTTCTGAGAAACTGCTCTGTGTTCTGTTAATTCATCTCACAGGGTTACATCTTGCCCTTCAGGAAGCCTTTCGCTAAGGCTGTTCTTGTGGAATTGTTAAAGGGATATTTGGAAGCTCATAGAAGGCTATGGTGAAAAAGGAAATATCTTCCGTTCAAAACTCGAAAGAAGTTTTCTGAGAAACTGCTCTCTGTTCTGTTAATTCATCACACAGAGTTACATCTTTCCCTTCAAGAAGCCTTTCGCTAAGGCTGTTCTTGTGGAATTGGCAAAGGGATATTTGGAAGCCCATAAAGGGCTATGGTGAAAAAGGAAATAACTTCCGTTCAAAACTGGAAAGAAGCTTTCTGAGAAACTGCTCTGTGATGTGTGAATTCATCTCACAGAGTTACATCTTTCCCTTCAAGAAGCCTTTCGCTAAGGCTGTTCTTGTGGAATTGGCAAAGGGATATTTGGAAGCCCATAGAGGGCTATGGTGAAAAAGGAAATATCTTCCATTTAAAACTGGAAAGAAGCTTTCTGAGAAACTGCTCCTTGTTCTGTCAATTCATCTCACAGAGTTACATCTTTCCCTTCAAGAAGCCTTTCGCTAAGTCTCTTCTGGTGGAATTGGCAAAGGGATATTTGGAAGCCCATAGAGGGCTATGGTGGAAAAGGAAATATCTTCCGTTCAAAACTGGAAAGAAGTTTTCTGAGAAACTGCTCTGTGTTCTGTTAATTCATCTCACAGAGTTACATCTTTCCCTTCAAGAAGCCTTTCGCTAAACCTGTTCTTGTGGAATTGGCAAAGGGATATTTTTAAGCCCATAGAGGGCTTCGGTGTAAAAGGAAATATCTTCCGTTCAATACTGGAAAGAAGCTTTCTGAGAAAGTGCTCTGTGTTCTGTTAATTCATCTCACAGAGTTCCATCTTTCCCTTCAAGAAGCCTTTCGCTAAGGCTGTTCTTGTGGAATTGGCAAAGGGATATTTCGAAGCCCATAGACGGCTATGTTGAAAAAGGAAATATCTTCCGTTCAAAACTGGAAAGAAGCTTTCTGAGAAACTGCTCTGTGTTCTGTAAATTCATCTCACAGAGTTACATCTTTCCCTTCAAGAAGCCTATCGCTAAGGCTGTTCTTGTGGAATTGGCAAAGGGATATTTGGAAGCCCATAGAGGGCTATGGTGAAAAAGGAAATATCTTCCGTTCAAAACTGGAAAGAACCTTTCTGAGAAACTGCTCTGTGTTGTGTGAATTCATCTCACAGAGTTACATCTTTCCGTTCAAGAAGCCTTTCGCTAAGGCTGTTCTTGTGGAATTGGCAAAGGGATATTTGGAAGCCCATAGAGGGCTATGGTGAAAAAGGAAATATCTTCCATTTAAAACTGGAAAGAACCTTTCTGAGAAACTGCTCTGTGTTATGTCAATTCATCTCACAGAGTTACATCTTTCCCTTCAAGAAGCCTTTCGCTAAGGCTGTTCTTCTGGAATTGGCAAAGGGATATTTGGAAGCCCATAGAGGGCTTTGGTGAAAAAGGAAATATCTTCCGTGCAAAACTGGAAAGAAGCTTTCTGAGAAACTGCTCTGTGTTCTGTGAATTCATCTCACACAGTTACATCTTGCCCTTCAAGAAGCCTTTCGCTAAGGCTGTTCTTGTGGAATTGGCAAAGGGATATTTGGACGCCCCTAGATGGCTATGGTGAAAAAGGAAATATCTTCCGTTCAAAACTGGAAAGAAGCTTTCTGAGAAACTGCTCTGTGTTCTGTAAATTCATCTCACAGAGTTACAACTTTCCCCTCAAGAAGCCTTTCGCAAAGCTGTTCTTGTGGAATTGGAAAAGGGATATTTTGAAGCCCATGGAGGGCTATGTTGAAAAAGGAAATATCTTCCGGTCAAAACTGGAAAGAAGCTTTCTGAGAAACTGCTCTGTGTTCTGTTAATTCATCTCACAGAGATACATCTTTCCCTTCAAGAAGCCTTTCTCTATGGCTGTTCTTGTGGAATTGGCAAAGGGATATTTGGAAGCCCATAGAGGGCTATGGTGAAAAAGGAAATATCTTCCGTAGAAAACTGGAAGGAATCTTTCTGAGAAACTGCTCTGTGTTATGTTAATTCATCTCACAGGGTTACATCTTTCCCTTCAAGAAGCCTTTCGGTAAGGCTGTTCTTGTGGAATTGGCAAAGGGATATTTGGAAGCCCATAGAGGGCTATGGTGAAAAAGGAAATATCTTCCGTTCAAAACTGGAAAGAAGATTTCTGAGAAACTGCTCTTTGTTCTGTGAATTCATCTCACAGAGTTACATCTTTCCCTTCAAGAAGCCTTTCGCTAAGGCTGTTCTTCTGGAATTGATAAAGGGATATTTGGAAGCCAATAGAGGGCTAGGGTGAAAAAGGAAATATCTTCCGTTCAAAACTGGAAAGAAGATTTCTGAGAAACTGCTCTGTGTTCTGTGAATTCATCTCACAGAGTTACATCTTTCCCTTCAAGAAGCCTTTCGCTAAGGCTGTTCTTGTGGAATTGGGAAAGGGATATTTGGAAGCCAATAGAGGGCTATGGTGAAAAAGGAAATATCTTCCGTTCAAAACTGGAAAGAAGCTTTCTGAGAAACTGCTCTGTGTTCTGTTAATTCATCTCACAGAGTTACATCTTTCCCTTCAAGAAGCCTTTCCCTAAGGCTGTTCTTGTGAAATTGGCAAAGGGATATTTGGAAGCCCATAGAGGGCTATGGTGGAAAAGGAAATATCTTCCGTTCAAAACTGGAAAGAAGCTTTCTGAGAAACTGCTCTGTGTTCTGTTAATTCATCTGACAGAGTTACATCTTTCCCTTCAAGAAGCCTTTCGCTAAACCTGTTCTTGTGGAATTGGCAAAGGGATATTTGGAAACCCATAGAGGGCTATGGTGAAAAAGGAAATATCTTCCTTTCAAAACTGGAAAGAAGCTTTCTGAGAAACTGCTCTGTGTTCTGTTAATTCATCTCACAGGGTTACATCATGCCCTTCAAGAAGCCTTTCGCTAAGGCTGTTCTTGTGGAATTGGCAAAGGGATATATGGACGCTCATAGAGGGCTATGGTGAAAAAGGAAATATCTTCCGTTCAAAACTTGAAAGAAGTTTTCTGAGAAACTGCTCTCTGTTCTGTTAATTCATCACACAGAGTTACATCTTTCCCTTCAAGAAGCCTTTCGCTAAGGCTGTTCTTGTGGAATTGGCAAAGGGATATTTGGAAGCCCATAGAGGGCTATGGTGAAAAAGGAAATACAATGCGTTCAAAACGGGAAAGAAGCTTTCAGAGAAACTGCTCTGTGTTCTGTTAATTCATCAGAGAGTTACATCTTCCCATTCAAGAAGCCTTTCGCTAAGGCTGTTCTTTTGGAATTGGCAAAGGGATATTTGGAAGCCCATAGTGGGCTATGGTGAAAAAGGAAATATCTTCCGTTCAAAACTGGAAAGAAGCTTACTGAGAAACTGCACTGTGTTCTGTGAATTCATCTCACAGAGTTACATCTTTCCCTTCAAGAAGCCTTTCGCTAAGGCTGTTCTTGTGGAATTGGCAAAGGGATATTTGGAAGCCCATAGAGGGCTATGGTGAAAAAGGAAATATCTTCCATTTAAAACTGGAAAGAAGCTTTCTGAGAAACTGCTCTGTGTTATGTCAATTCATCTCACAGAGTTACATCTTTCCCTTCAAGAAGCCTTTCGCTAAGGTTGTTCTTCTGGAATTGGCAAAGGGATATTTGGAAGCCCATAGAGGGCTTTGGTGAAAAAGGAAATATCTTCCGTGCAAAACTGGAAAGAAGCTTTCTGAGAAACTGCTCTGTGTTCTGTGAATTCATCTCACAGAGTTACATCTTTCCCTTCAAGAAGCCTTTCGCTAAGGCTGTTCTTGTGGAATTGGCAAAGGGATATTTGGAAGCCCATAGAGGGCTATGGTGGAAAAGGAAATATCTTCCGTTCAAAACTGGAAAGAAGTTTTCTGGGAAACTGCTCTGTGTTCTGTTAATTCATCTCACAGAGTTACATCTTTCCCTTCAAGAAGCCTTTCGCTAAACCTGTTCTTGTGGAATTGGCAAAGGGATATTTGGAAGCCCATAGAGGGCTACGGTGAAAAAGGAAATATCTTCCGTTCAATACTGGAAAGAAGCTTTCTGAGAAACTGCTCTGTGTTCTGTTAATTCATCTGACAGAGTTACATCTTTCCCTTCAAGAAGCCTTTCGCTAAGGCTGTTCTTGTGGAATTGGCAAAGGGATATTTGGAAGCCCATAGAGGGCTATGGTGAAAAAGGAAATATCTTACGTTCAAAACTGGAAGGAATCTCTCTGAGAAACTGCTCTGTGTTCTGTTAATTCATCGCACAGAGTTACATCTTTTCCTTCAAGAAGTCTTTCGCTAAGGCTGTTTTTGTTGAATTGGCAAATGATATTTGGAAGCCCATAGAGGGCTATGGTGAAAAAGGAAATATCTTCCGTTCAAAACTCGAAAGAAGTTTTCTGAGAAACTGCTCTGTGTTCTGTGAATTCATCTCACAGAGTTACATCTTTCCCTTCAAGAAGCCTTTCGCTAAGGCTGTTCTTGTGGAATTGGGAAAGGGATATTTGGAAGCCAATAGAGGGCTATGGTGAAAAAGGAAATATCTTCCGTTCAAAACTGGAAAGAAGCTTTCTGAGAAACTGCTCGGTGTTCTGTTAATTCATCTCACAGAGTTACATCTTTCCATTCAAGAAGCCTTTCTCTGAGGCTGTTCTTGTGTAATTGGCAAAGGGATATTTGGAAGCCCATAGAGGGCTATGGTGAAAAAGAAAATATCTTCCGTTCAAAACTGGAAGGAATCTTTCTGAGAAACTGCTCTGTGTTGTGTGAATTCATCTCACAGAGTTACATCTTTCCCTTCAAGAAGCCTTTCGCTAAGGCTGTTCTTGTGGAATTGGCAAAGGGATATTTGGAAGCCCATAGAGGGCTATGGTGAAAAAGGAAATATCTTCCATTTAAAACTGGAAAGAAGCTTTCTGAGAAACTGCTCTGTGTTCTGTTAATTCATCTCACAGAGTTACATCTATCCCTTCAAGAAGCCTTTCGCTAAGGCTGTTCTTGTGGAATTGGCAAAGGGATATTTGGAAGCCCATAGAGGGCTCAGGTGATAAAGAAATATCTTCCGTTCAAAACTGGAAGGAATCTTTCTGAGAAACTGCTCTGTGTTCTGTTAATTCATCTAACAGGGTTACATCTTGCCCTTCAAGAAGTCTTTCGCTAAGGCTGTTCTTGTTGAAAGGGCAAATGATATTTGGAAGCCCATAGAGGGCTATGGTGAAAAAGGAAATATCTTCCGTTCAAAACTGGAAAGAAGCTTTCCGAGAAACTGCTCTGTGTTCTGTTAATTCATCTCACAGGGTTACATCTTGCCCTTCAAGAAGCCTTTCGCTAAGGCTGTTCTTGTGGAATTGGCAAAGGGATATATGGAAGCTCATAGAGGGCTATGGTGAAAAAGGAAATATCTTCCGTTCAAAACTCGAAAGAAGTTTTCTGAGAAACTGCTCTCTGTTCTGTTAATTCATCACACAGAGTTACATCTTTCCCTTCAAGAAGCCTTTCGCTAAGGCTGTTCTTGTGGAATTGGCAAAGGGATATTTGGAAGCCCATAGAGGTCTATGGTGAAAAAGGAAATATCTTCCGTTCAAAACTGGAAAGAAGCTTTCTGAGAAACTGCTCTGTGTTCTGTGAATTCATCTCACAGAGTTACATCTTTCCCTTCAAGAAGCCTTTCGCTAAGGCTGTTCTTGTGGAATTGGCAAAGGGATATTTGGAAGCCCATAGAGGGCTATGGTGAAAAAGGAAATATCTTCCATTTAAAACTGGAAAGAAGCTTTCTGAGAAACTGCTCTGTGTTCTGTCAATTCATCTCACAGAGTTACATCTTTCCCTTCAAGAAGCCTTTCGCTAAGACTGTTCTTGTGGAATTGGCAAAGGGATATTTGGAAGCCCATAGAGGGCTATGGTGAAAAAGGAAATATCTTCCGTGCAAAACTGGAAAGAAACTTTCTGAGAAACTGCCCTGTGTTCTGTAAATTCATCTAACAGAGTTACATCTTTCCCTTCAAGAAGCCTTTCGCTAAGGCTGTTCTTGTGGAATTGGCAAAGGGATATTTGGAAGCCCATAGAGGGCTATGGTGAAAAAGGAAATATCTTCCGTTCAAAACTGGAAAGAAGCTTTCTGAGAAACTGCTCTCTGTTCTGTTAAATCATCACACAGAGTTACATCTTTCCCTTCAAGAAGCCTTTCGCTAAGGCTGTTCTTGTGGAATTGGCAAAGGGATATTTGGAAGCCCATAGAGGGCTATGGTGAAAAAGGAAATACCTTCCGTTCAAAACTGGAAGGAATCTTTCTGAGAAACTGCTCTGTGTTCTGTTAATTCATCGCACAGAGTTACATCTTTTCCTTCAAGAAGTCTTTCGCTAAGGCTGTTCTTGTTGAATTGGCAAATGATATTTGGAAGCCCATAGAGGGCTATGGTGAAAAAGGAAATATCTTCCGTTCAAAACTCGAAAGAAGTTTTCTGAGAAACTGCTCTGTGTTCTGTGAATTCATCTCACAGAGTTACATCTTTCCCTTCAAGAAGCCTTTCGCTAAAGCTGTTCTTGTGGAATTGGGAAAGGGATATTTGGAAGCCAATAGAGGGCTATGGTGAAAAAGGAAATATCTTCCGTTCAAAACTGGAAAGAAGCTTTCTGAGAAACTGCTCTGTGTTCTGTGAATTCATCTCACAGAGTTACATCTTTCCATTCAAGAAGCCTTTCTCTGAGGCTGTTCTTGTGGAATTGGCAAAGGGATATTTGGAAGCCCATAGAGGGCTATGGTGAAAAAGGAAATATCTTCCGTTCAAAACTGCAAAGAAGCTTTCTGAGAAACTGCTCTGTGTTCTGTTAATTCATCTCACAGAGTTACATCTTTCCCTTCAAGAAGCCTTTCGCTAAGGCTGTTCTTGTGGAATTGGCAAAGGGATATTTGGAAGCCCATAGAGGGCTATGGTGGAAAAGGAAATATCTTCCGTTCAAAACTGGAAAGAAGCTTTCTGAGAAACTGCTCTGTGTTCTGTTAATTCATCTCACAGAGTTACATCTTTCCCTTCAAGAAGCCTTTCGCTAAACCTGTTCTTGTGGAATTGGCAAAGGGATATTTGGAAGCCCATAGAGGGCTATGGTGAAAAAGGAAATATCTTCCGTTCAAAACTGGAAAGAAGCTTTCTGAGAAACTGCTCTGTGTTCTGTTAATTCATCTGACAGAGTTACATCTTTCCCTTCAAGAAGCCTTTCGCTAATGCTGTTCTTGTGGAATTGTCAAAGGGATATTTGGAAGCCCATAGAGGGCTATGGTGAAAAAGAAAATATCTTCCGTTCAAAACTGGAAGGAATCTTTCTGAGAAACTGCTCTGTGTTCTGTTAATTCATCGCACAGAGTTACATTTTTTCCTTCCAGAAGTCTTTCGCTAAGGCTGTTCTTGTGGAATTGGCAAAGGGATATTTGGAAGCCCATAGAGGGCTATGGTGAAAAAGCAAATATCTTCCGTTCAAAACTGGAAGGAAGCTTTCTGAGAAACTGCTCAGTGTTCTGTTAATTCATCTCACAGGGTTACATCTTGCCCTTCAGGAAGCCTTTCGCTAAGGCTGTTCTTGTGGAATTGTTAAAGGGATATTTGGAAGCTCATAGAGGGCTATGGTGAAAAAGGAAATATCTTCCGTTCAAAACTCGAAAGAAGTTTTCTGAGAAACTGCTCTCTGTTCTGTTAATTCATCACACAGAGTTACATCTTTCCCTTCAAGAAGCCTTTCGCTAAGGCTGTTCTTGTGGAATTGGCAAAGGGATATTTGGAAGCCCATAGAGGGCTATGGTGAAAAAGGAAATAACTTCCGTTCAAAACTGGAAAGAAGCTTTCTGAGAAACTGCTCTGTGATGTGTGAATTCATCTCACAGAGTTACATCTTTCCCTTCAAGAAGCCTTTCGCTAAGGCTGTTCTTGTGGAATTGGCAAAGGGATATTTGGAAGCCCATAGAGGGCTATGGTGAAAAAGGAAATATCTTCCATTTAAAACTGGAAAGAAGCTTTCTGAGAAACTGCTCTTTGTCTGTCAATTCATCTCACAGAGTTACATCTTTCCCTTCAAGAAGCCTTTCGCTAAGTCTCTTCTGGTGGAATTGGCAAAGGGATATTTGGAAGCCCATAGAGGGCTATGGTGGAAAAGGAAATATCTTCCCTTCAAAACTGGAAAGAAGTTTTCTGAGAAACTGCTCTGTGTTCTGTTAATTCATCTCACAGAGTTACATCTTTCCCTTCAAGAAGCCTTTCGCTAAACCTGTTCTTGTGGAATTGGCAAAGGGATATTTGTAAGCCCATAGAGGGCTTCGGTGTAAAAGGAAATATCTTCCGTTCAATACTGGAAAGAAGCTTTCTGAGAAACTGCTCTGTGTTCTGTAAATTCATCTCACAGAGTTACAACTTTCCCCTCAAGAAGCCTTTCGCAAAGCTGTTCTTGTGGAATTGGAAAAGGGATATTTTGAAGCCCATGGAGGGCTATGGTGAAAAAGGAAATATCTTCCGTTCAATACTTTAAAGAAGTTTTCTGGGAAACTGCTCTGTGTTCTGTTAATTCATCTCACAGAGATACATCTTTCCCTTCAAGAAGCCTTTCTCTATGGCTGTTCTTGTGGAATTGGCAAAGGGATATTTGGAAGCCCATAGAGGGCTATGGTGAAAAAGGAAATATCTTCCGTAGAAAGCTGGAAGGAATCTTTCTGAGAAACTGCTCTGTGTTATGTTAATTCATCTCACAGGGTTACATCTTTCCCTTCAAGAAGCCTTTCGCTAAGGCAGTTCTTGTGGATTTGGGAAAGGGATATTTGGAAGCCAATAGAGGGCTATGGTGAAAAAGGAAATATCTTCCGTTCAAAACTGGAAAGAAGCTTTCTGAGAAACTGCTCTGTGTTCTGTTAATTCATCTCACAGAGTTACATCTTTCCCTTCAAGAAGCCTTTCCCTAAGGCTGTTCTTGTGAAATTGGCAAAGGGATATTTGGAAGCCCATAGAGGGCTATGGTGGAAAAGGAAATATCTTCCGTTCAAAACTGGAAAGAAGCTTTCTGAGAAACTGCTCTGTGTTCTGTTAATTCATCTCACAGAGTTACATCTTTCCCTTCAAGAAGCCTTTCGCTAAACCTGTTCTTGTGGAATTGGCAAAGGGATATTTGGAAACCCATAGAGGGCTATGGTGAAAAAGGAAATATCTTCCTTTCAAAACTGGAAAGAAGCTTTCTGAGAAACTGCTCTGTGTTCTGTTAATTCATCTCACAGGGTTACATCATGCCCTTCAAGAAGCCTTTCGCTAAGGCTGTTCTTGTGGAATTGGCAAAGGGATATATGGACGCTCATAGAGGGCTATGGTGAAAAAGGAAATATCTTCCGTTCAAAACTTGAAAGAAGTTTTCTGAGAAACTGCTCTCTGTTCTGTTAATTCATCACACAGAGTTACATCTTTCCCTTCAAGAAGCCTTTCGCTAAGGCTGTTCTTGTGGAATTGGCAAAGGGATATTTGGAAGCCCATAGAGGGCTATGGTGAAAAAGGAAATACAATGCGTTCAAAACGGGAAAGAAGTTTTCAGAGAAACTGCTCTGTGTTCTGTTAATTCATCTCAGAGAGTTACATCTTCCCATTCAACAAGCCTTTCGCTAAGGCTGTTCTTTTGGAATTGGCAAAGGGATATTTGGAAGCCCATAGTGGGCTATGGTGAAAAAGGAAATATCTTCCGTTCAAAACTGGAAAGAAGCTTACTGAGAAACTGCACTGTGTTCTGTGAATTCATCTCACAGAGTTACATCTTTCCCTTCAAGAAGCCTTTCGCTAAGGCTGTTCTTGTGGAATTGGCAAAGGGATATTTGGAAGACCATAGAGGGCTATGGTGAAAAAGGAAAAACCTTCCGTTCAAAACTGGAAAGAAGCTTTCTGAGAAACTGCTTTGTGTTCTGTTAATTCATCTCACAGAGTTACATCTTTCCCTTCAAGAAGCCTTTCGCTAAGGCTGTTCTTGTGGAATTGGCAAAGGGATATTTGGAAGCCCATAGAGGGCTATGGTGAAAAAGGAAATATCTTCCGTTCAAAACTGGAAAAAAGCTTTCTGAGAAACTGCTCTGAGTTCTGTTAATACATCTCACAGAGTTACATCTTGCCCTTCAAGAAGCCTTTCGCTAAGGCTGTTCTTGTGTAAATGGCAAAGGGATATTTGGAAGCCCATAGAAGGCTATGGTGAAAAAGGAAATATCTTCCGTTCAAAACTGGATAGAAGCTTTCTGAGAAACTGCTCTGTGTTCTGTTAATTCATCTCACAGAGTTACATCTTTCCCTTCAAGAAGCCTTTCTCTAAGGATGTTCTTGTGGAATTGGCAAAGGGATATTTGGAAGCCCATAGAGGGCTATGGTGAAAAAGGAAATATCTTCGGTTCAAAACTGGAAAGAAGCTTTCTGAGAAACTGCTCTGTGTTCTGTTAATTCATCTCACAGAGTTACATCTTTCCCTTCAAGAAGCCTTTCGCTAAGGCTGTTCTTGTGGAATTGGCAAAGGGATATTTGGAAGCCCATAGAGGGCTATGGTGGAAAAGGAAATATCTTCCGTTCAAAACTGGAAAGAAGTTTTCTGGGAAACTGCTCTGTGTTCTGTTATTTCATCTCACAGAGTTACATCTTTCCCTTCAAGAAGCCTTTCGCTAAACCTGTTCTTCTGGAATTGGCAAAGGGATATTTGGAAGCCCATAGAGGGCTACGGTGAAAAAGGAAATATCTTCCGTTCAATACTGGAAAGAAGCTTTCTGAGAAACTGCTCTGTGTTCTGTTAATTCATCTGACAGAGTTACATCTTTCCCTTCAAGAAGCCTTTCGCTAAGGCTGTTCTTGTGGAATTGGCAAAGGGATATTTGGAAGCCCATAGAGGGCTATGGTGAAAAAGGAAATATCTTACGTTCATAACTGGAAGGAATCTCTCTGAGAAACTGCTCTGTGTTCTGTTAATTCATCGCACAGAGTTACATCTTTTCCTTCAAGAAGTCTTTCGCTAAGGCTGTTTTTGTTGAATTGGCAAATGATATTTGGAAGCCCATAGAGGGCTATGGTGAAAAAGGAAATATCTTCCGTTCAAAACTCGAAAGAAGTTTTCTGAGAAAGTGCTCTGTGTTCTGTGAATTCATCTCACAGAGTTACATCTTTCCCTTCAAGAAGCCTTTCGCTAAGGCTGTTCTTGTGGAATTGGGAAAGGGATATTTGGAAGCCAATAGAGGGCTATGGTGAAAAAGGAAATATCTTCCGTTCAAAACTGGAAAGAAGCTTTCTGAGAAACTGCTCGGTGTTCTGTTAATTCATCTCACAGAGTTACATCTTTCCATTCTAGAAGCCTTTCTCTGAGGCTGTTCTTGTGTAATTGGCAAAGGGATATTTGGAAGCCCATAGAGGGCTATGGCGAAAAAGGAATTATCTTCCGTTCAAAACTGCAAAGAAGCTTTCTGAGAAACTGCTCTGTGTTCTGTTAATTCATCTCACAGAGTTACATCTTTCCCTTCACGAAGCCTTTCGCTAAGGCTGTTCTTGTGGAATTGGCAAAGGGATATTTGGAAGCCCATAGAGGGCTATGGTGAAAAAGGAAATATCTTCCGTTCAAAACTGGAAAGAAGCTTTCTGAGAAACTGCTCTGTGTTCTGTTAATTCATCTCACATGGTTACATCATGCCCTTCAAGAAGCCTTTCGCTAAGGCTGTTCTTGTGGAATTGGCAAAGGGATATATGGACGCTCATAGAGGGCTATGGTGAAAAAGGAAATATCTTCCGTTCAAAACACGAAAGAAGTTTTCTGAGAAACTGCTCTCTGTTCTGTTAATTCATCACACAGAGTTACATCTTTCCCTTCAAGAAGCCTTCGCTAAGGCTGTTCTTGTGGAATTGGCAAAGGGATATTTGGAAGCCCATAGAGGGCTATGGTGAAAAAGGAAATATCTTCCGTTCAAAACTGGAAAGAACCTTTCTGAGAAACTGCTCTGTGTTGTGTGAATTCATCTCACAGAGTTACATCTTTCCGTTCAAGAAGCCTTTCGCTAAGGCTGTTCTTGTGGAATTGGCAAAGGGATATTTGGAAGCCCATAGAGGGCTATGGTGAAAAAGGAAATATCTTCCATTTAAAACTGGAAAGAAGCTTTCTGAGAAACTGCTCTGTGTTCTGTCAATTCATCTCACAGAATTACATCTTTGCCTTCAAGAAGCCTTTCGCTAAGGCTGTTCTTGTGGAATTGGCAAAGGGATATTTGGAAGCCCATAGAGGGCTATGGTGAAAAAGGAAATACCTTCCGTTCAAAACTAGAAAGAAGCTTTCTGAGAAACTGCTCTGTGTTCCGTTAATTCATCTCACAGAGTTACATCATTCCCTTCAAGAAGCCTTTCGCTATGGCTGTTTTGTGGAATTGGCATAGGGATATTTGGAAACCCATAGAGGGCTATGGTGAAAAAGGAAATATCTTCCATGCAAAACTGGAAAGAAGCTTTCTGAGAAACTGCTCTGTGTTCTGTTAATTCATCTCACAGAGTTACATCTTACCCTTCAAGAAGCCTTTCGCTAAGGCTGTTCTTGTGGAATTGGCAAAGGGATATTTGGAAGCCCATAGAGGGCTATGGTGAAAAAGGAAATATCTTCCATTCAAAACTGGAAAGAAGCTGTCTGAGAAACTGCTCTGTGTTCTGTGAATTCATCTCACAGAGTTACATCTTGCCCTTCAAGAATCCTTTCGCTAAGGCTGTTCTTGTGGAATTGGCAAAGGGATATTTGGAAGCCCATAGAGGCCTATGGTGAAAAAGGAAATACCTTCCGTTCAAAACTGGAAAGAAGCTTTCTGAGAGACTGCTCTGTGTTCTGTTAATTCATCTCACAGAGTTACATCTTTCCCTTCAAGAAGCCTTTCGCTAAGGCTGTTCCTGTGGAATTGGCAAAGGGATATTTGGAAGCCCATAGAGGGCTATGGTGGAAAAGGAAATATCTTCCGTTCAAAACTGGAAAGAAGTTTTCTGAGAAACTGCTCTGTGTTCTGTTAATTGATCTCACAGTGTTACATCTTTCCCTTCAAGAAGCCTTTCGCTAAACCTCTTGTTGTGTAGTTGGCAAAGGGATATTTTGAAGCCCATAGAGGGCTACGGTGAAAAAGGAAATATCTTAAGTTCAAAACTGGAAAGAAGCTTTCTGAGAAACAGCTCTGTGTTCTGTTAATTCATCTCACAGAGTTACATCTTTCCCTTCAAGAAGCCTTTCGCTAAGGCTGTTCTTGTGGAATTCGCAAAGGGATATTTGGAAGCCCATAGAGGGCTATGGTGAAAAAGGAAATATCTTCCGTTCAAAACTGGAAAGAATCTTTCTGAGAAACTGCTCTGTGTTCTGTTAATTCATCGCACAGAGTTACATCTTTTCCTTCAAGAAGTCCTTCGCTAAGTCTGTTCTTGTTGAATTGGCAAATGATATTTGGAAGCCCATAGAGGGCTACGGTGAAAAAGGAAATATCTTCCGTTCAAAACTGGAAAGAAGCTTTCTGAGAAACTGCTCTGTGTTCTGTTAATTCATCTAACAGGGTTACATCTTTCCCTTCAAGAAGCCTTTCGCTAAGGCTGTTCTTGTTGAATTGGCAAAGGGATATATGGAAGCTCATAGAGGGCTAGGGTGAAAAAGGAAATATCTTCCGTTCAAAACTCGAAAGAAGTTTTCTGAGAAACTGCTCTCTGTTCTGTTAATTCATCACACAGAGTTACATCTTTCCCTTCAAGAAGCCTTTCGCTAAGGATGTTCTTGTGGAATTGGCAAAGGGATATTTGGAAGCCCATAGAGGGCTATGGTGAAAAAGGAAATACCTTCCGTTCAAAACTGGAAAGAAGCTTTCTGAGAAACTGCTCTGTGTTCCGTTAATTCATCTCACAGAGTTACATCTTTCCCTTGAAGAAGCCTTTCGCTAAGACTGTTCTTGTGGAATTGGCAAAGGGATATTTGGAAGCCCATAGAGGGCTATGGTGAAAAAGGAAATATCTTCCATTCAAAACTGGAAAGAAGCTTTCTGAGAAACTGCTCTGTGTTCTGTCAATTCATCTCACAGAGTTACATCTTGCCCTTCAAGAAGCCTTTCGCTAAGGCTGTTCTTGTGGAATTGGCAAAGGGATATGTGGAAGCCCATAGAGGGCTATGGTGAAAAAGGAAATATCTTCCGTTCAAAACTGGAAAGAAGCTTTCTGAGAAACTGCTCTGTGTTCTGTGAATTCATCTCACAGAGTTACATCTTTCCCTTCAAGAAGCCTTTCGCTAAGGCTGTTCTTGTGGAATTGGGAAAGGGATATTTGGAAGCCCATAGAGGGCTATGGTGAAAAAGGAAATATCTTCCGTTCAAAACTGGAAAGAAGCTTTCTGAGAAACTGCTCTGTGTTCTGTTAATTCATCTCACAGAGTTACATCTTTCCCTTCAAGAAGCCTTTCGCTAAGGCTGTTCTTGTGGAATTGGCAAAGGGATATTTGGAAGCCCATAGAGGGCTATGGTGAAAAAGGAAATATCTTCCGTGCAAAACTGGAAAGAAGCTTTCTGAGAAACTACTCTGTGTTCTGTGAATTCATCTCACAGTGTTGCATCTTTCCCTTCAAGAAGCCTTTCGCTAAGGCTGTTCTTGTGTAATTGGCAAAGGGATATTTGGACGCCCATAGAGGGCTATGGTGAAAAAGGAAATATCTTCCGTTCAAAACTGGAAAGAAGCTTTCTGAGAAACTGCTCTGTGTTCTGTTAATTCATCTCACAGAGTTACATCTTTCCCTTCAAGAAGCCTTTCGCTAAGGCTGTTCTTGTGGAATTGGCAAAGGGATATTTGGAAGCCCATAGATGGCTATGGTGAAAAAGGAAATATCTTCCGTTCAAAACTGGAAAGAAGCTTTCTGAGAAACTGCTCTGTTTTCTGTAAATTCAACTCACAGAGTTACATCTTTCCCTTCAAGATGCCTTTCGCTAAGGCTGTTCTTGTGGAATTGGCAAAGGGATATTTGGATACCCATAGAGGGCTATGGTGAAAAAGGAAATATCTTCCGTTCAAAACTGGAAAGAAGCTTTCTGAGAAACTGCTCTCTGTTCTGTTAATTCACCACACAGAGTTACATCTTTCCCTTCAAGAAGCCTTTCGCTAAAGCTGTTCTTGTGGAATTGGCAAAGGGATATTTGGAAGCCCGTAGAGGGCTATGGTGAAAAAGGAAATATCTTCCGTTCAAAACTGGAAAGAAGCTTTCTGAGAAACTGCTCTGTGTTCTGTTAATTCATCTAACAGGGTTACATCTTGCCCTTCAAGAAGCCTTTCGCTAAGGCTGTTCTTGTGGAATTGGCCAAGGGATATATGGAAACTCATAGAGGGCTATGGTGAAAAAGGAAATATCTTCCGTTCAAAACTCGAAAGAAGTTTTCTGAGAAACTGCTCTCTGTTCTGTTAATTCATCACACAGAGTTACATCTTTCCCTTCAAGAAGCCTTTCGCTAAGGCTGTTCTTGTGGAATTGGCAAAGGGATTTTGGAAGCCCATAGAGGGCTATGGTGAAAAAAGAAATATCTTCCGTTCAAAATTGGAAAGAAGATTTCTGAGAAACTGCTCTGTGTTCTGTTAATTCATTTCACAGTGTTACATCTTTCCCTTCAAGAAGCCTTTCGCTACGGCTGTTCTTGGGGAATTGGCAAAGGGATATTTGGAAGCCCATAGAGGGCTATGGTGAAAAAGGAAATATCTTCCGTTCAAAACGGGAAAGAAGCTTTCTGAGAAACTGCTCTGTGTTCTGTTAATTCATCTCACAGAGTTATATCTTTCCCTTCAAGAAGCCTTTCGCTAAGGCTGTTCTTGTGGAATTGGCAAAGGGATATTTGGAAGCCCATAGAGGGCTATGGTGGAAAAGGAAATATCTTCCGTTCAAAACTCGAAAGAAGCTTTCTGAGAAACTGCTCTGTGTTCTGTTAATTCATCTCACAGAGTTACATCTTTCCCTTCAAGAAGCCTTTCCCTAAACCTGTTCTTGTGGAATTGGCAAAGGGATATTTGGAAGCCCCTAGAGGGCTATGGTGAAAAAGGAAATATCTTCCGTTCAAAACTGGAAAGAAGCTTTCTGAGAAACTGCTCTGTGTTCTGTTAATTCATGTGACAGAGTTACATCTTTCCCTTCAAGAAGCCTTTCGCTAATGCTGTTCTTGTTGAATTGGCAAAGGGATATTTGGAAGCCCATAGAGGGCTATGGTGAAAAAGAAAATATCTTCCGTTCAAAACTGGAAGGAATCTTTCTGAGAAACTGCTCTGTGTTCTGTTAATTCATCGCACAGAGTTACATCTTTTCCTTCCAGAAGTCTTTCGCTAAGGCTGTTCTTGTGGAATTGGCAAAGGGATATTTGGAAGCCCATAGAGTGCTATGGTGAAAAAGCAAATATCTTCCGTTCAAAACTGGAAGGAAGCTTTCTGAGAAACTGCTCTGTGTTCTGTTAATTCATCTCACAGGGTTACATCTTGCCCTTCAGGAAGCCTTTCGCTAAGGCTGTTCTTGTGGAATTGTTAAAGGGATATTTGGAAGCTCATATAGGGCTATGGTGAAAAAGGAAATATCTTCCGTTCAAAACTCGAAAGAAGTTTTCTGAGAAACTGCTCTCTGTTCTGTTAATTCATCACACAGAGTTACATCTTTCCCTTCAAGAAGCCTTTCGCTAAGGCTGTTCTTGTGGAATTGGCAAAGGGATATTTGGAAGCCCATAGAGGGCTATGGTGAAAAAGGAAATAACTTCCGTTCAAAACTGGAAAGAAGCTTTCTGAGAAACTGCTCTGTGATGTGTGAATTCATCTCACAGAGTTACATCTTTCCCTTCAAGAAGCCTTTCGCTAAGGCTGTTCTTGTGGAATTGGCAAAGGGATATTTGGAAGCCCGTAGAGGGCTATGGTGAAAAAGGAAATATCTTCCGTTCAAAACTGGAAGTAATCTTTCTGAGAAACTGCTCTGTGTTCTGTTAATTCATCTCACAGAGTTACATCTTTCCCTTTTAGAAGCCTTTCGCTAATGCTGTTCTTGTGGATTTGGCAAAGGGATATTTGGAAGCCCATAGAGGGCTATGGTGAAAAAGGAATTATCTTCCGTTCAAAACTGGAAAGAAGCTTTCTGAGAAACTGCTCTGTGTTCTGTAAATTCATCTCACAGAGTTATATCTTTCCCTTCAAGAAGCCTTTCGCTAAGGCTGTTCTTGTGGAATTGGCAAAGGGATATTTGGAAGCCCATAGAGGGCTATGGTGAAAAAGCAAATACCTTCCGTTCAAAACTGGAAAGAAGCTTTCTGAGAGACTGCTCTGTGTTCTGTTAATTCATCTCACAGAGTTACATCTTTCCCTTCAAGAAGCCTTTCGCTAAGGCTGTTCTTGTGGAATTGGCAAAGGGATATTGGAAGCCCATAGAGGGCTATGGTGGAAAAGGAAATATCTTCCGTTCAAAACTGGAAAGAAGTTTTCTGAGAAACTGCTCTGTGTTCTGTTAATTCATCTCACAGTGGTACATCTTTCCCTTCAAGAAGCCTTTCGCTAAACCTCTTGTTGTGTAATTGGCAAAGGGATATTTTGAAGCTCATAGAGGGCTACGGTGAAAAAGGAAATATCTTCCGTTCAATACTGGAAAGAAGCTTTCTGAGAAACTGCTCTGTGTTCTGTTAATTCATCTGACAGAGTTACATCTTTCCCTTCAAGAAGCCTTTCGCTAAGGCTGTTCTTGTGGAATTGGCAAAGGGATATTTGGAAGCCCATAGAGGGCTATGGTGAAAAAGGAAATATCTTCCGTTCAAAACTGGAAGGAATCTTTCTGAGAAACTGCTCTGTGTTCTGTTAATTCATCGCACAGAGTTACATCTTTTCCTTCAAGAAGTCTTTCGCTAAGTCTGTTCTTGTTGAATTGGCAAATGATATTTGGAAGCCCATAGAGGGCTATGGTGAAAAAGGAAATATCTTCCGTTCAAAACTGGAAAGAAGCTTTCTGAGAAACTGCTCTGTGTTCTGTTAATTCATCTAACAGGGTTACATCTTGCCCTTCAAGAAGCCTTTCGCTAAGGCTGTTCTTGTGGAATTGGCAAAGGGATATATGGAAGCTCACAGAGGGCTACGGTGAAAAAGGAAATATCTTCCGTTCAAAACTCGAAAGAAGTTTTCTGAGAAACTGCTCTCTGTTCTGTTAATTCATCACACAGAGTTACATCTTTCCCTTCAAGAAGCCTTTCGCTAAGGCTGTTCTTGTGGAATTGGCAAAGGGATTTTGGAAGCCCATAGAGGGCTATGGTGAAAAAAGAAATATCTTTCGTTCAAAATTGGAAAGAAGCTTTCTGAGAAACTGCTCTGTGTTCTGTTAATTCATTTCACAGAGTTACATCTTTCCCTTCAAGAAGCCTTTTGCTACGGCTGTTCTTGTGGAATTGGCAAAGGGATATTTGGAAGCCCATAGAGGGCTATGGTGAAAAAGGAAATATCTTCCGTTCAAAACGGGAAAGAAGCTTTCTGAGAAACTGCTCTGTGTTCTGTTAATTCATCTCACAGAGTTACATCTTTCCCTTCAAGAAGCCTTTCGCTAAGGCTGTTCTTGTGGAATTGGCAAAGGGATATTTGGAAGCCCATAGAGGGCTATGGTGAAAAAGGAAATATCTTCCGTTCAAAACGGGAAAGAAGCTTTCTGAGAAACGGCTCTGTGTTCTGTTAATTCATCTCACAGAGTTACATCTTTCCCTTCAAGAAGTCTTTCGCTAAGTCTGTTCTTGTGGAATTGGCAAAGGGATATTTGGAAGCCCATAGAGGGCTATGGTGAAAAAGGAATTATCTTCCGTTCAAAACTGGAAGGAAGCTTTCTGAGAAACTGCTCTGTGTTCTGTTAATTCATCTCACAGGGTTACATCTTGCCCTTCAGGAAGCCTTTCGCTAAGGCTGTTCTTGTGGAATTGTTAAAGGGATATTTGGAAGCTCATATAGGGCTATGGTGAAAAAGGAAATATCTTCCGTTCAAAACTCGAAAGAAGTTTTCTGAGAAACTGCTCTCTGTTCTGTTAATTCATCACACAGAGTTACATCTTTCCCTTCAAGAAGCCTTTCGCTAAGGCTGTTCTTGTGGAATTGGCAAAGGGATATTTGGAAGCCCATAGAGGGCTATGGTGAAAAAGGAAATAACTTCCGTTCAAAACTGGAAAGAAGCTTTCTGAGAAACTGCTCTGTGATGTGTGAATTCATCTCACAGAGTTACATCTTTCCCTTCAAGAAGCCTTTCGCTAAGGCTGTTCTTGTGGAATTGGCAAAGGGATATTTGGAAGCCCGTAGAGGGCTATGGTGAAAAAGGAAATATCTTCCGTTCAAAACTGGAAGTAATCTTTCTGAGAAACTGCTCTGTGTTCTGTTAATTCATCTCACAGAGTTACATCTTTCCCTTTTAGAAGCCTTTCGCTAATGCTGTTCTTGTGGATTTGGCAAAGGGATATTTGGAAGCCCATAGAGGGCTATGGTGAAAAAGGAATTATCTTCCGTTCAAAACTGGAAAGAAGCTTTCTGAGAAACTGCTCTGTGTTCTGTAAATTCATCTCACAGAGTTATATCTTTCCCTTCAAGAAGCCTTTCGCTAAGGCTGTTCTTGTGGAATTGGCAAAGGGATATTTGGAAGCCCATAGAGGGCTATGGTGAAAAAGCAAATACCTTCCGTTCAAAACTGGAAAGAAGCTTTCTGAGAGACTGCTCTGTGTTCTGTTAATTCATCTCACAGAGTTACATCTTTCCCTTCAAGAAGCCTTTCGCTAAGGCTGTTCTTGTGGAATTGGCAAAGGGATATTGGAAGCCCATAGAGGGCTATGGTGGAAAAGGAAATATCTTCCGTTCAAAACTAGAAAGAAGTTTTCTGAGAAACTGCTCTGTGTTCTGTTAATTCATCTCACAGTGGTACATCTTTCCCTTCAAGAAGACTTTCGCTAAACCTCTTGTTGTGTAATTGGCAAAGGGATATTTTGAAGCTCATAGAGGGCTACGGTGAAAAAGGAAATATCTTCCGTTCAATACTGGAAAGAAGCTTTCTGAGAAACTGCTCTGTGTTCTGTTAATTCATCTGACAGAGTTACATCTTTCCCTTCAAGAAGCCTTTCGCTAAGGCTGTTCTTGTGGAATTGGCAAAGGGATATTTGGAAGCCCATAGAGGGCTATGGTGAAAAAGGAAATATCTTCCGTTCAAAACTGGAAGGAATCTTTCTGAGAAACTGCTCTGTGTTCTGTTAATTCATCGCACAGAGTTACATCTTTTCCTTCAAGAAGTCTTTCGCTAAGTCTGTTCTTGTTGAATTGGCAAATGATATTTGGAAGCCCATAGAGGGCTATGGTGAAAAAGGAAATATCTTCCGTTCAAAACTGGAAAGAAGCTTTCTGAGAAACTGCTCTGTGTTCTGTTAATTCATCTAACAGGGTTACATCTTGCCCTTCAAGAAGCCTTTCGCTAAGGCTGTTCTTGTGGAATTGGCAAAGGGATATATGGAAGCTCACAGAGGGCTATGGTGAAAAAGGAAATATCTTCCGTTCAAAACTCGAAAAAAGTTTTCTGAGAAACTGCTCTCTGTTCTGTTAATTCATCACACAGAGTTACATCTTTCCCTTCAAGAAGCCTTTCGCTAAGGCTGTTCTTGTGGAATTGGCAAAGGGATTTTGGAAGCCCATAGAGGGCTATGGTGGAAAAGGAAATATCTTCCGTTCAAAACTGGAAAGAAGCTTTCTGAGAAACTGCTCTGTGTTCTGTTAATTCGTCTCACAGAGTTACATCTTTCCCTTCAAGAAGCCTTTCGCTAAACCTGTTCTTGTGGAATTGGCAAAGGGATATTTGGAAGCCCATAGAGGGCTATGGTGAAAAAGGAAATATCTTCCGTTCAAAACTGGAAAGAAGCTTTCTGAGAAACTGCTCTGTGTTCTGTTAATTCATCTGACAGAGTTACATCTTTCCCTTCAAGAAGCCTTTTGCTAAGGCTGTTCTTGTGGAATTGGCAAAGGGATATTTGGAAGCCCATAGAGGGCTATGGTGAAAAAGAAAATATCTTCCGTTCAAAACTGGAAGGAATCTTTCTGAGAAACTGCTCTGTGTTCTGTTAATTCATCGCACAGAGTTACATCTTTTCCTTCCAGAAGTCTTTCGCTAAGGCTGTTCTTGTGGAATTGGCAAAGGGATATTTGGAAGCCCATAGAGGGCTATGGTGAAAAAGCAAATATCTTCCGTTCAAAACTGGAAGGAATCTTTCTGAGAAACTGCTCTGTGTTCTGTTAATTCATCTCACAGGGTTACAACTTGCCCTTCAGGAAGCCTTTCGCTAAGGCTGTTCTTGTGGAATTGTTAAAGGGATATTTGGAAGCTCATAGAGGGCTATGGTGAAAAAGGAAATATCTTCCGTTCAAAACTCGAAAGAAGTTGTCTGAGAAACTGCTCTCTGTTCTGTTAATTCATCACACAGAGTTACATCTTTCCCTTCAAGAAGCCTTTCGCTAAGGCTGTTCTTGTGGAATTGGCAAAGGGATATTTGGAAGCCCATAGAGGGCTATGGTGAAAAAGGAAATATCTTCCGTTCAAAACTGGAAAGAACCTTTCTGAGAAACTGCTCTGTGTTGTGTGAATTCATCTCACAGAGTTACATCTTTCCGTTCAAGAAGCCTTTCGCTAAGGCTGTTCTTGTGGAATTGGCAAAGGGATATTTGGAAGCCCATAGAGGGCTATGGTGAAAAAGGAAATATCTTCCATTTAAAACTGGAAAGAAGCTTTCTGAGAAACTACTCTGTGTTCTGTCAATTCATCTCACAGAGTTACATCTTTCCCTTCAAGAAGCCTTTCGCTAAGGCTGTTCTTCTGGAATTGGCAAAGGGATATTTGGAAGCCCATAGAGGGCTTTGGTGAAAAAGGAAATATCTTCCGTGCAAAACTGGAAAGAAGCTTTCTGAGAAACTGCTCTGTGTTCTGTGAATTCATCTCACAGAGTTACATCTTGCCCTTCAAGAAGCCTTTCGCTAAGGCTGTTCTTGTGGAATTGGCAAAGGGATATTTGGACGCCCCTAGATGGCTATGGTGAAAAAGGAAATATCTTCCGTTCAAAACTGGAAAGAAGCTTTCTGAGAAACTGCTCTGTGTTCTGTAAATTCATCTCACAGAGTTACAACCTTCCCCTCAAGAAGCCTTTCGCAAAGCTGTTCTTGTGGAATTGGAAAAGGGATATTTTGAAGCCCATGGAGGGCTATGGTGAAAAAGGAAATATCTTACGTTCAATATTTTAAAGAAGCTTTCTGGGAAACTGCTCTGTGTTCTGTTAACTCATCTCACAGAGTTACATCTTTCCCTTTAAGAAGCCTTTCGCTAAACCTGTTCTTGTGGAATTGGCAAAGGGATATTTGGAAGCCCATAGAGGGCTATGGTGAAAAAGGAAATATCTTCCGTTCAAAACTGGAAAGAAGCCTTCTGAGAAACTGCTCTGTGTTCTGTTAATTCATCTGACAGGGTTACATCTTTCCCTTCAAGAAGCCTTTCGCTAAGGCTGTTCTTGTGGAATTGGCAAAGGGATATTTGGAAGCCCATAGAGGGCTATGGTAAAAAGGAAATACCTTCCGTTCAAAACTGGAAAGAAGCTTTCTGAGAAACTGCTCTGTGTTCTGTTAATTCATCTCACAGAGTTACATCTATCCCTTCAAGAAGCCTTTCGCTAAGGCTGTTCTTGTGGAATTTGCAAAATGATATTTGGAAGCCCATAGAGGGCTATGGTGAAAAAGGAAATATCTTCCATTCAAAACTGGAAAGAAGCTTTCTGAGAAACTGCTCTGTGTTCTGTTAATTCATCTCACAGAGTTACATCTTGCCCTTCAAGAAGCCTTTCGCTAAGGCTGTTCTTGTGGAATTGGCAAAGGGATATTTGGAAGCCCCTAGAGGGCTATGGTGAAAAAGGAAATATCTTCCGTTCAAAACTGGAAAGAAGCTTTCTGAGAAACTGCTCTGTGTTCTGTTAATTCATCACACAGAGTTACATCTTTCCCTTCAAGAAGCCTTTCGCTAAGGCTGTTCTTGTGGAATTGGCAAAGGGATATTTGGAAGCCCATAGAGGGCTATGGTGAAAAAGGAAATATCTTCCATTCAAAACTGGAAAGAAGCTTTCTGAGAAACTGCTCTGTGTTCTGTTAATTCATCTCACAGAGTTACATCTTGCCCTTCAAGAAGCCTTTCGCTAAGGCTGTTCTTGTGGAATTGGCAAAGGGATATTTGGAAGCCCCTAGAGGGCTATGGTGAAAAAGGAAATATCTTCCGTTCAAAACTTGAAAGAAGCTTTCTGAGAAACTACTCTGAGTTCTGTTAATTCATCTCACAGAGTTACATCTTTCCACTCAAGAAGCCTTTCGCTAAGGCTGTTCTTGTGAAATTGGTAAAGGGATATTTGGAAGCCCATAGAGGGCTATGGTGAAAAAGGAAATATCTTCCGTTCAAAACTGGAAAGAAGTTTTCTGAGAAACTGCTCTCTGTTCTCTTAATTCATCACACAGAGTTACATCTTTCCCTTCAAGAAGCCTTTCGCTATGGCTGTTCTTGTGGAATTGGCAAAGGGATATTTGGAAGCCCATAGAGGGCTATGGTGAAAAAGGAAATATCTTCCGTTCAAAACTGGAAAGAAGCTCTCTGAGAAACTGCTCTGTGTTCTGTGAATTGATCTCACAGAGTTACATCTTTCCCTTCAAGAAGCCTTTCGCTAAGGCTGTTCTTTTGCAATTGGCAAAGGGATATTTGGAAGCCCATAGAGGGCTATGGTGAAAAAGGAAATATCTTCCATTTAAAACTGGAAAGAAGCTTTCTGAGAAACTGCTCTGTGTTCTGTCAATTCATCTCACAGAGTTACATCTTTCCCTTCAAGAAGCCTTTCGCTAAGGCTGTTCTTGTGGAATTGGCAAAGGGATATTTGGAAGCCCATAGAGGGCTATGGTGAAAAAGGAAATATCTTCCGTGCAAAACTGGAAAGAAGCTTTCTGAGAAACTACTCTGTGTTCTGTGAATTCATCTCACAGAGTTACATCTTTCCCTTCAAGAAGCTTTTCGCTAAGGCTGTTCTTGTGTAATTGGCAAAGGGATATTTGGACGCCCATAGAGGGCTATGGTGAAAAAGGAAGTATCTTCCGTGCAAAACTGGAAAGAAGTTTTCTGAGAAAATACTCTGTGTTCTGTGAATTCATCGCACAGAGTTACATCTTTTCCTTCAAGAAGTCTTTCGCTAAGGCTGTTCTTGTGGAATTGGCAAAGGGATATTTGGAAGCCCATAGAGGGCTATGGTGAAAAAGGAAATATCTTCCGTTCAAAACTGTGAAGAAGCTTTCTGAGAAACTGCTCTGCCTTCTGTTAATTCATCTCACAGGGTTACATCTTGCCCTTCAAGAAGCCTTTCGCTAAGGCTGTTCTTGTGGAATTCTTAAAGGGATATTTGGAAGCCCATAGAGGGCTATGGTGAAAAAGGAAATATCTTCCGTTCAAAACTGCAAAGAAGCTTTCTGAGAAACTGCTCTGTGTTCTGTTAATTCATCTCACAGAGTTACATCTTTCCCTTCAAGAAGCCTTTCCCTAAGGCTGTTCTTGTGAAATTGGCAAAGGGATATTTGGAAGCCCATAGAGGGCTATGGTGGAAAAGGAAATATCTTCCGTTCAAAACTGGAAAGAAGCTTTCTGAGAAACTGCTCAGTGTTCTGTTAATTCATCTCACAGAGTTACATCTTTCCCTTCAAGAAGCGTTTCGCTAAACCTGTTCTTGTGGAATTGGCAAAGGGATATTTGGAAGCCCATAGAGGGCTATGGTGAAAAAGGAAATATCTTCCGTTCAAAACTGGAAAGAAGCCTTCTGAGAAACTGCTCTGTGTTCTGTTAATTCATCTGACAGGGTTACATCTTTCCCTTCAAGAAGCCTTTCGCTAAGGCTGTTCTTGTGGAATTGGCAAAGGGATATTTGGAAGCCCATAGAGGGCTATGGTAAAAAGGAAATACCTTCCGTTCAAAACTGGAAAGAAGCTTTCTGAGAAACTGCTCTGTGTTCTGTTAATTCATCTCACAGAGTTACATCTTTCCCTTCAAGAAGCCTTTCGCTAAGGCTGTTCTTGTGGAATTTGCAAAATGATATTTGGAAGCCCATAGAGGGCTATGGTGAAAAAGGAAATATCTTCCATTCAAAACTGGAAAGAAGCTTTCTGAGAAACTGCTCTGTGTTCTGTTAATTCATCTCACAGAGTTACATCTTGCCCTTCAAGAAGCCTTTCGCTAAGGCTGTTCTTGTGGAATTGGCAAAGGGATATTTGGAAGCCCCTAGAGGGCTATGGTGAAAAAGGAAATATCTTCCGTTCAAAACTGGAAAGAAGCTTTCTGAGAAACTGCTCTGTGTTCTGTTAATTCATCACACAGAGTTACATCTTTCCCTTCAAGAATCCTTTCGCTAAGGCTGTTCTTGTGGAATTTGCAAAGGGATATTTGGAAGCCCATAGAGGGCTATGGTGAAAAAAGAAATATCTTCCGTTCAAAACTGGAAAGAAGCTTTCTGAGAAACTCCTCTGTGTTCTGTTAATTCATCTCACAGAGTTACATCTTTCCCTTCAAGAAGCCTTTCGCTAAGGCTGTTCTTGTGGAATTGGCAAAGGGATATTTGGAAGCCCATAGAGGGCTATGGTGAAAAAGGAAATATCTTCCATTCAAAACTGGAAAGAAGCTTTCTGAGAAACTGCTCTGTGTTCTGTTAATTCATCTCACAGAGTTACATCTTGCCCTTCAAGAAGCCTTTCGCTAAGGCTGTTCTTGTGGAATTGGCAAAGGGATATTTGGAAGCCCCTAGAGGGCTATGGTGAAAAAGGAAATATCTTCCGTTCAAAACTTGAAAGAAGCTTTCTGAGAAACTACTCTGAGTTCTGTTAATTCATCTCACAGAGTTACATCTTTCCACTCAAGAAGCCTTTCGCTAAGGCTGTTCTTGTGAAATTGGTAAAGGGATATTTGGAAGCCCATAGAGGGCTATGGTGAAAAAGGAAATATCTTCCATTTAAAACTGGAAAGAAGCTTTCTGAGAAACTGCTCTGTGTTCTGTCAATTCATCTCACAGAGTTACATCTTTCCCTTCAAGAAGCCTTTCGCTAAGGCTGTTCTTGTGGAATTGGCAAAGGGATATTTGGAAGCCCATAGAGGGCTATGGTGAAAAAGGAAATATCTTCCGTGCAAAACTGGAAAGAAGCTTTCTGAGAAACTACTCTGTGTTCTGTGAATTCATCTCACAGAGTTACATCTTTCCCTTCAAGAAGCTTTTCGCTAAGGCTGTTCTTGTGTAATTGGCAAAGGGATATTTGGACGCCCATAGAGGGCTATGGTGAAAAAGGAAGTATCTTCCGTGCAAAACTGGAAAGAAGTTTTCTGAGAAACTACTCTGTGTTCTGTGAATTCATCGCACAGAGTTACATCTTTTCCTTCAAGAAGTCTTTCGCTAAGGCTGTTCTTGTGGAATTGGCTAAGGGATATTTGGAAGCCCATAGAGGGCTATGGTGAAAAAGGAAATATCTTCCGTTCAAAACTGTGAAGAAACTTTCTGAGAAACTGCTCTGTCTTCTGTTAATTCATCTCACAGGGTTACATCTTGCCCTTCAAGAAGCCTTTCGCTAAGGCTGTTCTTGTGGAATTGTTAAAGGGATATTTGGAAGCCCATAGAGGGCTATGGTGAAAAAGGAAATATCTTCCGTTCAAAACTGCAAAGAAGCTTTCTGAGAAACTGCTCTGTGTTCTGTTAATTCATCTCACAGAGTTACATCTTTCCCTTCAAGAAGCCTTTCCCTAAGGCTGTTCTTGTGAAATTGGCAAAGGGATATTTGGAAGCCCATAGAGGGCTATGGTGGAAAAGGAAATATCTTCCGTTCAAAACTGGAAAGAAGCTTTCTGAGAAACTGCTCCGTGTTCTGTTAATTCATCTCACAGAGTTACATCTTTCCCTTCAAGAAGCCTTTCGCTAAACCTGTTCTTGTGGAATTGGCAAAGGGATATTTGGAAGCCCATAGAGGGCTATGGTGAAAAAGGAAATATCTTCCGTTCAAAACTGGAAAGAATCCTTCTGAGAAACTGCTCTGTGTTCTGTTAATTCATCTGACAGAGTTACATCTTTCCCTTCAAGAAGCCTTTCGCTAAGGCTGTTCTTGTGGAATTGGCAAAGGGATATTTGGAAGCCCATAGAGGGCTATGGTGAAAAAGGAAATACCTTCCGTTCAAAACTGGAAAGAAGCTTTCTGAGAAACTGCTCTGTGTTCTGTTAATTCATCTCACAGAGTTACATCTTTCCCTTCAAGAATCCTTTCGCTAAGGCTGTTCTTGTGGAATTGGCAAAGGGATATTTGGAAGCCCATAGAGGGCTATGGTGAAAAAGTAAATATCTTCCATTCAAAACTGGAAAGAAGCTTTCTGAGAAACTGCTCTGTGTTCTGTTAATTCATCTCACAGAGTTACATCTTTCCCTTCAAGAAGCCTTTCGCTAAGGCTGTTCTTGTGGAATTGGCAAAGGGATATTTGGAAGCCCTTAGAGGGCTATGGTGAAAAAGGAAATATCTTCCGTTCAAAACTGGAAAGAAGCTTTCTGAGAAACTGCTCTGTGTTCTGTTAATTCATCACACAGAGTTACATCTTTTCCTTCAAGAAGCCTTTCGCTAAGGCTGTTCTTGTGGAATTGGCAAAGGGATATTTGGAAGCCCCTAGAGGGCTATGGTGAAAAAGGAAATATCTTCCGTTCAAAACTTGAAAGAAGCTTTCTGAGAAACTACTCTGAGTTCTGTTAATTCTTCTCACAGAGTTACATGTTTCCACTCAAGAAGCCTTTCGCTAAGGCTGTTCTTGTGAAATTGGTAAAGGGATATTTGGAAGCCCATAGAGGGCTATGGTGAAAAAGGAAATATCTTCCGTTCAAAACTGGAAAGAAGTTTTCTGAGAAACTGCTCTCTGTTCTCTTAATTCATCACACAGAGTTACATCTTTCCCTTCAAGAAGCCTTTCGCTAAGGCTGTTCTTGTGGAATTGGCAAAGGGATATTTGGAAGCCCATAGAGGGCTATGGTGAAAAAGGAAATATCTTCCGTTCAAAACTGGAAAGAAGCTCTCTGAGAAACTGCTCTGTGTTCTGTGAATTGATCTCACAGAGTTACATCTTTCCCTTCAAGAAGCCTTTCGCTAAGGCTGTTCTTTTGCAATTGGCAAAGGGATATTTGGAAGCCCATAGAGGGCTATGGTGAAAAAGGAAATATCTTCCATTTAAAACTGGAAAGAAGCTTTCTGAGAAACTGCTCTGTGTTCTGTCAATTCATCTCACAGAGTTACATCTTTCCCTTCAAGAAGCCTTTCGCTAAGGCTGTTCTTGTGGAATTGGCAAAGGGATATTTGGAAGCCCATAGAGGGCTATGGTGAAAAAGGAAATATCTTCGTGCAAAACTGGAAAGAAGCTTTCTGAGAAACTACTCTGTGTTCTGTGAATTCATCTCACAGAGTTACATCTTTCCCTTCAAGAAGCTTTTCGCTAAGGCTGTTCTTGTGTAATTGGCAAAGGGATATTTGGACGCCCATAGAGGGCTATGGTGAAAAAGGAAGTATCTTCCGTGCAAAACTGGAAAGAAGTTTTCTGAGAAACTACTCTGTGTTCTGTGAATTCATCGCACAGAGTTACATCTTTTCCTTCAAGAAGTCTTTCGCTAAGGCTGTTCTTGTGGAATTGGCAAAGGGATATTTGGAAGCCCATAGAGGGCTATGGTGAAAAAGGAAATATCTTCCGTTCAAAACTGTGAAGAAGCTTTCTGAGAAACTGCTCTGTCTTCTGTTAATTCATCTCACAGGGTTACATCTTGCCCTTCAAGAAGCCTTTCGCTAAGGCTGTTCTTGTGGAATTGTTAAAGGGATATTTGGAAGCCCATAGAGGGCTATGGTGAAAAAGGAAATATCTTCCGTTCAAAACTGCAAAGAAGCTTTCTGAGAAACTGCTCTGTGTTCTGTTAATTCATCTCACAGAGTTACATCTTTCCCTTCAAGAAGCCTTTCCCTAAGGCTGTTCTTGTGAAATTGGCAAAGGGATATTTGGAAGCCCATAGAGGGCTATGGTGGAAAAGGAAATATCTTCCGTTCAAAACTGGAAAGAAGCTTTCTGAGAAACTGCTCTGTGTTCTGTTAATTCATCTCACAGAGTTACATCTTTCCCTTCAAGAAGCCTTTCGCTAAACCTGTTCTTGTGGAATTGGCAAAGGGATATTTGGAAGCCCCTAGAGGGCTATGGTGAAAAAGGAAATATCTTCCGTTCAAAACTGGAAAGAATCCTTCTGAGAAACTGCTCTGTGTTCTGTTAATTCATCTGACAGAGTTACATCTTTCCCTTCAAGAAGCCTTTCGCTAAGGCTGTTCTTGTGGAATTGGCAAAGGGATATTTGGAAGCCCATAGAGGGCTATGGTGAAAAAGGAAATACCTTCCGTTCAAAACTGGAAAGAAGCTTTCTGAGAAACTGCTCTGTGTTCTGTTAATTCATCTCACAGAGTTACATCTTTCCCTTCAAGAATCCTTTCGCTAAGGCTGTTCTTGTGGAATTGGCAAAGGGATATTTGGAAGCCCATAGAGGGCTATGGTGAAAAAGGAATTATCTTCCGTTCAAAACTGGAAGGAAGCTTTCTGAGAAACTGCTCTGTGTTCTGTTAATTCATCTCACAGGGTTACATCTTGCCCTTCAGGAAGCCTTTCGCTAAGGCTGTTCTTGTGGAATTGTTAAAGGGATATTTGGAAGCTCATATAGGGCTATGGTGAAAAAGGAAATATCTTCCGTTCAAAACTCGAAAGAAGTTTTCTGAGAAACTGCTCTCTGTTCTGTTAATTCATCACACAGAGTTACATCTTTCCCTTCAAGAAGCCTTTCGCTAAGGCTGTTCTTGTGGAATTGGCAAAGGGATATTTGGAAGCCCATAGAGGGCTATGGTGAAAAAGGAAATAACTTCCGTTCAAAACTGGAAAGAAGCTTTCTGAGAAACTGCTCTGTGATGTGTGAATTCATCTCACAGAGTTACATCTTTCCCTTCAAGAAGCCTTTCGCTAAGGCTGTTCTTGTGGAATTGGCAAAGGGATATTTGGAAGCCCGTAGAGGGCTATGGTGAAAAAGGAAATATCTTCCGTTCAAAACTGGAAGTAATCTTTCTGAGAAACTGCTCTGTGTTCTGTTAATTCATCTCACAGAGTTACATCTTTCCCTTTTAGAAGCCTTTCGCTAATGCTGTTCTTGTGGATTTGGCAAAGGGATATTTGGAAGCCCATAGAGGGCTATGGTGAAAAAGGAATTATCTTCCGTTCAAAACTGGAAAGAAGCTTTCTGAGAAACTGCTCTGTGTTCTGTAAATTCATCTCACAGAGTTATATCTTTCCCTTCAAGAAGCCTTTCGCTAAGGCTGTTCTTGTGGAATTGGCAAAGGGATATTTGGAAGCCCATAGAGGGCTATGGTGAAAAAGCAAATACCTTCCGTTCAAAACTGGAAAGAAGCTTTCTGAGAGACTGCTCTGTGTTCTGTTAATTCATCTCACAGAGTTACATCTTTCCCTTCAAGAAGCCTTTCGCTAAGGCTGTTCTTGTGGAATTGGCAAAGGGATATTGGAAGCCCATAGAGGGCTATGGTGGAAAAGGAAATATCTTCCGTTCAAAACTGGAAAGAAGTTTTCTGAGAAACTGCTCTGTGTTCTGTTAATTCATCTCACAGTGGTACATCTTTCCCTTCAAGAAGACTTTCGCTAAACCTCTTGTTGTGTAATTGGCAAAGGGATATTTTGAAGCTCATAGAGGGCTACGGTGAAAAAGGAAATATCTTCCGTTCAATACTGGAAAGAAGCTTTCTGAGAAACTGCTCTGTGTTCTGTTAATTCATCTGACAGAGTTACATCTTTCCCTTCAAGAAGCCTTTCGCTAAGGCTGTTCTTGTGGAATTGGCAAAGGGATATTTGGAAGCCCATAGAGGGCTATGGTGAAAAAGGAAATATCTTCCGTTCAAAACTGGAAGGAATCTTTCTGAGAAACTGCTCTGTGTTCTGTTAATTCATCGCACAGAGTTACATCTTTTCCTTCAAGAAGTCTTTCGCTAAGTCTGTTCTTGTTGAATTGGCAAATGATATTTGGAAGCCCATAGAGGGCTATGGTGAAAAAGGAAATATCTTCCGTTCAAAACTGGAAAGAAGCTTTCTGAGAAACTGCTCTGTGTTCTGTTAATTCATCTAACAGGGTTACATCTTGCCCTTCAAGAAGCCTTTCGCTAAGGCTGTTCTTGTGGAATTGGCAAAAGGATATATGGAAGCTCACAGAGGGCTATGGTAAAAAAGGAAATATCTTCCGTTCAAAACTCGAAAGAAGTTTTCTGAGAAACTGCTCTCTGTTCTGTTAATTCATCACACAGAGTTACATCTTTCCCTTCCAGAAGCCTTTCGCTAAGGCTGTTCTTGTGGAATTGGCAAAGGGATTTTGGAAGCCCATAGAGGGCTATGGTGGAAAATGAAATATCTTCCGTTCAAAACTGGAAAGAAGCTTTCTGAGAAACTGCTCTGTGTTCTGTTAATTCGTCTCACAGAGTTACATCTTTCCCTTCAAGAAGCCTTTCGCTAAACCTGTTCTTGTGGAATTGGCAAAGGGATATTTGGAAGCCCATAGAGGGCTATGGTGAAAAAGGAAATATCTTCCGTTCAAAACTGGAAAGAAGCTTTCTGAGAAACTGCTCTGTGTTCTGTTAATTCATCTGACAGAGTTACATCTTTCCCTTCAAGAAGCCTTTTGCTAAGGCTGTTCTTGTGGAATTGGCAAAGGGATATTTGGAAGCCCATAGAGGGCTATGGTGAAAAAGAAAATATCTTCCGTTCAAAACTGGAAGGAATCTTTCTGAGAAACTGCTCTGTGTTCTGTTAATTCATCGCACAGAGTTACATCTTTTCCTTCCAGAAGTCTTTCGCTAAGGCTGTTCTTGTGGAATTGGCAAAGGGATATTTGGAAGCCCATAGAGGGCTATGGTGAAAAAGCAAATATCTTCCGTTCAAAACTGGAAGGAAGCTTTCTGAGAAACTGCTCTGTGTTCTGTTAATTCATCTCACAGGGTTACAACTTGCCCTTCAGGAAGCCTTTCGCTAAGGCTGTTCTTGTGGAATTGTTAAAGGGATATTTGGAAGCTCATAGAGGGCTATGGTGAAAAAGGAAATATCTTCCGTTCAAAACTCGAAAGAAGTTGTCTGAGAAACTGCTCTCTGTTCTGTTAATTCATCACACAGAGTTACATCTTTCCCTTCAAGAAGCCTTTCGCTAAGGCTGTTCTTGTGGAATTGGCAAAGGGATATTTGGAAGCCCATAGAGGGCTATGGTGAAAAAGGAAATATCTTCCGTTCAAAACTGGAAAGAACCTTTCTGAGAAACTGCTCTGTGTTGTGTGAATTCATCTCACAGAGTTACATCTTTCCCTTCAAGAAGCCTTTCGCTAAGGCTGTTCTTGTGGAATTGGCAAAGGGATATTTGGAAGCCCATAGAGGGCTATGGTGAAAAAGGAAATATCTTCCATTTAAAACTGGAAAGAAGCTTTCTGAGAAACTGCTCTGTGTTCTGTCAATTCATCTCACAGAGTTACATCTTTCCCTTCAAGAAGCCTTTCGCTAAGGCTGTTCTTCTGGAATTGGCAAAGGGATATTTGGAAGCCCATAGAGGGCTTTGGTGAAAAAGGAAATATCTTCCGTGCAAAACTGGAAAGAAGCTTTCTGAGAAACTGCTCTGTGTTCTGTGAATTCATCTCACAGAGTTACATCTTGCCCTTCAAGAAGCCTTTCGCTAAGGCTGTTCTTGTGGAATTGGCAAAGGGATATTTGGACGCCCCTAGATGGCTATGGTGAAAAAGGAAATATCTTCCGTTCAAAACTGGAAAGAAGCTTTCTGAGAAACTGCTCTGTGTTCTGTAAATTCATCTCACAGAGTTACAACTTTCCCCTCAAGAAGCCTTTCGCAAAGCTGTTCTTGTGGTATTGGAAAAGGGATATTTTGAAGCCCATGGAGGGCTATGGTGAAAAAGGAAATATCTTACGTTCAATATTTTAAAGAAGCTTTCTGGGAAACTGCTCTGTGTTCTGTTAACTCATCTCACAGAGATACATCTTTCCCTTCAAGAAGCCTTTCTCTATGGCTGTTCTTGTGGAATTGGCAAAGGGATATTTGGAAGCCCATAGAGGGCTATGGTGAAAAAGGAAATATCTTCCGTACAAAACTGGAAGGAATCTTTCTGAGAAACTGCTCTGTGTTATGTTAATTCATCTCACAGGGTTACATCTTTCCCTTCAAGAAGCCTTTCGCTAAGGCTGTTCTTGTGGAATTGGCAAAGGGATATTTGGAAGCCCATAGAGGGCTATGGTGAAAAAGGAAATATCTTCCGTTCAAAACTGGAAAGAAGATTTCTGAGAAACTGCTCTTTGTTCTGTGAATTCATCTCACCGAGTTACATCTTTCCCTTCAAGAAGCCTTTCGCTAAGGCTGTTCTTGTGGAATTGGCAAAGGGATATTTGGAAGCCCGTAGAGGGCTATGGTGAAAAAGGAAATATCTTCCGTTCAAAACTGGAAAGAAGCTTTCTGAGAAACTGCTCTGTGTTCTGTGAATTCATCTCACAGAGTTACATCTTTCCCTTCAAGAAGCCTTTCGCTAAGGCTGTTCTTGTGGAATTGGCAAAGGGATATTTGGAAGCCCATAGAGGGCTATGGTGAAAAAGGAAATATCTTCCGTTCAAAACTGGAAAGAAGCCTTCTGAGAAACTGCTCTGTGTTCTGTTAATTCATCAGACAGGGTTACATCTTTCCCTTCAAGAAGCCTTTCGCTAAGGCTGTTCTTGTGGAATTGGCAAAGGGATATTTGGAAGCCCATAGAGGGCTATGGTAAAAAGGAAATACCTTCCGTTCAAAACTGGAAAGAAGCTTTCTGAGAAACTGCTCTGTGTTCTGTTAATTCATCTCACAGAGTTACATCTTTCCCTTCAAGAAGCCTTTCGCTAAGGATGTTCTTGTGGAATTTGCAAAATGATATTTGGAAGCCCATAGAGGGCTATGGTGAAAAAGGAAATATCTTCCATTCAAAACTGGAAAGAAGCTTTCTGAGAAACTGCTCTGTGTTCTGTTAATTCATCTCACAGAGTTACATCTTGCCCTTCAAGAAGCCTTTCGCTAAGGCTGTTCTTGTGGAATTGGCAAAGGGATATTTGGAAGCCCCTAGAGGGCTATGGTGAAAAAGGAAATATCTTCCGTTCAAAACTGGAAAGAAGCTTTCTGAGAAACTGCTCTGTGTTCTGTTAATTCATCACACAGAGTTACATCTTTCCCTTCAAGAAGCCTTTCGCTAAGGCTGTTCTTGTGGAATTTGCAAAGGGATATTTGGAAGCCCATAGAGGGCTATGGTGAAAAAAGAAATATCTTCCGTTCAAAACTGGAAAGAAGCTTTCTGAGAAACTCCTCTCTGTTCTGTTAATTCATCTCACAGAGTTACATCTTTCCCTTCAAGAAGCCTTTCGCTAAGGCTGTTCTTGTGGAATTGGCAAAGGGATATTTGGAAGCCCATAGAGGGCTATGGTGAAAAAGGAAATATCTTCCATTCAAAACTGGAAAGAAGCTTTCTGAGAAACTGCTCTGTGTTCTGTTAATTCATCTCACAGAGTTACATCTTGCCCTTCAAGAAGCCTTTCGCTAAGGCTGTTCTTGTGGAATTGTTAAAGGGATATTTGGAAGCCCATAGAGGGCTATGGTGAAAAAGGAAATATCTTCCGTTCAAAACTGCAAAGAAGCTTTCTGAGAAACTGCTCTGTGTTCTGTTAATTCATCTCACAGAGTTACATCTTTCCCTTCAAGAAGCCTTTCCCTAAGGCTGTTCTTGTGAAATTGGCAAAGGGATATTTGGAAGCCCATAGAGGGCTATGGTGGAAAAGGAAATATCTTCCGTTCAAAACTGGAAAGAAGCTTTCTGAGAAACTGCTCTGTGTTCTGTTAATTCATCTCACAGAGTTACATCTTTCCCTTCAAGAAGCCTTTCGCTAAACCTGTTCTTGTGGAATTGGCAAAGGGATATTTGGAAGCCCCTAGAGGGCTATGGTGAAAAAGGAAATATCTTCCGTTCAAAACTGGAAAGAATCCTTCTGAGAAACTGCTCTGTGTTCTGTTAATTCATCTGACAGAGTTACATCTTTCCCTTCAAGAAGCCTTTCGCTAAGGCTGTTCTTGTGGAATTGGCAAAGGGATATTTGGAAGCCCATAGAGGGCTATGGTGAAAAAGGAAATACCTTCCGTTCAAAACTGGAAAGAAGCTTTCTGAGAAACTGCTCTGTGTTCTGTTAATTCATCTCACAGAGTTACATCTTTCCCTTCAAGAATCCTTTCGCTAAGGCTGTTCTTGTGGAATTGGCAAAGGGATATTTGGAAGCCCATAGAGGGCTATGGTGAAAAAGGAATTATCTTCCGTTCAAAACTGGAAGGAAGCTTTCTGAGAAACTGCTCTGTGTTCTGTTAATTCATCTCACAGGGTTACATCTTGCCCTTCAGGAAGCCTTTCGCTAAGGCTGTTCTTGTGGAATTGTTAAAGGGATATTTGGAAGCTCATATAGGGCTATGGTGAAAAAGGAAATATCTTCCGTTCAAAACTCGAAAGAAGTTTTCTGAGAAACTGCTCTCTGTTCTGTTAATTCATCACACAGAGTTACATCTTTCCCTTCAAGAAGCCTTTCGCTAAGGCTGTTCTTGTGGAATTGGCAAAGGGATATTTGGAAGCCCATAGAGGGCTATGGTGAAAAAGGAAATAACTTCCGTTCAAAACTGGAAAGAAGCTTTCTGAGAAACTGCTCTGTGATGTGTGAATTCATCTCACAGAGTTACATCTTTCCCTTCAAGAAGCCTTTCGCTAAGGCTGTTCTTGTGGAATTGGCAAAGGGATATTTGGAAGCCCGTAGAGGGCTATGGTGAAAAAGGAAATATCTTCCGTTCAAAACTGGAAGTAATCTTTCTGAGAAACTGCTCTGTGTTCTGTTAATTCATCTCACAGAGTTACATCTTTCCCTTTTAGAAGCCTTTCGCTAATGCTGTTCTTGTGGATTTGGCAAAGGGATATTTGGAAGCCCATAGAGGGCTATGGTGAAAAAGGAATTATCTTCCGTTCAAAACTGGAAAGAAGCTTTCTGAGAAACTGCTCTGTGTTCTGTAAATTCATCTCACAGAGTTATATCTTTCCCTTCAAGAAGCCTTTCGCTAAGGCTGTTCTTGTGGAATTGGCAAAGGGATATTTGGAAGCCCATAGAGGGCTATGGTGAAAAAGCAAATACCTTCCGTTCAAAACTGGAAAGAAGCTTTCTGAGAGACTGCTCTGTGTTCTGTTAATTCATCTCACAGAGTTACATCTTTCCCTTCAAGAAGCCTTTCGCTAAGGCTGTTCTTGTGGAATTGGCAAAGGGATATTGGAAGCCCATAGAGGGCTATGGTGGAAAAGGAAATATCTTCCGTTCAAAACTGGAAAGAAGTTTTCTGAGAAACTGCTCTGTGTTCTGTTAATTCATCTCACAGTGGTACATCTTTCCCTTCAAGAAGACTTTCGCTAAACCTCTTGTTGTGTAATTGGCAAAGGGATATTTTGAAGCTCATAGAGGGCTACGGTGAAAAAGGAAATATCTTCCGTTCAATACTGGAAAGAAGCTTTCTGAGAAACTGCTCTGTGTTCTGTTAATTCATCTGACAGAGTTACATCTTTCCCTTCAAGAAGCCTTTCGCTAAGGCTGTTCTTGTGGAATTGGCAAAGGGATATTTGGAAGCCCATAGAGGGCTATGGTGAAAAAGGAAATATCTTCCGTTCAAAACTGGAAAGAAGCTTTCTGAGAAACTGCTCTGTGTTCTGTTAATTCATCTCACAGAGTTACATCTTGCCCTTCAAGAAGCCTTTCGCTAAGGCTGTTCTTGTGGAATTGGCAAAGGGATATTTGGAAGCCCCTAGAGGGCTATGGTGAAAAAGGAAATATCTTCCGTTCAAAACTGGAAAGAAGCTTTCTTAGAAACTGCTCTGTGTTCTGTTAATTCATCTAACAGGGTTACATCTTGCCCTTCAAGAAGCCTTTCGCTAAGGCTGTTCTTGTGGAATTGGCAAAGGGATATATGGAAGCTCACAGAGGGCTATGGTAAAAAAGGAAATATCTTCCGTTCAAAACTCGAAAGAAGTTTTCTGAGAAACTGCTCTCTGTTCTGTTAATTCATCACACAGAGTTACATCTTTCCCTTCCAGAAGCCTTTCGCTAAGGCTGTTCTTGTGGAATTGGCAAAGGGATTTTGGAAGCCCATAGAGGGCTATGGTGGAAAATGAAATATCTTCCGTTCAAAACTGGAAAGAAGCTTTCTGAGAAACTGCTCTGTGTTCTGTTAATTCGTCTCACAGAGTTACATCTTTCCCTTCAAGAAGCCTTTCGCTAAACCTGTTCTTGTGGAATTGGCAAAGGGATATTTGGAAGCCCATAGAGGGCTATGGTGAAAAAGGAAATATCTTCCGTTCAAAACTGGAAAGAAGCTTTCTGAGAAACTGCTCTGTGTTCTGTTAATTCATCTGACAGAGTTACATCTTTCCCTTCAAGAAGCCTTTTGCTAAGGCTGTTCTTGTGGAATTGGCAAAGGGATATTTGGAAGCCCATAGAGGGCTATGGTGAAAAAGAAAATATCTTCCGTTCAAAACTGGAAGGAATCTTTCTGAGAAACTGCTCTGTGTTCTGTTAATTCATCGCACAGAGTTACATCTTTTCCTTCCAGAAGTCTTTCGCTAAGGCTGTTCTTGTGGAATTGGCAAAGGGATATTTGGAAGCCCATAGAGGGCTATGGTGAAAAAGCAAATATCTTCCGTTCAAAACTGGAAGGAAGCTTTCTGAGAAACTGCTCTGTGTTCTGTTAATTCATCTCACAGGGTTACAACTTGCCCTTCAGGAAGCCTTTCGCTAAGGCTGTTCTTGTGGAATTGTTAAAGGGATATTTGGAAGCTCATAGAGGGCTATGGTGAAAAAGGAAATATCTTCCGTTCAAAACTCGAAAGAAGTTGTCTGAGAAACTGCTCTCTGTTCTGTTAATTCATCACACAGAGTTACATCTTTCCCTTCAAGAAGCCTTTCGCTAAGGCTGTTCTTGTGGAATTGGCAAAGGGATATTTGGAAGCCCATAGAGGGCTATGGTGAAAAAGGAAATATCTTCCGTTCAAAACTGGAAAGAACCTTTCTGAGAAACTGCTCTGTGTTGTGTGAATTCATCTCACAGAGTTACATCTTTCCCTTCAAGAAGCCTTTCGCTAAGGCTGTTCTTGTGGAATTGGCAAAGGGATATTTGGAAGCCCATAGAGGGCTATGGTGAAAAAGGAAATATCTTCCATTTAAAACTGGAAAGAAGCTTTCTGAGAAACTGCTCTGTGTTCTGTCAATTCATCTCACAGAGTTACATCTTTCCCTTCAAGAAGCCTTTCGCTAAGGCTGTTCTTCTGGAATTGGCAAAGGGATATTTGGAAGCCCATAGAGGGCTTTGGTGAAAAAGGAAATATCTTCCGTGCAAAACTGGAAAGAAGCTTTCTGAGAAACTGCTCTGTGTTCTGTGAATTCATCTCACAGAGTTACATCTTGCCCTTCAAGAAGCCTTTCGCTAAGGCTGTTCTTGTGGAATTGGCAAAGGGATATTTGGACGCCCCTAGATGGCTATGGTGAAAAAGGAAATATCTTCCGTTCAAAACTGGAAAGAAGCTTTCTGAGAAACTGCTCTGTGTTCTGTAAATTCATCTCACAGAGTTACAACTTTCCCCTCAAGAAGCCTTTCGCAAAGCTGTTCTTGTGGTATTGGAAAAGGGATATTTTGAAGCCCATGGAGGGCTATGGTGAAAAAGGAAATATCTTACGTTCAATATTTTAAAGAAGCTTTCTGGGAAACTGCTCTGTGTTCTGTTAACTCATCTCACAGAGATACATCTTTCCCTTCAAGAAGCCTTTCTCTATGGCTGTTCTTGTGGAATTGGCAAAGGGATATTTGGAAGCCCATAGAGGGCTATGGTGAAAAAGGAAATATCTTCCGTACAAAACTGGAAGGAATCTTTCTGAGAAACTGCTCTGTGTTATGTTAATTCATCTCACAGGGTTACATCTTTCCCTTCAAGAAGCCTTTCGCTAAGGCTGTTCTTGTGGAATTGGCAAAGGGATATTTGGAAGCCCATAGAGGGCTATGGTGAAAAAGGAAATATCTTCCGTTCAAAACTGGAAAGAAGATTTCTGAGAAACTGCTCTTTGTTCTGTGAATTCATCTCACCGAGTTACATCTTTCCCTTCAAGAAGCCTTTCGCTAAGGCTGTTCTTGTGGAATTGGCAAAGGGATATTTGGAAGCCCGTAGAGGGCTATGGTGAAAAAGGAAATATCTTCCGTTCAAAACTGGAAAGAAGCTTTCTGAGAAACTGCTCTGTGTTCTGTGAATTCATCTCACAGAGTTACATCTTTCCCTTCAAGAAGCCTTTCGCTAAGGCTGTTCTTGTGGAATTGGCAAAGGGATATTTGGAAGCCCATAGAGGGCTATGGTGAAAAAGGAAATATCTTCCGTTCAAAACTGGAAAGAAGCCTTCTGAGAAACTGCTCTGTGTTCTGTTAATTCATCAGACAGGGTTACATCTTTCCCTTCAAGAAGCCTTTCGCTAAGGCTGTTCTTGTGGAATTGGCAAAGGGATATTTGGAAGCCCATAGAGGGCTATGGTAAAAAGGAAATACCTTCCGTTCAAAACTGGAAAGAAGCTTTCTGAGAAACTGCTCTGTGTTCTGTTAATTCATCTCACAGAGTTACATCTTTCCCTTCAAGAAGCCTTTCGCTAAGGATGTTCTTGTGGAATTTGCAAAATGATATTTGGAAGCCCATAGAGGGCTATGGTGAAAAAGGAAATATCTTCCATTCAAAACTGGAAAGAAGCTTTCTGAGAAACTGCTCTGTGTTCTGTTAATTCATCTCACAGAGTTACATCTTGCCCTTCAAGAAGCCTTTCGCTAAGGCTGTTCTTGTGGAATTGGCAAAGGGATATTTGGAAGCCCCTAGAGGGCTATGGTGAAAAAGGAAATATCTTCCGTTCAAAACTGGAAAGAAGCTTTCTGAGAAACTGCTCTGTGTTCTGTTAATTCATCACACAGAGTTACATCTTTCCCTTCAAGAAGCCTTTCGCTAAGGCTGTTCTTGTGGAATTTGCAAAGGGATATTTGGAAGCCCATAGAGGGCTATGGTGAAAAAAGAAATATCTTCCGTTCAAAACTGGAAAGAAGCTTTCTGAGAAACTCCTCTGTGTTCTGTTAATTCATCTCACAGAGTTACATCTTTCCCTTCAAGAAGCCTTTCGCTAAGGCTGTTCTTGTGGAATTGGCAAAGGGATATTTGGAAGCCCATAGAGGGCTATGGTGAAAAAGGAAATATCTTCCATTCAAAACTGGAAAGAAGCTTTCTGAGAAACTGCTCTGTGTTCTGTTAATTCATCTCACAGAGTTACATCTTGCCCTTCAAGAAGCCTTTCGCTAAGGCTGTTCTTGTGGAATTGGCAAAGGGATATTTGGAAGCCCCTAGAGGGCTATGGTGAAAAAGGAAATATCTTCCGTTCAAAACTTGAAAGAAGCTTTCTGAGAAACTACTCTGAGTTCTGTTAATTCATCTCACAGAGTTACATCTTTCCACTCAAGAAGCCTTTCGCTAAGGCTGTTCTTGTGAAATTGGTAAAGGGATATTTGGAAGCCCATAGAGGGCTATGGTGAAAAAGGAAATATCTTCCGTTCAAAACTGGAAAGAAGTTTTCTGAGAAACTGCTCTCTGTTCTCTTAATTCATCACACAGAGTTACATCTTTCCCTTCAAGAAGCCTTTCGCTAAGGCTGTTCTTGTGGAATTGGCAAAGGGATATTTGGAAGCCCATAGAGGGCTATGGTGAAAAAGGAAATATCTTCCGTTCAAAACTGGAAAGAAGCTCTCTGAGAAACTGCTCTGTGTTCTGTGAATTGATCTCACAGAGTTACATCTTTCCCTTCAAGAAGCCTTTCGCTAAGGCTGTTCTTTTGCAATTGGCAAAGGGATATTTGGAAGCCCATAGAGGGCTATGGTGAAAAAGGAAATATCTTCCATTTAAAACTGGAAAGAAGCTTTCTGAGAAACTGCTCTGTGTTCTGTCAATTCATCTCACAGAGTTACATCTTTCCCTTCAAGAAGCCTTTCGCTAAGGCTGTTCTTGTGGAATTGGCAAAGGGATATTTGGAAGCCCATAGAGGGCTATGGTGAAAAAGGAAATATCTTCCGTGCAAAACTGGAAAGAAGCTTTCTGAGAAACTACTCTGTGTTCTGTGAATTCATCTCACAGAGTTACATCTTTCCCTTCAAGAAGCTTTTCGCTAAGGCTGTTCTTGTGTAATTGGCAAAGGGATATTTGGACGCCCATAGAGGGCTATGGTGAAAAAGGAAGTATCTTCCGTGCAAAACTGGAAAGAAGTTTTCTGAGAAAATACTCTGTGTTCTGTGAATTCATCGCACAGAGTTACATCTTTTCCTTCAAGAAGTCTTTCGCTAAGGCTGTTCTTGTGGAATTGGCAAAGGGATATTTGGAAGCCCATAGAGGGCTATGGTGAAAAAGGAAATATCTTCCGTTCAAAACTGTGAAGAAGCTTTCTGAGAAACTGCTCTGTCTTCTGTTAATTCATCTCACACGGTTACATCTTGCCCTTCAAGAAGCCTTTCGCTAAGGCTGTTCTTGTGGAATTCTTAAAGGGATATTTGGAAGCCCATAGAGGGCTATGGTGAAAAAGGAAATATCTTCCGTTCAAAACTGCAAAGAAGCTTTCTGAGAAACTGCTCTGTGTTCTGTTAATTCATCTCACAGAGTTACATCTTTCCCTTCAAGAAGCCTTTCCCTAAGGCTGTTCTTGTGAAATTGGCAAAGGGATATTTGGAAGCCCATAGAGGGCTATGGTGGAAAAGGAAATATCTTCCGTTCAAAACTGGAAAGAAGCTTTCTGAGAAACTGCTCTGTGTTCTGTTAATTCATCTCACAGAGTTACATCTTTCCCTTCAAGAAGCCTTTCGCTAAACCTGTTCTTGTGGAATTGGCAAAGGGATATTTGGAAGCCCATAGAGGGCTATGGTGAAAAAGGAAATATCTTCCGTTCAAAACTGGAAAGAAGCCTTCTGTGAAACTGCTCTGTGTTCTGTTAATTCATCTGACAGGGTTACATCTTTCCCTTCAAGAAGCCTTTCGCTAAGGCTGTTCTTGTGGAATTGGCAAAGGGATATTTGGAAGCCCATAGAGGGCTATGGTAAAAAGGAAATACCTTCCGTTCAAAACTGGAAAGAAGCTTTCTGAGAAACTGCTCTGTGTTCTGTTAATTCATCTCACAGAGTTACATCTTTCCCTTCAAGAAGCCTTTCGCTAAGGCTGTTCTTGTGGAATTTGCAAAATGATATTTGGAAGCCCATAGAGGGCTATGGTGAAAAAGGAAATATCTTCCATTCAAAACTGGAAAGAAGCTTTCTGAGAAAGTGCTCTGTGTTCTGTTAATTCATCTCACAGAGTTACATCTTGCCCTTCAAGAAGCCTTTCGCTAAGGCTGTTCTTGTGGAATTGGCAAAGGGATATTTGGAAGCCCCTAGAGGGCTATGGTGAAAAAGGAAATATCTTCCGTTCAAAACTGGAAAGAAGCTTTCTGAGAAACTGCTCTGTGTTCTGTTAATTCATCACACAGAGTTACATCTTTCCCTTCAAGAAGCCTTTCGCTAAGGCTGTTCTTGTGGAATTTGCAAAGGGATATTTGGAAGCCCATAGAGGGCTACGGTGAAAAAAGAAATATCTTCCGTTCAAAACTGGAAAGAAGCTTTCTGAGAAACTCCTCTGTGTTCTGTTAATTCATCTCACAGAGTTACATCTTTCCCTTCAAGAAGCCTTTCGCTAAGGCTGTTCTTGTGGAATTGGCAAAGGGATATTTGGAAGCCCATAGAGGGCTATGGTGAAAAAGGAAATATCTTCCATTCAAAACTGGAAAGAAGCTTTCTGAGAAACTGCTCTGTGTTCTGTTAATTCATCTCACAGAGTTACATCTTGCCCTTCAAGAAGCCTTTCGCTAAGGCTGTTCTTGTGGAATTGGCAAAGGGATATTTGGAAGCCCCTAGAGGGCTATGGTGAAAAAGGAAATATCTTCCGTTCAAAACTTGAAAGAAGCTTTCTGAGAAACTACTCTGAGTTCTGTTAATTCATCTCACAGAGTTACATCTTTCCACTCAAGAAGCCTTTCGCTAAGGCTGTTCTTGTGAAATTGGTAAAGGGATATTTGGAAGCCCATAGAGGGCTATGGTGAAAAAGGAAATATCTTCCATTTAAAACTGAAAAGAAGCTTTCTGAGAAACTGCTCTGTGTTCTGTCAATTCATCTCACAGAGTTACATCTTTCCCTTCAAGAAGCCTTTCGCTAAGGCTGTTCTTGTGGAATTGGCAAAGGGATATTTGGAAGCCCATAGAGGGCTATGGTGAAAAAGGAAATATCTTCCGTGCAAAACTGGAAAGAAGCTTTCTGAGAAACTACTCTGTGTTCTGTGAATTCATCTCACAGAGTTACATCTTTCCCTTCAAGAAGCTTTTCGCTAAGGCTGTTCTTGTGTAATTGGCAAAGGGATATTTGGACGCCCATAGAGGGCTATGGTGAAAAAGGAAGTATCTTCCGTGCAAAACTGGAAAGAAGTTTTCTGAGAAACTACTCTGTGTTCTGTGAATTCATCGCACAGAGTTACATCTTTTCCTTCAAGAAGTCTTTCGCTAAGGCTGTTCTTGTGGAATTGGCAAAGGGATATTTGGAAGCCCATAGAGGGCTATGGTGAAAAAGGAAATATCTTCCGTTCAAAACTGTGAAGAAGCTTTCTGAGAAACTGCTCTGTCTTCTGTTAATTCATCTCACAGGGTTACATCTTGCCCTTCAAGAAGCCTTTCGCTAAGGCTGTTCTTGTGGAATTGTTAAAGGGATATTTGGAAGCCCATAGAGGGCTATGGTGAAAAAGGAAATATCTTCCGTTCAAAACTGCAAAGAAGCTTTCTGAGAAACTGCTCTGTGTTCGGTTAATTCATCTCACAGAGTTACATCTTTCCCTTCAAGAAGCCTTTCCCTAAGGCTGTTCTTGTGAAATTGGCAAAGGGATATTTGGAAGCCCATAGAGGGCTATGGTGGAAAAGGAAATATCTTCCGTTCAAAACTGGAAAGAAGCTTTCTGAGAAACTGCTCTGTGTTCTGTTAATTCATCTCACAGAGTTACATCTTTCCCTTCAAGAAGCCTTTCGCTAAACCTGTTCTTGTGGAATTGGCAAAGGGATATTTGGAAGCCCATAGAGGGCTATGGTGAAAAAGGAAATATCTTCCGTTCAAAACTGGAAAGAATCCTTCTGAGAAACTGCTCTGTGTTCTGTTAATTCATCTGACAGAGTTACATCTTTCCCTTCAAGAAGCCTTTCGCTAAGGCTGTTCTTGTGGAATTGGCAAAGGGATATTTGGAAGCCCATAGAGGGCTATGGTGAAAAAGGAAATACCTTCCGTTCAAAACTGGAAAGAAGCTTTCTGAGAAACTGCTCTGTGTTCTGTTAATTCATCTCACAGAGTTACATCTTTCCCTTCAAGAATCCTTTCGCTAAGGCTGTTCTTGTGGAATTGGCAAAGGGATATTTGGAAGCCCATAGAGGGCTATGGTGAAAAAGTAAATATCTTCCATTCAAAACTGGAAAGAAGCTTTCTGAGAAACTGCTCTGTGTTCTGTTAATTCATCTCACAGAGTTACATCTTGCCCTTCAAGAAGCCTTTCGCTAAGGCTGTTCTTGTGGAATTGGCAAAGGGATATTTGGAAGCCCTTACAGGGCTATGGTGAAAAAGGAAATATCTTCCGTTCAAAACTGGAAAGAAGCTTTCTGAGAAACTGCTCTGTGTTCTGTTAATTCATCACACAGAGTTACATCTTTTCCTTCAAGAAGCCTTTCGCTAAGGCTGTTCTTGTGGAATTGGCAAAGGGATATTTGGAAGCCCCTAGAGGGCTATGGTGAAAAAGGAAATATCTTCCGTTCAAAACTTGAAAGAAGCTTTCTGAGAAACTACTCTGAGTTCTGTTAATTCATCACACAGAGTTACATCTTTTCCTTCAAGAAGCCTTTCGCTAAGGCTGTTCTTGTGGAATTGGCAAAGGGATATTTGGAAGCCGATAGAGGGCTATGGTGAAAAAGGAAATATCTTCCGTTCAAAACTGGAAAGAAGCTTTCTGAGAAACTCCTCTGTGTTCTGTTAATTCATCTCACAGAGTTACATCTTTCCCTTCAAGAAGTCTTTTGCTACGGCTGTTCTTGTGGAATTGGCAAAGGGATATTTGGAAGCCCATAGAGGGCTATGGTGAAAAAGGAAATATCTTCCGTTAAAAACGGGAAAGAAGCTTTCTGAGAAACTGCTCTGTGTTCTGTTAATTCATCTCACAGAATTACATCTTTCCCTTCAAGAATCCTTTCGCTAAGGCTGTTCTTGTGGAATTGGCAAAGTGATATTTGGAAGCCCATAGAGGGCTATGGTGAAAAAGGAAATATCTTCCGTTCAAAACTGGGTAGAAGCTTTCTGTAAAACTGCTCTGTGTTCTGTTAATTCATCTCACAGAGTTACATCTTTCCCTTCAAGAAGCCTTTCGCTAAGGCTGTTCTTGTGGAATTGGCAAAGGGATATTTGGAAGCCCATAGAAGGCTATGGTGAAAAAGGAAATATCTTCCGTTCAAAACTGGGTAGAAGCTTTCTGTAAAACTGCTCTGTGTTCTGTTAATTCATCTCACAGAGTTACATCATTCACTTCAAGAAGCCTTTCGCTAAGGCTGTTCTTGTGAAATTGGCAAAGGGATATTTGGAAGCCCATAGAGGGCTATGGTGAAAAAGGAAATATCTTCCGTTCAAAACTGGAAAGAAGCTTTCTGAGAAACTGCTCTGACTTCTGTTAATTCATCTCACAGAGTTACATCTTTCCACTCAAGAAGCCTTTCGCTAAGGCTGTTCTTGTGAAATTGGCAAAGGGATATTTGGAAGCCCATACAGGGCTATGGTGAAAAAGGAAATATCTTCCGTTCAAAACTGGAAAGAAGTTTTCTGAGAAACTGCTCTCTGTTCTGTTAATTCATCACACAGAGTTACATCTTTCCCTTCAAGAAGCCTTTCGCTAAGGCTGTTCTTGTTTAATTGGCAAAGGGATATTTGGAAGCCCATAGAGGGCTACGGTGAAAAAGGAAATATCTTCCGTTCAAAACTGGAAAGAAGCTCTCTGTGAAACTGCTCTGTGTTCTGTGAATTGATCTCACAGAGTTACATCTTTCCCTTCAAGAAGCCTTTCGCTAAGGCTGTTCTTGTGGAATTGGCAAAGGGATATTTGGAAGCCCATAGAGGGCTATGGTGAAAAAGGAAATATCTTCCATTTAAAACTGGAAAGAAGCTTTCTGAGAAACTGCTCTGTGTTCTGTCAATTCATCTCACAGAGTTACATCTTTCCCTTCAAGAAGCCTTTCGCTAAGGCTGTTCTTGTGGAATTGGCAAAGGGATATTTGGAAGCCCATAGAGGGCTATGGTGAAAAAGGAAATATCTTCCGTGCAAAACTGGAAAGAAGCTTTCTGAGAAACTACTCTGTGTTCTGTGAATTCATCTCACAGTGTTGCATCTTTCCCTTCAAGAAGCCTTTCGCTAAGGCTGTTCTTGTGTAATTGGCAAAGGGATATTTGGACGCCCATAGAGGGCTATGGTGAAAAAGGAAATATCTTCCGTTCAAAACTGGAAAGAAGCTTTCTGAGAAACTGCTCTGTGTTCTGTTAATTCGTCTCAGAGAGTTACATCCTTCCCTTCAAGAAGCCTTTCGCTAAGGCTGTTCTTGTGGAATTGGCAAAGGGATATTTGGAAGCCCATAGATGGCTATGGTGAAAAAGGAAATATCTTCCGTTCAAAACTGGAAAGAAGCTTTCTGAGAAACTGCTCTGTTTTCTGTAAATTCAACTCACAGAGTTACATCTTTCCCTTCAAGAAGCCTTTCGCTAAGGCTGTTCTTGTGGAATTGGCAAAGGGATATTTGGAATCCCATAGAGGGCTATGGTGAAAAAGAAAATATCTTCCGTTCAAAACTGGAAGGAATCTTTCTGAGAAACTGCTCTCTGTTCTGTTAATTCATCGCACAGAGTTACATCTTTTCCTTCAAGAAGTCTTTCGCTAAGGCTGTTCTTGTGGAATTGGCAAAGGGATATTTGGAAGCCCATAGAGGGCTATGGTGAAAAAGGAAATATCTTCCGTTCAAAACTGTGAAGAAGCTTTCTGAGAAACTGCTCTGTGTTCTGTTAATTCATCTCACAGGGTTACATCTTGCCTTCAAGAAGCCTTTCGCTAAGGCTGTTCTTGTGGAATTGTTAAAGGGATATTTGGAAGCACATAGAGGGCTATGGTGAAAAAGGAAATATCTTCCGTTCAAAACTGCAAAGAAGCTTTCTGAGAAACTGCTCTGTGTTCTGTTAATTCATCTCACAGAGTTACATCTTTCCCTTCAAGAAGCCTTTCCCTAAGGCTGTTCTTGTGAAATTGGCAAAGGGATATTTGGAAGCCCATAGAGGGCTATGGTGGAAAAGGAAATATCTTCAGCTCAAAACTGGAAAGAAGCTTTCTGAGAAACTGCTCTGTATTCTGTTAATTCATCTCACAGAGTTACATCTTTCCCTTCAAGAAGCCTTTCGCTAAACCTGTTCTTGTGGAATTGGCAAAGGGATATTTGGAAGCCCATAGAGGGCTATGGTAAAAAAGGAAATATCTACCGTTCAAAACTGGAAAGAAGCTTTCTGAGAAACTGCTCTGTGTTCTGTTAATTCATCTCACAGGGTTACATCTTGCCCTTCAAGAAGTCTTTCGCTAAGGCTGTTCTTGTGAAATTGGCAAAGGGATATATGGACGCTCATAGAGGGCTATGGTGAAAAAGGAAATATCTTCCGTTCAAAACTCGAAAGAAGTTTTCTGAGAAACTGCTCTCTGTTCTGTTAATTCATCACACAGAGTTACATCTTTCCCTTCAAGAAGCCTTCGCTAAGGCTGTTCTTGTGGAATTGGCAAAGGGATATTTGGAAGCCCATAGAGGGCTATGTTGAAAAAGGAAATATCTTCCGTTCAAAACTGGAAAGAACCTTTCTGAGAAACTGCTCTGTGTTGTGTGAATTCATCTCACAGAGTTACATCTTTCCGTTCAAGAAGCCTTTCGCTAAGGCTGTTCTTGTGGAATTGGCAAAGGGATATTTGGAAGCCCATAGAGGGCTATGGTGAAAAAGCAAATATCTTCCATTTAAAACTGGAAAGAAGCTTTCTGAGAAACTGCTCTGTGTTCTGTCAATTCATCTCACAGAATTACATCTTTCCCTTCAAGAATCCTTTCGCTAAGGCTGTTCTTGTGGAATTGGCAAAGGGATATTTGGAAGCCCATAGAGGGCTATGGTGAAAAAGAAAATATCTTCCGTTCAAAACTGGAAAGAAGCTTTCTGAGAAACTGCTCTGTGTTCTGTTAATTCATCACACAGAGTTACATCTTTTCCTTCAAGAAGCCTTTCGCTAAGGCTGTTCTTGTGGAATTGGCAAAGGGATATTTGGAAGCCCATAGAGGGCTATGGTGAAAAAGGAAATATATTCCGTTCAAAACTGGAAAGAAGCTTTCTGAGAAACTCCTCTGTGTTCTGTTAATTCATCTCACAGAGTTACATCTTTCCCTTCAAGAAGTCTTTTGCTACGGCTGTTCTTGTGGAATTGGCAAAGGGATATTTGGAAGCCCATAGAGGGCTATGGTGAAAAAGGAAATATCTTCCGTTCAAAACGGGAAAGAAGCTTTCTGAGAAACTGCTCTGTGTTCTGTTAATTCATCTCACAGAATTACATCTTTCCCTTCAAGAATCCTTTCGCTAAGGCTGTTCTTGTGGAATTGGCAAAGGGATATTTGGAAGCCCATAGAGGGCTATGGTGAAAAAGGAAATATCTTCCGTTCAAAACTGGGTAGAAGCTTTCTGAGAAACTGCTCTGTGTTCTGTTAATTCATCTCACAGAGTTACATCTTTCCCTTCAAGAAGCCTTTCGCTAAGGCTGTTCTTGTGGAATTCGCAAAGGGATATTTGGAAGCCCATAGAAGGCTATGGTGAAAAAGGAAATATCTTCCGTTCAAAACTGGGTAGAAGCTTTCTGTAAAACTGCTCTGTGTTCTGTTAATTCATCTCACAGAGTTACATCATTCACTTCAAGAAGCCTTTCGCTAAGGCTGTTCTTGTGAAATTGGCAAAGGGATATTTGGAAGCCCATAGAGGGCTATGGTGAAAAAGGAAATATCTTCCGTTCAAAACTGGAAAGAAGCTTTCTGAGAAACTGCTCTGACTTCTGTTAATTCATCTCACAGAGTTACATCTTTCCACTCAAGAAGCCTTTCGCTAAGGCTGTTCTTGTGAAATTGGCAAAGGGATATTTGGAAGCCCATAGAGGGCTATGGTGAAAAAGGAAATATCTTCCGTTCAAAACTGGAAAGAAGTTTTCTGAGAAACTGCTCTCTGTTCTGTTAATTCATCACACAGAGTTACATCTTTCCCTTCAAGAAGCCTTTCGCTAAGGCTGTTCTTGTTTAATTGGCAAAGGGATATTTGGAAGCCCATAGAGGGCTACGGTGAAAAAGGAAATATCTTCCGTTCAAAACTGGAAAGAAGCTCTCTGTGAAACTTCTCTGTGTTCTGTGTATTGATCTCACAGAGTTACATCTTTCCCTTCAAGAAGCCTTTCGCTAAGGCTGTTCTTGTGGAATTGGCAAAGGGATATTTGGAACCCCATAGAGGGCTATGGTGAAAAAGGAAATATCTTCCATTTAAAACTGGAAAGAAGCTTTCTGAGAAACTGCTCTGTGTTCTGTCAATTCATCTCACAGAGTTACATCTTTCCCTTCAAGAAGCCTTTCGCTAAGGCTGTTCTTGTGGAATTGGCAAAGGGATATTTGGAAGCCCATAGAGGGCTATGGTGAAAAATGAAATATCTTCCGTGCAAAACTGGAAAGAAGCTTTCTGAGAAACTACTCTGTGTTCTGTGAATTCATATCACAGTGTTGCATCTTTCCCTTCAAGAACCCTTTCGCTAAGGCTGTTCTTGTGTAATTGGCAAAGGGATATTTGGACGCCCATAGAGCGCTATGGTGAAAAAGGAAATATCTTCCGTTCAAAACTGGAAAGAAGCTTTCTGAGAAACTGCTCTGTGTTCTGTTAATTCATCTCACAGAGTTACATCTTTCCCTTCAAGAAGCCTTTCGCTAAGGCTGTTCTTGTGGAATTGGCAAAGGGATATTTATAAGCCCATAGATGGCTATGGTGAAAAAGGAAATATCTTCCGTTCAAAACTGGAAAGAAGCTTTCTGAGAAACTGCTCTGTTTTCTGTAAATTCATCTCACAGAGTTACATCTTTCCCTTCAAGAAGCCTTTCGCTAAGGCTGTTCTTGTGGAATTGGCAAAGGGATATTTGGATACCCATAGAGGGCTATGGTGAAAAAGGAAATATCTTCCGTTCAAAACTGGAAAGAAGCTTTCTGAGAAACTGCTCTCTGTTCTGTTAATTCACCACACAGAGTTACATCTTTCCCTTCAAGAAGCCTTTCGCTAAGGCTGTTCTTGTGGAATTGGCAAAGGGATATTTGGAAGCCAATAGAGGGCTATGGTGAAAAAAGAAATATCTTCCGTTCAAAACTGGAAAGAAGCTTTCTGAGAAACTGCTCTGTGTTCTGTTAATTCATCTCACAGAGTTACATCTTTCCCTTCAAGAAGCCTTTCGCTAAGGCTGTTCTTGTGGAATTCGCAAAGGGATATTTGGAAGCCCATAGAAGGCTATGGTGAAAAAGGAAATATCTTCCGTTCAAAACTGGGTAGAAGCTTTCTGTAAAACTGCTCTGTGTTCTGTTAATTCATCTCACAGAGTTACATCATTCACTTCAAGAAGCCTTTCGCTAAGGCTGTTCTTGTGAAATTGGCAAAGGGATATTTGGAAGCCCATAGAGGGCTATGGTGAAAAAGGAAATATCTTCCGTTCAAAACTGGAAAGAAGCTTTCTGAGAAACTGCTCTGACTTCTGTTAATTCATCTCACAGAGTTACATCTTTCCACTCAAGAAGCCTTTCGCTAAGGCTGTTCTTGTGAAATTGGCAAAGGGATATTTGGAAGCCCATAGAGGGCTATGGTGAAAAAGGAAATATCTTCCGTTCAAAACTGGAAAGAAGTTTTCTGAGAAACTGCTCTCTGTTCTGTTAATTCATCACACAGAGTTACATCTTTCCCTTCAAGAAGCCTTTCGCTAAGGCTGTTCTTGTTTAATTGGCAAAGGGATATTTGGAAGCCCATAGAGGGCTACGGTGAAAAAGGAAATATCTTCCGTTCAAAACTGGAAAGAAGCTCTCTGTGAAACTGCTCTGTGTTCTGTGTATTGATCTCACAGAGTTACATCTTTCCCTTCAAGAAGCCTTTCGCTAAGGCTGTTCTTGTGGAATTGGCAAAGGGATATTTGGAAGCCCATAGAGGGCTATGGTGAAAAAGGAAATATCTTCCATTTAAAACTGGAAAGAAGCTTTCTGAGAAACTGCTCTGTGTTCTGTCAATTCATCTCACAGAGTTACATCTTTCCCTTCAAGAAGCCTTTCGCTAAGGCTGTTCTTGTGGAATTGGCAAAGGGATATTTGGAAGCCCATAGAGGGCTATGGTGAAAAATGAAATATCTTCCATGCAAAACTGGAAAGAAGCTTTCTGAGAAACTACTCTGTGTTCTGTGAATTCATATCACAGTGTTGCATCTTTCCCTTCAAGAAGCCTTTCGCTAAGGCTGTTCTTGTGTAATTGGCAAAGGGATATTTGGACGCCCATAGAGGGCTATGGTGAAAAAGGAAATATCTTCCGTTCAAAACTGGAAAGAAGCTTTCTGAGAAACTGCTCTGTGTTCTGTTAATTCATCTCACAGAGTTACATCTTTCCCTTCAAGAAGCCTTTCGCTAAGGCTGTTCTTGTGGAATTGGCAAAGGGATATTTATAAGCCCATAGATGGCTATGGTGAAAAAGGAAATATCTTCCGTTCAAAACTGGAAAGAAGCTTTCTGAGAAACTGCTCTGTTTTCTGTAAATTCAACTCACAGAGTTACATCTTTCCCTTCAAGAAGCCTTTCGCTAAGGCTGTTCTTGTGGAATTGGCAAAGGGATATTTGGATACCCATAGAGGGCTATGGTGAAAAAGGAAATATCTTCCGTTCAAAACTGGAAAGAAGCTTTCTGAGAAACTGCTCTCTGTTCTGTTAATTCACCACACAGAGTTACATCTTTCCCTTCAAGAAACCTTTCGCTAAGGCTGTTCTTGTGGAATTGGCAAAGGGATATTTGGAAGCCAATAGAGGGCTATGGTGAAAAAAGAAATATCTTCCGTTCAAAACTGGAAAGAAGCTTTCTGAGAAACTGCTCTGTGTTCTGTTAATTCATCTGACAGAGTTACATCTTTCCCTTCAAGAAGCCTTTCGCTAATGCTGTTCTTGTTGAATTGGCAAAGGGATATTTGGAAGCCCATAGAGGGCTATGGTGAAAAAGAAAATAGCTTCCGTTCAAAACTGGAAGGAATCTTTCTGAGAAACTGCTCTGTGTTCTGTTAATTCATCGCACAGAGTTACATCTTTTCCTTCCAGAAGTCTTTCGCTAAGGCTGTTCTTGTGGAATTGGCAAAGGGATATTTGGAAGCCCATAGAGGGCTATGGTGAAAAAGCAAATATCTTCCGTTCAAAACTGGAAGGAAGCTTTCTGAGAAACTGCTCTGTGTTCTGTTAATTCATCTCACAGGGTTACATCTTGCCCTTCAGGAAGCCTTTCGCTAAGGCTGTTCTTGTGGAATTGTTAAAGGGATATTTGGAAGCTCATATAGGGCTATGGTGAAAAAGGAAATATCTTCCGTTCAAAACTCGAAAGAAGCTTTCTGAGAAACTGCTCTGTGATGTGTGAATTCATCTCACAGAGTTACATCTTTCCCTTCAAGAAGCCTTTCGCTAAGGCTGTTCTTGTGGAATTGGCAAAGGGATATTTGGAAGCCCGTAGAGGGCTATGGTGAAAAAGGAAATAACTTCCGTTCAAAACTGGAAGTAATCTTTCTGAGAAACTGCTCTGTGTTCGGTTAATTCATCTCACAGAGTTACATATTTCCCTTTTAGAAGCCTTTCGCTAATGCTGTTCTTGTGGATTTGGCAAAGGGATATTTGGAAGCCCATAGAGGGCTATGGTGAAAAAGGAATTATCTTCCGTTCAAAACTGGAAAGAAGCTTTCTGAGAAACTGCTCTGTGTTCTGTAAATTCATCTCACAGAGTTATATCTTTCCCTTCAAGAAGCCTTTCGCTAAGGCTGTTCTTGTGGAATTGGCAAAGGGATATTTTGAAGCCCATAGAGGGCTAGGGTGAAAAAGGAAATATCTTCCGTTCAATACTGGAAAGAAGCTTTCTGAGAAACTGCTCTGTGTTCTGTTAATTCATCTGACAGAGTTACATCTTTAACTTCAAGAAGCCTTTCGCTAAGGATGTTCTTGTGGAATTGGCAAAAGGATATTTGGAAGCCCATAGAGGGCTATGGTGAAAAAGGAAATATCTTCCGTTCAAAACTGGAAGGAATCTTTCTGAGAAACTGCTCTGTGTTCTGTTAATTCATCGCACAGAGTTACATCTTTTCCTTCAAGAAGTCTTTCGCTAAGTCTGTTCTTGTTGAATTGGCAAATGATATTTGGAAGCCCATAGAGGGCTATGGTGAAAAAGGAAATATCTTCCGTTCAAAACTGGAAAGAAGCTTTCTGAGAAACTGCTCTGTGTTCTGTTAATTCATCTAACAGGGTTACATCTTGCCCTTCAAGAAGCCTTTCGCTAAGGCTGTTCTTGTGGAATTGGCAAAGGGATATATGGAAACTCATAGAGGGCTATGGTGAAAAAGGAAATATCTTCCGTTCCAAACTCGAAAGAAGTTTTCTGAGAAACTGCTCTCTGTTCTGTTAATTCATCACACAGAGTTACATCTTTCCCTTCAAGAAGCCTTTCGCTAAGGCTGTTCTTGTGGAATTGGCAAAGGGATTTTGGAAGCCCATAGAGGGCTATGGTGAAAAAAGAAATATCTTCCGTTCAAAATTGGAAAGAAGCTTTCTGAGAAACTGCTCTGTGTTCTGTTAATTCATTTCACAGAGTTACATCTTTCCCTTCAAGAAGCCTTTCGCTACGGCTGTTCTTGTGGAATTGGCAAAGGGATATTTGGAAGCCCATAGAGGGCTATGGTGAAAAAGGAAATATCTTCCGTTCAAAACGGGAAAGAAGCTTTCTGAGAAACTGCTCTGTGTTCTGTTAATTCATCTCACAGAGTTACATCTTTCCCTTCAAGAAGCCTTTCGCTAAGGCTGATCTTGTGGAATTGGCAAAGGGATATTTGGAAGCCCATAGAGGGCTATGGTGAAAAAGGAAATATCTTCCGTTCAAAACGGGAAAGAAGCTTTCTGAGAAACGGCTCTGTGTTCTGTTAATTCATCTCACAGAGTTACATCATTCCCTTCAAGAAGCCTTTCGCTAAGGCTGTTCTTGTGGAATTGGCAAAGGGATATTTGGAAGCCCATAGAGGGCTATGGTGAAAAAGGAAATACCTTCCGTTCAAAACTGGAAAGAAGCTTTCTGAGAAACTGCTCTGTGTTCTGTTAATTCATCTCACAGAGTTACATCTTTCCCTTCAAGAATCCTTTCGCTAAGGCTGTTCTTGTGGAATTGGCAAAGGGATATTTGGAAGCCCATAGAGGGCTATGGTGAAAAAGTAAATATCTTCCATTCAAAACTGGAAAGAAGCTTTCTGAGAAATTGCTCTGTGTTCTGTTAATTCATCTCACAGAGTTACATCTTGCCCTTCAAGAAGCCTTTCGCTAAGGCTGTTCTTTTGGAATTGGCAAAGGGATATTTGGAAGCCCTTAGAGGGCTATGGTGAAAAAGGAAATATCTTCCGTTCAAAACTGGAAAGAAGCTTTCTGAGAAACTGCTCTGTGTTCTGTTAATTCATCACACAGAGTTACATCTTTTCCTTCAAGAAGCCTTTCGCTAAGGCTGTTCTTGTGGAATTGGCAAAGGGATATTTGGACGCCCATAGAGGGCTATGGTGAAAAAGGAAATATCTTCCGTTCAAAACTGGAAAGAAGCTTTCTGAGAAACTGCTCTGTGTTCTGTTAATTCATCTCACAGAGTTACATCTTTCCCTTCAAGAAGCCTTTCGCTAAGGCTGTTCTTGTGGAATTGGCAAAGGGATATTTGGAAGCCCATAGATGGCTATGGTGAAAAAGGAAATATCTTCCGTTCAAAACTGGAAAGAAGCTTTCTGAGAAACTGCTCTGTTTTCTGTAAATTCAACTCACAGAGTTACATCTTTCCCTTCAAGAAGCCTTTCGCTAAGGCTGTTCTTGTGGAATTGGCAAAGGGATATTTGGATACCCATAGAGGGCTATGGTGAAAAAGGAAATATCTTCCGTTCAAAACTGGAAAGAAGCTTTCTGAGAAACTGCTCTCTGTTCTGTTAATTCACCACACAGAGTTACATCTTTCCCTTCAAGAAGCCTTTCGCTAAGGCTGTTCTTGTGGAATTGGCAAAGGGATATTTGGAACCCGTAGAGGGCTATGGTGAAAAAGGAAATATCTTCCGTTCAAAACTGGAAGTAATCTTTCTGAGAAACTGCTCTGTGTTCTGTTAATTCATCTCACAGAGTTACATCTTTCCCTTTTAGAAGCCTTTCGCTAATGCTGTTCTTGTGGATTTGGTAAAGGGATATTTGGAAGCCCATAGAGGGTATGGTGAAAAAGGAATTATCTTCCGTTCAAAACTGGAAAGAAGCTTTCTGAGAAACTGCTCTGTGTTCTGTTAATTCATCTGACAGAGTTACATCTTTCCCTTCAAGAAGCCTTTCGCTAATGCTGTTCTTGTTGAATTGGCAAAGGGATATTTGGAAGCCCATAGAGGGCTATGGTGAAAAAGAAAATATCTTCCGTTCAAAACTGGAAGGAATCTCTCTGAGAATCTGCTCTGTGTTCTGTTAATTCATCGCACAGAGTTACATCTTTTCCTTCCAGAAGTCTTTCGCTAAGGCTGTTCTTGTGGAATTGGCAAAGGGATATTTGGAAGCCCATAGAGGGCTATGGTGAAAAAGCAAATATCTTCCGTTCAAAACTGGAAGGAAGCTTTCTGAGAAACTGCTCTGTGTTCTGTTAATTCATCTCACAGGGTTACATCTTGCCCTTCAGGAAGCCTTTCGCTAAGGCTGTTCTTGTGGAATTGTTAAAGGGATATTTGGAAGCTCATATAGGGCTATGGTGAAAAAGGAAATATCTTCCGTTCAAAACTCGAAAGAAGCTTTCTGAGAAACTGCTCTGTGATGTGTGAATTCATCTCACAGAGTTACATCTTTCCCTTCAAGAAGCCTTTCGCTAAGGCTGTTCTTGTGGAATTGGCAAAGGGATATTTGGAAGCCCGTAGAGGGCTATGGTGAAAAAGGAAATATCTTCCGTTCAAAACTGGAAGTATTCTTTCTGAGAAACTGCTCTGTGTTCGGTTAATTCATCTCACAGAGTTACATCTTTCCCTTCAAGAAGCCTTTCGCTAATGCTGTTCTTGTGGATTTGGCAAAGGGATATTTGGAAGCCCATAGAGGGCTATGGTGAAAAAGGAATTATCTTCCGTTCAAAACTGGAAAGAAGCTTTCTGAGAAACTGCTCTGTGTTCTGTAAATTCATCTCACAGAGTTACATCTTTCCCTTCAAGAAGCCTTTCGCTAAACCTGTTCTTGTGGAATTGGCAAAGGGATATTTTGAAGCCCATAGAGGGCTACGGTGAAAAAGGAAATATCTTCCGTTCAATACTGGAAAGAAGCTTTCTGAGAAACTGCTCTGTGTTCTGTTAATTCATCTGACAGAGTTACATCTTTCCCTTCAAGAAGCCTTTCGCTAAGGATGTTCTTGTGGAATTGGCAAAGGGATATTTGGAAGCCCATAGAGGGCTATGGTGAATAAGGAAATATCTTCCGTTCAAAACTGGAAGGAATCTTTCTGAGAAACTGCTCTGTGTTCTGTTAATTCATCGCACAGAGTTACATCTTTTCCTTCAAGAAATCTTTCGCTAAGTCTGTTCTTGTTGAATTGGCAAATGATATTTGGAAGCCCATAGAGGGCTATGGTGAAAAAGGAAATATCTTCCGTTCAAAACTGGAAAGAAGCTTTCTGAGAAACTGCTCTGTGTTCTGTTAATTCATCTAACAGGGTTACATCTTGCCCTTCAAGAAGCCTTTCGCTAAGGCTGTTCTTGTGGAATTGGCAAAGGGATATATGGAAGCTCATAGAGGGCTATGGTGAAAAAGGAAATATCTTCCGTTCAAAACTCGAAAGAAGTTTTCTGAGAAACTGCTCTCTGTACTGTTAATTCATCTCACAGAGTTACATCTTTCCCTTCAAGAAGCCTTTCGCTAAGGCTGTTCTTGTGGAATTGGCAAAGGGATTTTGGAAGCCCATAGAGGGCTATGGTGAAAAAAGAAATATCTTCCGTTCAAAATTGGAAAGAAGCTTTCTGAGAAACTGCTCTGTGTTCTGTTAATTCATTTCACAGAGTTACATCTTTCCCTTCAAGAAGCCTTTCGCTACGGCTGTTCTTGTGGAATTGGCAAAGGGATATTTGGAAGCCCATAGAGGGCTATGGTGAAAAAGGAAATATCTTCCGTTCAAAACGGGAAAGAAGCTTTCTGAGAAACTGCTCTGTGTTCTGTTAATTCATCTCACAGAGTTACATCTTTCCCTTCAAGAAGCCTTTCGCTAAGTCTGTTCTTGTGGAATTGGCAAAGGGATATTTGGAAGCCCATAGAGGGCTATGGTGAAAAAGGAATTATCTTCCGTTCAAAACTGGAAAGAAGCTTTCTGTGAAACTGCTCTGTGTTCTGTTAATTCATCTCACAGAGTTATATCTTTCCCTTCAAGAAGCCTTTCGCTAAGGCTGTTCTTGTGGAATTGGCAAAGGGATATTTGGAAGCCCATAGAGGGCTAAGGTGAAAAAGGAAATACCTTCCGTTCAAAACTGGAAGGAAGCTTTCTGAGAGACTGCTCTGTGTTCTGTTAATTCATCTCACAGAGTTACATCTTTCCCTTCAAGAAGCCTTTCGCTAAGGCTGTTCTTGTGGAATTGGCAAAGGGATATTTGGAAGCCCATAGAGGGCTATGGTGGAAAAGGAAATATCTTCCGTTCAAAACTGGAAACAAGTTTTCTGAGAAACTGCTCTGTGTTCTGTTAATTCATCTCACAGTGTTACATCTTTCCCTTCAAGAAGCCTTTCGCTAAACCTCTTGTTGTGTAATTGGCAAAGGGATATTTTGAAGCCCATAGAGGGCTACGGTGAAAAAGGAAATATCTTCCGTTCAATACTGGAAAGAAGCTTTCTGAGAAACTGCTCTGTGTTCTGTTAATTCATCTGACAGAGTTACATCTTTCCCTTCAAGAAGCCTTTCGCTAAGGCTGTTCTTGTGGAATTGGCAAAGGGATATTTGGAAGCCCATAGAGGGCTATGGTGAAAAAGGAAATATCTTCCGTTCAAAACTGGAAGGAATCTTTCTGAGAAACTGCTCTGTGTTCTGTTAATTCATCGCACAGAGTTACATCTTTTCCTTCAAGAAGTCTTTCGCTAAGTCTGTTCTTGTTGAATTGGCAAATGATATTTGGAAGCCCATAGAGGGCTATGGTGAAAAAGGAAATATCTTCCGTTCAAAACTGGAAAGAAGCTTTCTGAGAAACTGCTCTGTGTTCTGTTAATTCATCTAACAGGGTTACATCTTGCCCTTCAAGAAGCCTTTCGCTAAGGCTGTTCTTGTGGAATTGGCAAAGGGATATATGGAAGCTCATAGAGGGCTATGGTGAAAAAGGAAATATCTTCCGTTCAAAACTCGAAAGAAGTTTTCTGAGAAACTGCTCTCTGTTCTGTTAATTCATCACACAGAGTTATATCTTTCCCTTCAAGAAGCCTTTCGCTAAGGCTGTTCTTGTGGAATTGGCAAAGTGATATTTGGAAGCCCATAGAGGGCTATGGTGAAAAAAGAAATATCTTCCGTTCAAAATTGGAAAGAAGCTTTCTGAGAAACTGCTCGGTGTTCTGTTAATTCATCTCACAGAGTTACATCTTTCCATTCAAGAAGCCTTTCTCTGAGGCTGTTCTTGTGGAATTGGCAAAGGGATATTTGGAAGCCCATAGAGGGCTATGGTGAAAAAGGAAATATCTTCCGTTCAAAACTGCAAAGAAGCTTTCTGAGAAACTGCTCTGTGTTCTGTTAATTCATCTCACAGAGTTACATCTTTCCCTTCAAGAAGCCTTTCGCTAAGGCTGTTCTTGTGGAATTGGCAAAGGGATATTTGGAAGCCCATAGAGGGCTATGGTGGAAAAGGAAATATCTTCCGTTCAAAATTGGAAAGAAGCTTTCTGAGAAACTGCTCTGTGTTCTGTTAATTCATCTCACAGAGTTACATCTTTACCTTCAAGAAGCCTTTCGCTAAACCTGTTCTTGTGGAATTGGCAAAGCGATATTTGGAAGCCCATAGAGGGCTATGGTGAAAAAGGAAATATCTTCCGTTCAAAACTGGAAAGAAGCTTTCTGAGAAACTGCTCTGTGTTCTGTCAATTCATCTCACAGAGTTACATCTTTCCCTTCAAGAAGCCTTTCGCTAAGTCTCTTCTGGTGGAATTGGCAAAGGGATATTTGGAAGCCCAAAGAGGGCTATGGTGGAAAAGGAAATATCTTCCGTTCAAAACTGGAAAGAAGTTTTCTGAGAAACTGCTCTGTGTTCTGTTAATTCATCTCACAGAGTTACATCTTTCCCTTCAAGAAGCCTTTGGCTAAACCTGTTCTTGTGGAATTGGCAAAGGGATGTTTGGAAGCCCATAGAGGGCTTCGGTGTAAAGGAAATATCTTCCGTTCAATACTGGAAAGAAGCTTTCTGAGAAAGTGCTCTGTGTTCTGTTAATTCATCTCACAGAGTTACATCTTTCCCTTCAAGAAGCCTTTCGCTAAGGCTGTTCTTGTGGAATTGGCAAAGGGATATTTGGAAGCCCATAGAGGGCTATGGTGAAAAAGGAAATATCTTCCGTTCAAAACTGGAAAGAACCTTTCTGAGAAACTGCTCTGTGTTGTGTGAATTCATCTCACAGAGTTACATCTTTCCTTTCAAGAAGCCTTTCGCTAAGGCTGTTCTTGTGGAATTGGCAAAGGGATATTTGGAAGCCCATAGAGGGCTATGGTGAAAAAGGAAATATCTTCCATTTAAAACTGGAAAGAAGCTTTCTGAGAAACTGCTCTGTGTTCTGTCAATTCATCTCACAGAGTTACATCTTTCCCTTCAAGAAGCCTTTCGCTAAGGCTGTTCTTCTGGAATTGGCAAAGGGATATTTGGAAGCCCATAGAGGGCTTTGGTGAAAAAGGAAATATCTTCCGTGCAAAACTGGAAAGAAGCTTTCTGAGAAACTGCTCTGTGTTCTGTGAATTCATCTCACAGAGTTACATCTTGCCCTTCAAGAAGCCTTTCGCTAAGGCTGTTCTTGTGGAATTGGCAAAGGGATATTTGGACGCCCCTAGATGGCTATGGTGAAAAAGGAAATATCTTCCGTTCAAAACTGGAAAGAAGCTTTCTGAGAAACTGCTCTGTGTTCTGTAAATTCATCTCATAGAGTTACAACTTTCCCCTCAAGAAGCTTTCGCAAAGCTGTTCTTGTGGAATTGGAAAAGGGATATTTTGAAGCCCATGGAGGGCTATGGTGAAAAAGGAAATATCTTACGTTCAATACTTTAAAGAAGCTTTCTGGGAAACTGCTCTGTGTTCTGTTAACTCATCTCACAGAGATACATCTTTCCCTTCAAGAAGCCTTTCTCTATGGCTGTTCTTGTGGAATTGGCAAAGGGATATTTGGAAGCCCATAGAGGGCTATGGTGAAAAAGGAAATATCTTCCGTTCAAAACTCGAAAGAAGTTTTCTGAGAAACTGCTCTCTGTTCTGTTAATTCATCACACAGAGTTACATCTTTCCCTTCAAGAAGCCTTTCGCTAAGGCTGTACTTGTGGAATTGGCAAAGTGATATTTGGAAGCCCATAGAGTGCTATGGTGAAAAAAGAAGTATCTTCCATTCAAAATTGGAAAGAAGCTTTCTGAGAAACTGCTCGGTGTTCTGTTAATTCATCTCACAGAGTTACATCTTTCCATTCAAGAAGCCTTTCTCTGAGGCTGTTCTTGTGGAATTGGCAGAGGGATATTTGGAAGCCCATAGAGGGCTATGGTGAAAAAGGAAATATCTTCCGTTCAAAACTGCAAAGAAGCTTTCTGAGAAACTGCTCTGTGTTCTGTTAATTCATCTCACAGAGTTACATCTTTCCCTTCAAGAAGCCTTTCGCTAAGGCTGTTCTTGTGGAATTGGCAAAGGGATATTTGGAAGCCCATAGAGGGCTATGGTGGAAAAGGAAATATCTTCCGTTCAAAACTGGAAAGAAGCTTTCTGAGAAACTGCTCTGTGTTCTGTTAATTCATCTCACAGAGTTACATCTTTCCCTTCAAGAAGCCTTTCGCTAAACCTGTTCTTGTGGAATTGGCAAAGCGATATTTGGAAGCCCATAGAGGGCTATGGTGAAAAAGGAAATATCTTCCGTTCAAAACTGGAAAGAAGCTTTCTGAGAAACTGCTCTGTGTTCTGTTAATTCATCTGACAGAGTTACATCTTTTCCTTCAAGAAGTCTTTCGCTAATGCTGTTCTTGTGGAATTGGCAAAGGGATATTTGGAAGCCCATAGAGGGCTATGGTGAAAAAGAAAATATCTTCCGTTCAAAACTGGAAGGAATCTTTCTGAGAAACTGCTCTGTGTTCTGTTAATTCATCGCACAGAGTTACATCTTTTCCTTCCAGAAGTCTTTCGCTAAGGCTGTTCTTGTGGAATTGGCAAAGGGATATTTGGAAGCCCATAGAGGGCTATGGTGAAAAAGCAAATATCTTCCGTTCAAAACTGGAAGGAAGCTTTCTGAGAAACTGCTCTGTGTTCTGTTAATTCATCTCACAGGGTTACAACTTGCCCTTCAGGAAGCCTTTCGCTAAGGCTGTTCTTGTGGAATTGTTAAAGGGATATTTGGAAGCTCATAGAGGGCTATGGAGAAAAAGGAAATATCTTCCGTTCAAAACTGGAAAGAAGCTCTCTGAGAAACTGCTCTGTGATGTGTGAATTCATCTCACAGAGTTACATCTTTCCCTTCAAGAAGCCTTTCGCTAAGACTGTTCTTTTGCAATTGGCAAAGGGATATTTGGAAGCCCATAGAGGTCTATGGTGAAAAAGGAAATATCTTCCATTTAAAACTGGAAAGAAGCTTTCTGAGAAACTGCTCTGTGTTCTGTCAATTCATCTCACAGAGTTACATCTTTCCCTTCAAGAAGCCTTTCGCTAAGGCTGTTCTTGTGGAATTGGCAAAGGGATATTTGGAAGCCCATAGAGGGCTATGGTGAAAAAGGAAATATCTTCCGTGCAAAACTGGAAAGAAGCTTTCTGAGAAACTACTCTGTGTTCTGTGAATTCATCTCACAGAGTTACATCTTTCCCTTCAAGAAGCCTTTCGCTAAGGCTGTTCTTGTGTAATTGGCAAAGGGATATTTGGACGCCCATAGAGGGCTATGGTGAAAAAGGAAATATCTTCCGTTCAAAACTGGAAAGAAGCTTTCTTAGAAACTGCTCTGTGTTCTGTTAATTCATCTCACAGAGTTACATCTTTCCCTTCAAGAAGCCTTTCGCTAAGGCTGTTCTTGTGCAATTGGCAAAGGGATATTTGGAAGCCCATAGATGGCTATGGTGAAAAAGGAAATATCTTCCGTTCAAAACTGGAAAGAAGCTTTCTGAGAAACTGCTCTGTTTTCTGTAAATTCAACTCACAGAGTTACATCTTTCCCTTCAAGAAGCCTTTCGCTAAGGCTGTTCTTGTGGAATTGGCAAAGGGATATTTGGAATCCCTTAGAGGGCTATGGTGAAAAAGAAAATATCTTCCGTTCAAAACTGGAAGGAATCTTTCTGAGAAACTGCTCTCTGTTCTGTTAATTCATCGCACAGAGTTACATCTTTTCCTTCAAGAAGTCTTTCGCTAAGGCTGTTCTTGTGGAATTGGCAAAGGGATATTTGGAAGCCCATAGAGGGCTATGGTGAAAAAGGAAATATCTTCCGTTCAAAACTGTGAAGAAGCTTTCTGAGAAACTGCTCTGTGTTCTGTTAATTCATCTCACAGGGTTACATCTTGCCCTTCAAGAAGCCTTTCGCTAAGGCTGTTCTTGTGGAATTGTTAAAGGGATATTTGGAAGCCCATAGAGGGCTATGGTGAAAAAGGAAATATCTTCCGTTCAAAACTGCAAAGAAGCTTTCTGAGAAACTGCTCTGTGTTCTGTTAATTCATCTCACAGAGTTACATCTTTCCCTTCAAGAAGCCTTTCGCTAAGGCTGTTCTTGTGAAATTGGCAAAGGGATATTTGGAAGCCCATAGAGGGCTATGGTGGAAAAGGAAATATCTTCCGTTCAAAACTGGAAAGAAGCTTTCTGAGAAACTGCTCTGTGTTCTGTTAATTCATCTCACAGAGTTACATCTTTCCCTTCAAGAAGCCTTTCGCTAAACCTGTTCTTGTGGAATTGGCAAAGGGATATTTGGAAGCCCATAGAGGGCTATGGTGAAAAAGGAAATATCTTCCGTTCAAAACTGGAAAGAAGCTTTCTGAGAAACTGCTCTGTGTTCTGTTAATTCATCTCACAGGGTTACATCTTGCCCTTCAAGAAGCCTTTCGCTAAGGCTGTTCTTGTGGAATTGGCAAAGGGATATATGGACGCTCATAGAGGGCTATGGTGAAAAAGGAAATATCTTCCGTTCAAAACTCGAAAGAAGTTTTCTGAGAAACTGCTCTCTGTTCTGTTAATTCATCACACAGAGTTACATCTTTCCCTTCAAGAAGCCTTCGCTAAGGCTGTTCTTGTGGAATTGGCAAAGGGATATTTGGAAGCCCATAGAGGGCTATGTTGAAGAAGGAAATATCTTCCGTTCAAAACTGGAAAGAATCTTTCTGAGAAACTGCTCTGTGTTGTGTGAATTCATCTCACAGAGTTACATCTTTCCGTTCAAGAAGCCTTTCGCTAAGGCTGTTCTTGTGGAATTGGCAAAGGGATATTTGGAAGCCCATAGAGGGCTATGGTGAAAAAGGAAATATCTTCCATTTAAAACTGGAAAGAAGCTTTCTGAGAAACTGCTCTGTGTTCTGTCAATTCATCTCACAGAATTACATCTTTCCCTTCAAGAAGCCTTTCGCTAAGGCTGTTCTTGTGGAATTGGCAAAGGGATATTTGGAAGCCCATAGAGGGCTATGGTGAAAAAGGAAATACCTTCCGTTCAAAACTGGAAAGAAGTTTTCTGAGAAACTGCTCTGTGTTCCGTTAATTCATCTCACAGAGTTACATCTTTCCCTTCAAGAAGCCTTTCGCTAAGGCTGTTCTTGTGGAATTGGCAAAGGGATATTTGGAAGCCCTTAGACGGCTATGGTGAAAAAGGAAATATCTTCCGTTCAAAACTAGAAAGAAGCTTTCTGAGAAACTGCTCTGTGTTCTGGTAATTCATCACACAGAGTTACATCTTTTCCTTCAAGAAGCCTTTCGCTAAGGCTGTTCTTGTGGAATTGGCAAAGGGATATTTGGAAGCCCATAGAGGGCTATGGTGAAAAAGGAAATATCTTCCGTTCAAAACTGGAAAGAAGCTTTCTGAGAAACTGCTCTGACTTCTGTTAATTCATCTCACAGAGTTACATCTTTCCATTCATGAAGCCTTTCGCTAATGCTGTTCTTGTGAAATTGGCAAAGGGATATTTGGAAGCCCATAGAGGGCTATGGTGAAAAAGGAAATATCTTCCGTTCAAAACTGGAAAGAAGTTTTCTGAGAAACTGCTCTCTGTTCTGTTAATTCATCACACAGAGTTACATCTTTGCCTTCAAGAAGACTTTCGCTAAGGCTGTTCTTGTTTAATTGGCAAAGGGATATTTGGAAGCCCATAGAGGGCTACGGTGAAAAAGGAAATATCTTCCGTTCAAAACTGGAAAGAAGCTCTCTGTGAAACTGCTCTGTGTTCTGTGAATTGATCTCACAGAGTTACATCTTTCCCTTCAAGAAGCCTTTCGCTAAGGCTGTTCTTGTGGAATTGGCAAAGGGATATTTGGAAGCCCATAGAGGCTATGGTGAAAAAGGAAATATCTTCCGTGCAAAACTGGAAAGAAGCTTTCTGAGAAACTACTCTGTGTTCTGTGAATTCATCTCACAGTGTTGCATCTTTCCCTTCAAGAAGCCTTTCGCTAAGGCTGTTCTTGTGTAATTGGCAAAGGGATATTTGGACGCCCATAGAGGGCTATGGTGAAAAAGGAAATATCTTCCGTTCAAAACTGGAAAGAAGCTTTCTGAGAAACTGCTCTGTGTTCTGTTAATTCATCTCACAGAGATACATCTTTCCCTTCAAGAAGCCTTTCGCTAAGGCTGTTCTTGTGGAATTGGCAAAGGGATATTTGGAAGCCCATAGATGGCTATGGTGAAAAAGGAAATATCTTCCGTTCAAAACTGGAAAGAAGCTTTCTGAGAAACTGCTCTGTTTTCTGTAAATTCAACTCACAGAGTTACATCTTTCCCTTCAAGAAGCCTTTCGCTAAGGCTGTTCTTGTGGAATTGGCAAAGGGATATTTGGAATCCCATAGAGGGCTATGGTGAAAAAGAAAATATCTTCCGTTCAAAACTGGAAGGAATCTTTCTGAGAAACTGCTCTCTGTTCTGTTAATTCATCGCACAGAGTTACATCTTTTCCTTCAAGAAGTCTTTCGCTAAGGGTGTTCTTGTGGAATTGGCAAAGGGATATTTGGAAGCCCATAGAGGGCTATGGTGAAAAAGGAAATATCTTCCGTTCAAAACTGTGAAGAATCTTTCTGAGAAACTGCTCTGTGTTCTGTTAATTCATCTCACAGAGTTACATCTTGCTCTTCAAGAAGCCTTTCGCTAAGGCTGTTCTTGTGGAATTGGCAAAGGGATATTTGGAAGCCCATAGAGGGCTATGGTGAAAAAGGAAATATCTTCCGTTCATAACTGGAAAGAAGCTTTCTGAGAAACTGCTCTGTGTTCTGTTAATTCATCTCACAGAGTTACATCTTTCCCTTCAAGAAGCCTTTCGCTAAACCTGTTCTTGCGGAATTGGCAAAGGGATATTTGGAAGCCCATAGAGCGCTATGGTGAAAAAGGAAATATCTTCCGTTCAAAATGGAAAGAAGCCTTCTGAGAAACTGCTCTGTGTTCTGTTAATTCATCTGACAGAGTTACATCTTTCCCTTCAAGAAGCCTTTCGCTAAGGCTGTTCTTGTGGAATTGGCAAAGGGATATTTGGAAGCCCATAGAGGGCTATGGTGAAAAAGGAAATACCTTCCGTTCAAAACTGGAAAGAAGCTTTCTGAGAAACTGCTCTGTGTTCTGTTAATTCATCTCACAGAGTTACATCTTTCCCTTCAAGAAGCCTTTCGCTAAGGCTGTTCTTGTGGAATTGGCAAAGGGATATTTGGAAGCCCTTAGAGGGCTATGGTGGAAAAGGAAATATCTTCCGTTCAAAACTGGAAAGAAGCTTTCTGAGAAACTGCTCTGTGTTCTGTTAATTCATCTCACAGAGTTACATCTTTCCCTTTAAGAAGCCTTTCGCTAAACCTGTTCTTGCGGAATTGGCAATTGGATATTTGGAAGCCCATAGAGCGCTATGGTGAAAAAGGAAATATCTTCCGTTCAAAACTGGAAAGAAGCCTTCTGAGAAACTGCTTTGTGTTCTGTTAATTCATCTGACAGAGTTACATCTTTCCCTTCAAGAAGCCTTTCGCTAAGGCTGTTCTTGTGGAATTGGCAAAGGGATATTTGGAAGCCCACAGAGGGCTATGGTGAAAAAGGAAATACCTTCCCTTCAAAACTGGAAAGAAGCTTTCTGAGAAACTGCTCTGTGTTCTGTTAATTCATCTCACAGAGTTACAACTTTCCCTTCAAGAATCCTTTCGCTAAGTCTGTTCTTGTGGAATTGGCAAAGGGATATTTGGAAGCCCATAGAGGGCTATGGTGAAAAAGTAAATATCTTCCATTCAAAACTGGAAAGAAGCTTTCTGAGAAACTGCTCTGTGTTCTGTTAATTCATCTCACAGAGTTACATCTTGCCCTTCAAGAAGCCTTTCGCTAAGGCTGTTCTTGTGGAATTGGCAAAGGGATATTTGGAAGCCCTTAGAGGGCTATGGTGAAAAAGGAAATATCTTCCGTTCAAAACTGGAAAGAAGCTTTCTGAGAAACTGCTCTGTGTTCTGTTAATTCATCACACAGAGTTACATCTTTTCCTTCAAGAAGCCTTTCGCTAAGGCTGTTCTTGTGGAATTGGCAAAGGGATATTTGGAAGCCCAGAGAGGGTTATGGTGAAAAACGAAATACCTTCCGTTCAAAACTGGAAAGAAGCTTTCTGAGAAACTGCTCTGTGTTCTGTTAATTCATCTCACAGAGTTACATCTTTCCCTTCAAGAAGCCTTTCGCTAAGGCTGTTCTTGTGGAATTGGCAAAGGGATATTTGGAAGCCCTTAGAGGGCTATGGTGGAAAAGGAAATATCTTCCGTTCAAAACTGGAAAGAAGCTTTCTGAGAAACTGCTCTGTGTTCTGTTAATTCATCTCACAGAGTTACATCTTTCCCTTTAAGAAGCCTTTCGCTAAACCTGTTCTTGTGGAATTGGCAATTGGATATTTGGAAGCCCATAGAGCGCTATGGTGAAAAAGGAAATATCTTCCGTTCAAAACTGGAAAGAAGCCTTCTGAGAAACTGCTCTGTGTTCTGTTAATTCATCTGACAGAGTTACATCTTTCCCTTCAAGAAGACTTTCGCTAAGGCTGTTCTTGTGGAATTGGCAAAGGGATATTTGGAAGCCCACAGAGGGCTATGGTGAAAAAGGAAATACCTTCCCTTCAAAACTGGAAAGAAGCTTTCTGAGAAACTGCTCTGTGTTCTGTTAATTCATCTCACAGAGTTACATCTTTCCCTTCAAGAATCCTTTCGCTAAGGCTGTTCTTGTGGAATTGGCAAAGGGATATTTGGAAGCCCATAGAGGGCTATGGTGAAAAAGTAAATATCTTCCATTCAAAACTGGAAAGAAGCTTTCTGAGAAACTGCTCTGTGTTCTGTTAATTCATCTCACAGAGTTACATCTTGCCCTTCAAGAAGCCTTTCGCTAAGGCTGTTCTTGTGGAATTGGCAAAGGGATATTTGGAAGCCCTTAGAGGGCTATGGTGAAAAAGGAAATATCTTCCGTTCAAAACTGGAAAGAAGCTTTCTGAGAAACTGCTCTGTGTTCTGTTAATTCATCACACAGAGTTACATCTTTTCCTTCAAGAAGCCTTTCGCTAAGGCTGTTCTTGTGGAATTGGCAAAGGGATATTTGGAAGCCCATAGAGGGCTATGGTGAAAAAGGAAATATCTTCCGTTCTAAACTGGAAAGAAGCTTTCTGAGAAACTCCTCTGTGTTCTGTTAATTCATCTCACAGAGTTACATCTTTCCCTTCAAGAAGTCTTTTGCTACGGCTGTTCTTGTGGAATTGGCAAAGGGATATTTGGAAGCCCATAGAGGGCTATGGTGAAAAAGGAAATATCTTCCGTTCAAAACGGGAAAGAAGCTTTCTGAGAAACTGATCTGTGTTCTGTTAATTCATCTCACAGAATTACATCTTTCCCTTCAAGAATCCTTTCGCTAAGGCTGTTCTTGTGGAATTGGCAAAGGGATATTTGGAAGCCCATAGAGGGCTATGGTGAAAAAGGAAATATCTTCCGTTCAAAACTGGGTAGAAGCTTTCTGTAAAACTGCTCTGTGTTCTGTTAATTCATCTCACAGAGTTACATCTTTCCCTTCAAGAAGCCTTTCGCTAAGGCTGTTCTTGTGGAATTGGCAAAGGGATATTTGGAAGCCCCTAGAAGGCTATGGTGAAAAAGGAAATATCTTCCGTTCAAAACTGGGTAGAAGCTTTCTGTAAAACTGCTCTGTGTTCTGTTAATTCATCTCACAGAGTTACATCATTCACTTTAAGAAGCCTTTCGCTAAGGCTGTTCTTGTGAAATTGGCAAAGGGATATTTGGAAGCCCATAGAGGGCTATGGTGAAAAAGGAAATATCTTCCGTTCAAAACTGGAAAGAAGCTTTCTGAGAAACTGCTCTCTGTTCTGTTAATTCACCACACAGAGTTACATCTTTCCCTTCAAGAAGCCTTTCGCTAAGGCTGTTCTTGTGGAATTGGCAAAGGGATATTTGGAAGCCCGTAGAGGGCTATGGTGAAAAAGGAAATATCTTCCGCTCAAAACTGGAAGTAATCTTTCTGAGAAACTGCTCTGTGTTCTGTTAATTCATCTCACAGAGTTACATCTTTCCCTTTTAGAAGCCTTTCGCTAATGCTGTTCTTGTGGATTTGGTAAAGGGATATTTGGAAGCCCATAGAGGGAATGGTGAAAAAGGAATTATCTTCCGTTCAAAACTGGAAAGAAGCTTTCTGAGAAACTGCTCTGTGTTCTGTTAATTCATCTCACAGAGTTATATCTTTCCCTTCAAGAAGCCTTTCGCTAAGGCTGTTCTTGTGGAATTGGCAAAGGGATATTTGGAAGCCCATAGAGGGCTATGGTGAAAAAGGAAATACCTTCCGTTCAAAACTGGAAAGAAGCTTTCTGAGAGACTGCTCTGTGTTCTGTTAATTCATCTCACAGAGTTACATCTTTCCCTTCAAGAAGCCTTTCGCTAAGGCTGTTCTTGTGGAATTGGCAAAGGGATATTTGGAAGCCCATAGAGGGCTATGGTGGAAAAGGAAATATCTTCCGTTCAAAACTGGAAAGAAGTTTTCTGAGAAACTGCTCTGTGTTCTGTTAATTCATCTCACAGTGTTACATCTTTCCCTTCAAGAAGACTTTCGCTAAACCTCTTGTTGTGTAATTGGCAAAGGGATATTTTGAAGCCCATAGAGGGCTACGGTGAAAAAGGAAATATCTTAAGTTCAAAACTGGAAAGAAGCTTTCTGAGAAACTGCTCTGTGTTCTGTTAATTCATCTCACAGAGTTACATCTTTCCCTTCAAGAAGCCTTTCGCTAAGGCTGTTCTTGTGGAATTGGCAAAGGGATATTTGGAAGCCCATAGAGGGCTATGGTGAAAAAGGAAATATCTTCCGTTCAAAACTGGAAGGAATCTTTCTGAGAAACTGCTCTGTGTTCTGTTAATTCATCGCACAGAGTTACATCTTTTCCTTCAAGAAGTCTTTCGCTAAGTCTGTTCTTGTTGAATTGGCAAATGATATTTGGAAGCCCATAGAGGGCTATGGTGAAAAAGGAAATATCTTCCGTTCAAAACTGGAAAGAAGCTTTCTGAGAAACTGCTCTGTGTTCTGTTAATTCATCTAACAGGGTTACATCTTGCCCTTCAAGAAGCCTTTCGCTAAGGCTGTTCTTGTGGAATTGGCAAAGGGATATATGGAAGCTCATAGAGGGCTATGGTGAAAAAGGAAATATCTTCCGTTCAAAACTCGAAAGAAGTTTTCTGAGAAACTGCTCTCTGTTCTGTTAATTCATCACACAGAGTTACATCTTTCCCTTCAAGAAGCCTTCGCTAAGGCTGTTCTTGTGGAATTGGCAAAGGGATATTTGGAAGCCCATAGAGGGCTATGGTGAAAAAGGAAATATCTTCCGTTCAAAACTGGAAAGAACCTTTCTGAGAAACTGCTCTGTGTTGTGTGAATTCATCTCACAGAGTTACATCTTTCCGTTCAAGAAGCCTTTCGCTAAGGCTGTTCTTGTGGAATTGGCAAAGGGATATTTGGAAGCCCATAGAGGGCTATGGTGAAAAAGGAAATATCTTCCATTTAAAACTGGAAAGAAGCTTTCTGAGAAACTGCTCTGTGTTCTGTCAATTCATCTCACAGAATTACATCTTTCCCTTCAAGAAGCCTTTCACTAAGGCTGTTCTTGTGGAATTGGCAAAGGGATATTTGGAAGCCCATAGAGGGCTATGGTGAAAAAGGAAATACCTTCCGTTCAAAACTGGAAAGAAGCTTTCTGAGAAACTGCTCTGTGTTCTGTTAATTCATCTCACAGAGTTACATCTTTCCTTTCAAGAAGCCTTTCGCTAAGGCTGTTCTTGTGGAATTGGCATAGGGATATTTGGAAGCCCATAGAGGGCTATGGTGAAAAAGGAAATATCTTCCATTCAAAACTGGAAAGAAGCTTTCTGAGAAACTGCTCTGTGTTCTGTTAATTCATCTCACAGAGTTACATCTTGCCCTTCAAGAAGCCTTTCGCTGAGGCTGTTCTGTGGAATTGGCAAAGGGATATTTGGAAGCCCTTAGAGGGCTATGGTGAAAAAGGAAATATCTTCCGTTCAAAACTGGAAAGAAGATTTCTGAGAAACTGCTCTGTGTTCTGTGAATTCATCTCACAGAGTTACATCTTTCCCTTCAAGAAGCCTTTCGCTAAGGCTGTTCTTGTGGAATTGGCAAAGGGATATTTGGAAGCCCATAGAGGGCTATGGTGAAAAAGGAAATATCTTACGTTCAAAACTGGAAAGAAGCTTTCTGAGAAACTGCTCTGTGTTCTGTTAATTCATCTCACAGAGTTACATCTTTCCCTTCAAGAAGCCTTTCGCTAAGGCTGTTCTTGTGGAATTGGCAAAGGGATATTTGGAAGCCCATAGAGGGCTATGGTGAAAAAGGAAATATCTTCCATTTAAAACTGGAAAGAAACTTTCTGAGAAACTGCTCTGTGTTCTGTCAATTCATCTCACAGAATTACATCTTTCCCTTCAAGAAGCCTTTCGCTAAGGCTGTTCTTGTGGAATTGGCAAAGGGATATTTGGAAGCCCATAGAGGGCTATGGTGAAAAAGGAAATACCTTCCGTTCAAAACTGGAAAGAAGCTTTCTGAGAAACTGCTCTGTGTTCCGTTAATTCATCTCACAGAGTTACATCTTTCCCTTCAAGAAGCCTTTCGCTAAGGCTGTTCTTGTGGAATTGGCATAGGGATATTTGGAAACCCGTGGAGGGCTATGGTGAAAAAGGAAATATCTTCCATTCAAAACTGGAAAGAAGCTTTCTGAGAAACTGCTCTGTGTTCTGTTAATTCATCTCACAGAGTTACATCTTGCCCTTCAAGAAGCCTTTCGCTAAGGCTGTTCTTGTGGAATTGGCAAAGGGATATTTGGAAGCCCTTAGAGGGCTATGGTGAAAAAGGAAATATCTTCCGTTCAAAACTGGAAAGAAGATTTCTGAGAAACTGCTCTGTGTTCTGTGAATTCATCTCACAGAGTTACATCTTTCCCTTCAAGAAGCCTTTCGCTAAACCTGTTCTTGCGGAATTGGCAAAGGGATATTTGGAAGCCCATAGAGGGCTATCATGAAAAAGGAAATAACTTCCGTTCAAAACTGGGTAGAAGCTTTCTGTAAAACTGCTCTGTGTTCTGTTAATTCATCTCACAGAGTTACATCTTTCCCTTCAAGAAGCCTTTCGCTAAGGCTGTTCTTGTGGAATTGGCAAAGGGATATTTGGAAGCCCATAGAAGGGTATGGTGAAAAAGGAAATATCTTCCGTTCAAAACTGGGTAGAAGCTTTCTGTAAAACTGCTCTGTGTTCTGTTAATTCATCTCACAGAGTTACATCATTCACTTTAAGAAGCCTTTCGCTAAGGCTGTTCTTGTGAAATTGGCAAAGGGATATTTGGAAGCCCATAGAGGGCTATGGTGAAAAAGGAAATATCTTCCATTTAAAACTGGAAAGAAGCTTTCTGAGAAACTGCTCTGTGTTCTGTCAATTCATCTCACAGAGTTACATCTTTCCCTTCAAGAAGCCTTTCGCTAAGGCTGTTCTTGTGGAATTGGCAAAGGGATATTTGGAAGCCCATAGAGGGCTATGGTGAAAAAGGAAATATCTTCCGTGCAAAACTGGAAAGAAGCTTTCTGAGAAACTACTCTGTGTTCTGTGAATTCATCTCACAGTGTTGCATCTTTCCCTTCAAGAAGCCTTTCGCTAAGGCTGTTCTTGTGTAATTGGCAAAGGGATATTTGGACGCCCATAGAGGGCTATGGTGAAAAAGGAAATATCTTCCGTTCAAAACTGGAAAGAAGCTTTCTGAGAAACTGCTCTGTGTTCTGTTAATTCATCTCACAGAGTTACATCTTTCCCTTCAAGAAGCCTTTCGCTAAGGCTGTTGTTGTGAAATTGGCAAAGGGATATTTGGAAGCCCATAGAGGGCTATGGTGAAAAAGGAAATATCTTCCGTTCAAAACTGGAAAGAAGCTTTCTGAGAAACTGCTCTGACTTCTGTTAATTCATCTCACAGAGTTACATCTTTCCACTCAAGAAGCCTTTCGCTAAGGCTGTTCTTGTGAAATTGGCAAAGGGATATTTGGAAGCCCATAGAGGGCTATGGTGAAAAAGGAAATATCTTCCGTTCAAAACTGGAAAGAAGTTTTCTGAGAAACTGCTCTCTGTTCTGTTAATTCATCACACAGAGTTACATCTTTCCCTTCAAGAAGCCTTTCGCTAAGGCTGTTCTTGTTTAATTGGCAAAGTGATATTTGGAAGCCCATAGAGGGCTACGGTGAAAAAGGAAATATCTTCCGTTCAAAACTGGAAAGAAGCTCTCTGTGAAACTGCTCTGTGTTCTGTGTATTGATCTCACAGTGTTACATCTTTCCCTTCAAGAAGCCTTTCGCTAAGGCTGTTCTTGTGGAATTGGCAAAGGGATATTTGGAAGCCCATAGAGGGCTATGGTGAAAAAGGAAATATCTTCCATTTAAAACTGGAAAGAAGCTTTCTGAGAAACTGCTCTGTGTTCTGTCAATTCATCTCACAGAGTTACATCTTTCCCTTCAAGAAGCCTTTCGCTAAGGCTGTTCTTGTGGAATTGGCAAAGGGATATTTGGAAGCCCATAGAGGGCTATGGTGGAAAAGGAAATATCTTCCGTGCAAAACTGGAAAGAAGCTTTCTGAGAAACTACTCTGTGTTCTGTGAATTCATCTCACAGTGTTGCATCTTTCCCTTCAAGAAGCCTTTCGCTAAGGCTGTTCTTGTGTAATTGGCAAAGGGATATTTGGAAGCCCATAGAGGGCTATGGTGAAAAAGGAAATATCTTCCGTTCAAAACTGGAAAGAAGCTTTCTGAGAAACTGCTCTGTGTTCTGTTAATTCATCTCACAGAGTTACATCTTTCCCTTCAAGAAGCCTTTCGCTAAGGCTGTTCTTGTGGAATTGGCAAAGGGATATTTGGAAGCCCATAGATGGCTATGGTGAAAAAGGAAATATCTTCCGTTCAAAACTGGAAAGAAGCTTTCTGAGAAACTGCTCTGTTTTCTGTAAATTCAACTCACAGAGTTACATCTTTCCCTTCAAGAAGCCTTTCGCTAAGGCTGTTCTTGTGGAATTGGCAAAGGGATATTTGGATACCCATAGAGGGCTATGGTGAAAAAGGAAATATCTTCCGTTCAAAACTGGAAAGAAGCTTTCTGAGAAACTGCTCTCTGTTCTGTTAATTCACCACACAGAGTTACATCTTTCGCTTCAAGAAGCCTTTCGCTAAGGCTGTTCTTGTGGAATTGGCAAAGGGATATTTGGAAGCCCGTAGAGGGCTATGGTGAAAAAGGAAATATCTTCCGTTCAAAACTGGAAGTAATCTTTCTGAGAAACTGCTCTGTGTTCTGTTAATTCATCTCACAGAGTTACATCTTTCCCTTTTAGAAGCCTTTCGCTAATGCTCTTCTTGTGGATTTGGTAAAGGGATATTTGGAAGCCCATAGAGGGTATGGTGAAAAAGGAATTATCTTCCGTTCAAAACTGGAAAGAAGCTTTCTGAGAAACTGCTCTGTGTTCTGTTAATTCATCTCACAGAGTTACATCTTTCCCTTCAAGAAGCCTTTCGCTAAGTCTGTTCTTCTGGAATTGGCAAAGGGATATTTGGAAGCCCATAGAGGGCTTTGGTGAAAAAGGAAATATCTTCCGTTCAAAACTGGAAAGAAGCTTTCTGAGAAACTGCTCTGTGTTCTGTTAATTCATCTGACAGAGTTACATCTTTCCCTTCAAGAAGCCTTTCGCTAATGCTGTTCTTGTTGAATTGGCAAAGGGATATTTGGAAGCCCATAGAGGGCTATGGTGAAAAAGAAAATATCTTCCGTTCAAAACTGGAAGGAATCTTTCTGAGAAACTGCTCTGTGTTCTGTTAATTCATCGCACAGAGTTACATCTTTTCCTTCCAGAAGTCTTTCGCTAAGGCTGTTCTTGTGGAATTGGCAAAGGGATATTTGGAAGCCCATAGAGGGCTATGGTGAAAAAGCAAATCTCTTCCGTCAAAACTGGAAGGAAGCTTTCTGAGAAACTGCTCTGTGTTCTGTTAATTCATCTCACAGGGTTACATCTTGCCCTTCAGGAAGCCTTTCGCTAAGGCTGTTCTTGTGGAATTGTTAAAGGGATATTTGGAAGCTCATATAGGGCTATGGTGAAAAAGGAAATATCTTCCGTTCAAAACTCGAAAGAAGCTTTCTGAGAAACTGCTCTGTGGTGTGTGAATTCATCTCACAGAGTTACATCTTTCCCTTCAAGAAGCCTTTCGCTAAGGCTGTTCTTGTGGAATTGGCAAAGGGATATTTGGAAGCCCGTAGAGGGCTATGGTGAAAAAGGAAATATCTTCCGTTCAAAACTGGAAGTAATCTTTCTGAGAAACTGCTCTGTGTTCGGTTAATTCATCTCACAGAGTTACATGTTTCCCTTTTAGAAGCCTTTCGCTAATGCTGTTCTTGTGGATTTGGCAAAGGGATATTTGGAAGCCCATAGAGGGCTATGGTGAAAAAGGAATTATCTTCCGTTCAAAACTGGAAAGAAGCTTTCTGAGAAACTGCTCTGTGTTCTGTAAATTCATCTCCAAAGTTATATCTTTCCCTTCAAGAAGCCTTTCGCTAAGGCTGTTCTTGTGGAATTGGCAAAGGGATATTTTGAAGCCCATAGAGGGCTACGGTGAAAAAGGAAATATCTTCCGTTCAATACTGGAAAGAAGCTTTCTGAGAAACTGCTCTGTGTTCTGTTAATTCATCTGACAGAGTTACATCTTTCCCTTCAAGAAGCCTTTCGCTAAGGATGTTCTTGTGGAATTGGCAAAAGGATATTTGGAAGCCCATAGAGGGCTATGGTGAAAAAGGAAATATCTTCCGTTCAAAACTGGAAGGAATCTTTCTGAGAAACTGCTCTGTGTTCTGTTAATTCATCGCACAGAGTTACATTTTTTCCTTCAAGAAGTCTTTCGCTAAGTCTGTTCTTGTTGAATTGGCAAATGATATTTGGAAGCCCATAGAGGGCTATGGTGAAAAAGGAAATATCTTCCGTTCAAAACTGGAAAGAAGCTTTCTGAGAAACTGCTCTGTGTTCTGTTAATTCATCTAACAGGGTTACATCTTGCCCTTCAAGAAGCCTTTCGCTAAGGCTGTTCTTGTGGAATTGGCAAAGGGATATATGGAAGCTCATAGAGGGCTATGGTGAAAAAGGAAATATCTTCCGTTCAAAACTCGAAAGAAGTTTTCTGAGAAACTGCTCTCTGTTCTGTTAATTCATCACACAGAGTTACATCTTTCCCTTCAAGAAGCCTTTCGCTACGGCTGTTCTTGTGGAATTGGCAAAGGGATTTTGGAAGCCCATAGAGGGCTATGGTGAAAAAAGAAATATCTTCCGTTCAAAATTGGAAAGAAGCTTTCTGAGAAACTGCTCTGTGTTCTGTTAATTCATTTCACAGAGTTACATCTTTCCCTTCAAGAAGCCTTTCGCTACGGCTGTTCTTGTGGAATTGGCAAAGGGATATTTGGAAGCCCATAGAGGGCTATGGTGAAAAAGGAAATATCTTCCGTTCAAAACGGGAAAGAAGCTTTCTGAGAAACTGCTCTGTGTTCTGTTAATTCATCTCACAGAGTTACATCTTTCCCTTCAAGAAGCCTTTCGCTAAGGCTGTTCTTGTGGAATTGGCAAAGGGATATTTGGAAGCCCATAGAGGGCTATGGTGAAAAAGGAAATATCTTCCATTCAAAACTGGAAAGAACCTTTCTGAGAAACTGCTCTGTGTTGTGTGAATTCATCTCACAGAGTTACATCTTTCCGTTCAAGAAGCCTTTCGCTAAGGCTGTTCTTGTGGAATTGGCAAAGGGATATTTGGAAGCCCATAGAGGGCTACGGTGAAAAAGCAAATATCTTCCATTTAAAACTGGAAAGAAGCTTTCTGAGAAACTGCTCTGTGTTCTGTCAATTCATCTCAGAGAATTACATCTTTCCCTTCAAGAAGCCTTTCGCTAAGGCTGTTCTTGTGGAATTGGCAAAGGGATATTTGGAAGCCCATAGAGGGCTATGGTGAAAAAGGAAATATCTTCCGTTCAAAACTGGAAAGAAGCTTTCTGAGAAACTGCTCTGTGTTCTGTTAATTCATCTCACAGAGTTACATCTTTCCCTTCAAGAAGCCTTTCGCTAAGGCTGTTCTTGTGGAATTGGCAAAGGGATATTTGGAAGCCCATAGAGGGCTATGGTGGAAAAGGAAATATCTTCCGTTCAAAACTGGAAAGAAGCTTTCTGAGAAACTGCTCTGTGTTCTGTTAATTCATCTCACAGAGTTACATCTTTCCCTTTAAGAAGTCTTTCGCTAAACCTGTTCTTGCGGAATTGGCAAAGGGATATTTGGAAGCCCATAGAGGGCTATGGTGAAAAAGGAAATATCTTCCGTTCAAAACTGGAAAGAAGCCTTCTGAGAAACTGCTCTGTGTTCTGTTAATTCATCTGACAGAGTTACATCATTCCCTTCAAGAAGCCTTTCGCTAAGGCTGTTCTTGTGGAATTGGCAAAGGGATATTTGGAAGCCCATAGAGGGCTATGGTGAAAAAGGAAATACCTTCCGTTCAAAACTGGAAAGAAGCTTTCTGAGAAACTGCTCTGTGTTCTGTTAATTCATCTCACAGAGTTACATCTTGCCCTTCAAGAAGCCTTTCGCTAAGGCTGTTCTTTTGGAATTGGCAAAGGGATATTTGGAAGCCCTTAGAGGGCTATGGTGAAAAAGGAAATATCATCCGTTCAAAACTGGAAAGAAGCTTTCTGAGAAACTGCTCTGTGTTCTGTTAATTCATCACACAGAGTTACATCTTTTCCTTCAAGAAGCCTTTCGCTAAGGCTGTTCTTGTGGAATTGGCAAAGGGATATTTGGAAGCCCATAGAGGGCTAAGGTGAAAAAGGAAATACCTTCCGTTCAAAACTGGAAAGAAGCTTTCTGAGAGACTGCTCTGTGTTCTGTTAATTCATCTCACAGAGTTACATCTTTCCCTTCAAGAAGCCTTTCGCTAAACCTCTTGTTGTGTAATTGGCAAAGGGATATTTTGAAGCCCATAGAGGGCTACGGTGAAAAAGGAAATATCTTCCGTTCAATACTGGAAAGAAGCTTTCTGAGAAACTGCTCTGTGTTCTGTTAATTCATCTGACAGAGTTACATCTTTCCCTTCAAGAAGCCTTTCGCTAAGGCTGTTCTTGTGGAATTGGCAAAGGGATATTTGGAAGCACATAGAGGGCTATGGTGAAAAAGGAAATATCTTCCGTTCAAAACTGGAAGGAATCTTTCTGAGAAACTGCTCTGTGTTCTGTTAATTCATCGCACAGAGTTACATCTTTTCCTTCAAGAAGTCTTTCGCTAAGTCTGTTCTTGTTGAATTGGCAAATGATATTTGGAAGCCCATAGAGGGCTATGGTGAAAAAGGAAATATCTTCCGTTCAAAACTGGAAAGAAGCTTTCTGAGAAACTGCTCTGTGTTCTGTTAATTCATCTAACAGGGTTACATCTTGCCCTTCAAGAAGCCTTTCGCTAAGGCTGTTCTTGTGGAATTGGCAAAGGGATATATGGAAGCTCATAGAGGGCTATGGTGAAAAAGGAAATATCTTCCGTTCAAAACTCGAAAGAAGTTTTCTGAGAAACTGCTCTCTGTTCTGTTAATTCATCACACAGAGTTACATCTTTCCCTTCAAGAAGCCTTTCGCTAAGGCTGTTCTTGTGGAATTGGCAAAGTGATATTTGGAAGCCCATAGAGGGCTATGGTGAAAAAGGAAATATCTTCCGTTCAAAACTGGAAAGAAGCTTTCTGAGAAACTGCTCTGTGTTCTGTCAATTCATCTCACAGAGTTACATCTTTCCCTTCAAGAAGCCTTTCGCTAAGTCTCTTCTGGTGGAATTGGCAAAGGGATATTTGGAAGCCCATAGAGGGCTATGGTGGAAAAGGAAATATCTTCCGTTCAAAACTGGAAAGAAGTTTTCTGAGAAACTGCTCTGTGTTCTGTTAATTCATCTCACAGAGTTACATCTTTCCCTTCAAGAAGCCTTTGGCTAAACCTGTTCTTGTGGAATTGGCAAAGGGATATTTGGAAGCCCATAGAGGGCTTCGGTGTAAAAGGAAATATCTTCCGTTCAATACTGGAAAGAAGCTTTCTGAGAAAGTGCTCTGTGTTCTGTTAATTCATCTCACAGAGTTACATCTTTCCCTTCAAGAAGCCTTTCGCTAAGGCTGTTCTTGTGGAATTGGCAAAGGGATATTTGGAAGCCCATAGAGGGCTATGGTGAAAAAGGAAATATCTTCCGTTCAAAACTGGAAGGAATCTTTCTGAGAAACTGCTCTGTGTTCTGTTAATTCATCGCACAGAGTTACATCTTTTCCTTCAAGAAGTCTTTCGCTAAGGCTGTTCTTGTTGAATTGGCAAATGATATTTGGAAGCCCATAGAGGGCTATGGTGAAAAAGGAAATATCTTCCGTTCAAAACTGGAAAGAAGCTTTCTGAAAAACTGCTCTGTGTTCTGTTAATTCATCTCACAGGGTTACATCTTGCCCTTCAAGAAGCCTTTCGCTAAGGCTGTTCTTGTGGAATTGGCAAAGGGATATATGGAAGCTCATAGAGGGCTATGGTGAAAAAGGAAATATCTTCCGTTCAAAACTCGAAAGAAGTTTTCTGAGAAACTGCTCTCTGTTCTGTTAATTCACCACACAGAGTTACATCTTTCCCTTCAAGAAGCCTTTCGCTAAGGCTGTTCTTGTGGAATTGGCAAAGGGATATTTGGAAGCCCGTAGAGGGCTATGGTGAAAAAGGAAATATCTTCCGTTCAAAACTGGAAGTAATCTTTCTGAGAAACTGCTGTGTGTTCTGTTAATTCATCTCACAGAGTTACATCTTTCCCTTTTAGAAGCCTTTCGCTAATGCTGTTCTTGTGGATTTGGTAAAGGGATATTTGGAAGCCCATAGAGGGTATGGTGAAAAAGGAATTATCTTCCGTTCAAAACTGGAAAGAAGCTTTCTGTGAAACTGCTCTGTGTTCTGTTAATTCATCTCACAGAGTTACATCTTCCCCTTCAAGAAGCCTTTCGCTAAGTCTGTTCTTCTGGAATTGGCAAAGGGATATTTGGAAGCCCATAGAGGGCTTTGGTGAAAAAGGAAATATCTTCCGTTCAAAACTCGAAAGAAGCTTTCTGAGAAACTGCTCTGTGTTCTGTTAATTCATCTGACAGAGTTACATCTTTCCCTTCAAGAAGCCTTTCGCTAATGCTGTTCTTGTTGAATTGGCAAAGGGATATTTGGAAGCCCATAGAGGGCTATGGTGAAAAAGAAAATATCTTCCGTTCAAAACTGGAAGGAATCTTTCTGAGAAACTGCTCTGTGTTCTGTTAATTCATCGCACAGAGTTACATCTTTTCCTTCCAGAAGTCTTTCGCTAAGGCTGTTCTTGTGGAATTGGCAAAGGGATATTTGGAAGCCCTTAGAAGGCTATGGTGAAAAAGCAAATATCTTCCGTTCAAAACTGGAAGGAAGCTTTCTGAGAAACTGCTCTGTGTTCTGTTAATTCATCTCACAGGGTTACATCTTGCCCTTCAGGAAGCCTTTCGCTAAGGCTGTTCTTGTGGAATTGTTAAAGGGATATTTGGAAGCTCATATAGGGCTATGGTGAAAAAGGAAATATCTTCCGTTCAAAACTCGAAAGAAGCTTTCTGAGAAACTGCTCTGTGATGTGTGAATTCATCTCACAGAGAAACATCTTTCCCTTCAAGAAGCCTTTCGCTAAGGCTGTTCTTGTGGAATTGGCAAAGGGATATTTGGAAGCCCGTAGAGGGCTATGGTGAAAAAGGAAATATCTTCCGTTCAAAACTGGAAGTAATCTTTCTGAGAAACTGCTCTGTGTTCGGTTAATTCATCTCACAGAGTTACATCTTTCCCTTCAAGAAGCCTTTCGCTAATGCTGTTCTTGTGGATTTGGCAAAGGGATATTTGGAAGCCCATTGAGGGCTATGGTGAAAAAGGAATTATCTTCCGTTCAAAACTGGAAAGAAGCTTTCTGAGAAACTGCTCTGTGTTCTGTAAATTCATCTCACAGAGTTATATCTTTCCCTTCAAGAAGCCTTTCGCTAAGGCTGTTCTTGTGGAATTGGCAAAGGGATATTTTGAAGCCCATAGAGGGCTACGGTGAAAAAGGAAATATCTTCCGTTCAATACTGGAAAGAAGCTTTCTGAGAAACTGCTCTGTGTTCTGTTAATTCATCTGACAGAGTTACATCTTTCCCTTCAAGAAGCCTTTCGCTATGGATGTTCTTGTGGAATTGGCAAAGGGATATTTGGAAGCCCATAGAGGGCTATGGTGAAAAAGGAAATATCTTCCGTTCAAAACTGGAAGGAATCTTTCTGAGAAACTGCTCTGTGTTCTGTTAATTCATCGCACAGAGTTACATCTTTTCCTTCAAGAAGTCTTTCGCTAAGTCTGTTCTTGTTGAATTGGCAAATGATATTTGGAAGCCCATAGAGGGCTATGGTGAAAAAGGAAATATCTTCCGTTCAAAACTGGAAAGAAGCTTTCTGAGAAACTGCTCTGTGTTCTGTTAATTCATCTAACAGGGTTACATCTTGCCCTTCAAGAAGCCTTTCGCTAAGGCTGTTCTTGTGGAATTGGCAAAGGGATATATGGAAGCTCATAGAGGGCTATGGTGAAAAAGGAAATATCTTCCGTTCAAAACTCGAAAGAAGTTTTCTGAGAAACTGCTCTCTGTTCTGTTAATTCATCACACAGAGTTACATCTTTCCCTTCAAGAAGCCTTTCGCTAAGGCTGTTCTTATGGAATTGGCAAATGGATTTTGGAAGCCCATAGAGGGCTATGGTGAAAAAAGAAATATCTTCCGTTCAAAATTGGAAAGAAGCTTTCTGAGAAACTGCTCTGTGTTCTGTTAATTCATTTCACAGAGTTACATCTTTCCCTTCAAGAAGCCTTTCGCTACGGCTGTTCTTGTGGAATTGGCAAAGGGATATTTGGAAGCCCATAGAGGGCTATGGTGAAAAAGGAAATATCTTCCGTTCCAAACTGGAAAGAAGCTTTCTGAGAAACTGCTCTGTGTTCTCTTAATTCATCTCACAGAGTTACATCTTTCCCTTCTAGAAGCCTTTCGCTAAGGCTGTTCTTGTGGAATTGGCAAAGGGATATTTGTAAGCCCATAGAGGGCTATGGTGAAAAAGGAAATATCTTCCGTTCAAAACTGGAAAGAAGCTTTCTGAGAAACGGCTCTGTGTTCTGTTAATTCATCTCACAGAGTTACATCTTTCCCTTCAAGAAGCCTTTCGCTAAGTCTGTTCTTGTGGAATTGGCAAAGGGATATTTGGAAGCCCATAGAGGGCTATGGTGAAAAAGGAATTATCTTCCGTTCAAAACTGGAAAGAAGCTTTCTGTGAAACTGCTCTGTGTTCTGTTAATTCATCTCACAGAGTTATATCTTTCCCTTCAAGAAGCCTTTCGCTAAGGCTGTTCTTGTGGAATTGGCAAAGGGATATTTGGAAGCCCATAGAGGGCTAAGGTGAAAAAGGAAATACCTTCCGTTCAAAACTGGAAAGAAGCTTTCTGAGAGACTGCTCTGTGTTCTGTTAATTCATCTCACAGAATTACATCTTTCCCTTCAAGAAGCCTTTCGCTAAGGCTGTTCTTGTGGAATTGGCAAAGGGATATTTGGAAGCCCATAGAGGGCTATGGTGGAAAAGGAAATATCTTCCGTTCAAAACTGGAAAGAAGTTTTCTGAGAAACTGCTCTGTGTTCTGTTAATTCATCTCACAGTGTTACATCTTTCCCTTCAAGAAGCCTTTCGCTAAACCTCTTGTTGTGTAATTGGCAAAGGGATATTTTGAAGCCCATAGAGGGCTACGGTGAAAAAGGAAATATCTTCCGTTCAATACTGGAAAGAAGCTTTCTGAGAAACTGCTCTGTGTTCTGTTAATTCATCTGACAGAGTTACATCTTTCCCTTCAAGAAGCCTTTCGCTAAGGCTGTTCTTGTGGAATTGGCAAAGGGATATTTGGAAGCCCATAGAGGGCTATGGTGAAAAAGGAAATATCTTCCGTTCAAAACTGGAAGGAATCTTTCTGAGAAACTGCTCTGTGTTCTGTTAATTCATCGCACAGAGTTACATCTTTTCCTTCAAGAAGTCTTTCGCTAAGTCTGTTCTTGTTGAATTGGCAAATGATATTTGGAAGCCCATAGAGGGCTATGGTGAAAAAGGAAATATCTTCCGTTCAAAACTGGAAAGAAGCTTTCTGAGAAACTGCTCTGTGTTCTGTTAATTCATCTAACAGGGTTACATCTTGCCCTTCAAGAAGCCTTTCGCTAAGGCTGTTCTTGTGGAATTGGCAAAGGGATATATGGAAGCTCATAGAGGGCTATGGTGAAAAAGGAAATATCTTCCGTTCAAAACTCGAAAGAAGTTTTCTGAGAAACTGCTCTCTGTTCTGTTAATTCATCACACAGTGTTACATCTTTCCCTTCAAGAAGCCTTTCGCTAAGGCTGTTCTTGTGGAATTGGCAAAGTGATATTTGGAAGCCCATAGAGGGCTATGGTGAAAAAAGAAATATCTTCCGTTCAAAATTGGAAAGAAGCTTTCTGAGAAACTGCTCGGTGTTCTGTCAATTCATCTCACAGAGTTACATCTTTCCATTCAAGAAGCCTTTCTCTGAGGCTGTTCTTGTGGAATTGGCAAAGGGATATTTGGAAGCCCATAGAGGGCTTCGGTGTAAAAGGAAATATCTTCCGTTCAATACTGGAAAGAAGCTTTCTGAGAAAGTGCTCTGTGTTCTGTTAATTCATCTCACAGAGTTACATCTTTCCCTTCAAGAAGCCTTTCGCTAAGGCTGTTCTTGTGGAATTGGCAAAGGGATATTTGGAAGCCCATAGAGGGCTATGGTGAAAAAGGAAATATCTTCCGTTCAAAACTGGAAGGAATCTTTCTGAGAAACTGCTCTGTGTTCTGTTAATTCATCGCACAGAGTTACATCTTTTCCTTCAAGAAGTCTTTCGCTAAGGCTGTTCTTGTTGAATTGGCAAATGATATTTGGAAGCCCATAGAGGGCTATGGTGAAAAAGGAAATATCTTCCGTTCAAAACTGGAAAGAAGCTTTCTGAAAAACTGCTCTGTGTTCTGTTAATTCATCTCACAGGGTTACATCTTGCCCTTCAAGAAGCCTTTCGCTAAGGCTGTTCTTGTGGAATTGGCAAAGGGATATATGGAAGCTCATAGAGGGCTATGGTGAAAAAGGAAATATCTTCCGTTCAAAACTCGAAAGAAGTTTTCTGAGAAACTGCTCTCTGTTCTGTTAATTCATCTGACAGAGTTACATCTTTCCCTTCAAGAAGCCTTTCGCAAAGGCTGTTCTTGTGGAATTGGCAAAGGGATATTTGGAAGCCCATAGAGGGCTATGGTGAAAAAGGAAATATCTTCCATTCAAAACTCGAAAGAAGCTTTCTGAGAAACTGCTCTGTGTTCTGTGAATTCATCTCACAGAGTTCCATCTTTCCCTTCAAGAAGCCTTTCGCTAAGGCTGTTCTTGTGGAATTGGCAAAGGGATATTTCGAAGCCCATAGACGGCTATGGTGAAAAAGGAAATATCTTCCGTTCAAAACTGGAAAGAAGCTTTCTGAGAAACTGCTCTGTGTTCTGTAAATTCTTCTCACAGAGTTACATCTTTCCCTTCAAGAAGCCTTTCGCTAAGGCTGTTCTTGTGGAATTGGCAAAGGGATATTTGGAAGCCCATAGAGGGCTATGGTGAAAAAGGAAATATCTTCCATTTAAAACTGGAAAGAAGCTTTCTGAGAAACTGCTCTGTGTTCTGTCAATTCATCTCACAGAGTTACATCTTTCCCTTCAAGAAGCCTTTCGCTAATGCTGTTCTTGTGGAATTGGCAAAGGGATATTTG